>NC_135237.1:384064810-384400747 GCF_051348905.1 Ranitomeya variabilis | reverse complement strand
CACTTTGCAGTTGCCCTGGCTCCCTTCAACTCCTCCCGGAGTAGCCTCAGCTTCTTGGCGGCCTCCCCGTATTCGTAGAGGTGTGCGTGTATCCGGGAGCCGTAGTTGGTGATCGGCTCTCCCGCCACCTTAGAGCCCCATATCAGGGGGCCCACCGCCACACCTCTACTGGCCGCCTCTCCTCCTCCAGGAGGAGGAACCGCCACGGCCTCGGCCTTAGGGGTCCCTGTCTTCTGGGGCCTGCGGCCCCCCGAACTCTTGCCATTTTTTCCCATGGCTTTCTGCTCCTGGGACTGGCTGGATGACACACGGGGCCTCCCGATGATATGCAAGGCCTCCCACCCCCAGCCGGCTTGCACCGGGGGGTGGGAGCCAGGGGCTCAGCCCCGAAGCTCAGTCCCAGGAACAGTCCTTGCTTCCTGGGAAGGGGCAGGCAAAGAGTCCCAGGTGAAAAATCTCCCTTCCCAGGAGCACACGGTCCACAGCCAAGCACACAGCCGACCCTCCGTTCAATAGCCACGCCTCTTCCTCTGGGGCCCGAACCGCTTCACTCACAGACTCCAGTGAGGTGTCATTTCGAAGCCAGCGTCCCCAAGAGGTGTGCTAAGTATTTTACGTGTCGATCGGATTTGTAGTTTTGGCGCAATTTGCGTTTGAAAATGTTTTTTCCCCTCATTGTAATGCATTTCAATAGGGAAATTTTCCCATAGGTTATAATGGCCGGGTTTCTGAGGCAATTTGAAATGTACCTGCCACTTGCCACCTGGCTGATTAGCTCATTGATATGCGCAGTCAGGCCCAGTTACTATGCCAACGCCTGCGAACTGTACACCAGCACAGTTTTGCCAGATAATATCAGCTCTTAAAGTGATAGCACAGCACAATTTCAAAGCACTATCTGTAGTGTTATTATAATTATTGCCCCGCTCACCAAATCGGACCCGGAGTGGCGCCGCCCGCCAAATAGGACCCGGAGTGGCGCCGACCGCCAGAGTGGCGCCGCCCGCCAAATCGGACCCGGAGTGGCGCCGCCCGCCAAATCGGACCCAGAGTGGTGCCGCCCGCCAAATCGGACCCGGAGTGGCGCCGCCCGCCAAATCGGACCCAGAGTGGCGCCGCCCGCCAAATCGGACCCAGAGTGGCGCCGCCCGCCAAATCGGACCCAGAGTGGCGCCGCCCGCCAAATCGGACCCAGAGTGGCGCCGCCCGCCAAATCGGACCCAGAGTGGCGCCGAACGCCAAATCGGACCCAGAGTGGCGCCGCCCGCCAAATCGGACCCAGAGTGGCGCCGCCCGCCAAATCGGACCCAGAGTGGCGCCGCCCGCCAAATCGGACCCAGAGTGGCGCCGCCCGCCAAATCGGACCCAGAGTGGCGCCGCCCGCCAAATCGGACCCAGAGTGGCGCCGCCCGCCAAATCGGACCCAGAGTGGCGCCGCCCGCCAAATCGGACCCAGAGTGGCGCCGCCCGCCAAATCGGACCCAGAGTGGCGCCGCCCGCCAAATCGGACCCAGAGTGGCGCCGCCCGCCAAATCGGACCCAGAGTGGCGCCGCCCGCCAAATCGGACCCAGAGTGGCGCCGCCCGCCAAATCGGACCAAGAGTGGCGCCGCCCGCCAAATCGGACCGAGTGGCGTCGCCCGCCAAATCGGACCCAGAGTGGCGCCGCCCGCCAAATCGGACCCAGAGCGGCGTCGCACGCCAAATCGGACCCAGAGCGGCGCCGCCCGCCAAATCGGACCCAGAGCGGCGCCGCCCGCCAAATCGGACCCAGAGTGGCCTCAACCCTGAGGGGCTACAACTACCAAACCAGCGCCTGAGGGGCACCCAAGTGTGAAAGTCTTGCAGGGGCAGCCCGGGCACCATTCCAAAGCACTATCTATAGCTCATTCAGGAAATACCCATCTATTTCTCTCTGTTATCAGCCATTCCCCTGTCCTGCTGTCAGTCTATTCTCCCTGTTATCAGCCATTCCCCGTCCTGCTGTCAGTCTATTCTCTCTGTTATCAGCCATTCCCCCATCCTGCTGTCAGTCTTTTTCTCTGTTATCAGCCATTCCCCTGTCCTGCTGTCAGTCTATTTCTCTCTGTTATCAGCCATTCCCCGTCCTGCTGTCAGTCTATTTCTCTCTGTTATCAGCCATTCCCCTGTCGTGCTGTCAGTCGTTTCTCTCTGTTATCAGCCATTCCCTTGTCCTGCTGTCAGTCTATTCTCTGTTATCAGCCATTCCCTTATCCTGCTGTCAGTCAGAGTGACCCGGCCCACCAAATCGGACCCAGAGTGACCCGGGCCACCAAATCGGACCCAGAGTGACCCGGGCCACCAAATCGGACCCAGAGTGACCCGGGCCACTAAATCGGACCCAGAGTGACCCGGCCCACCAAATCGGACCCAGAGTGACCCGGGCCACCAAATCGGACCCAGAGTGACCCGGCCCACCAAATCGGACCCAGAGTGACCCGGGCCACCAAATCGGACCCAGAGTGACCCGGGCCACCAAATCGGACCCAGAGTGACCCGGGCCACCAAATCGGACCCAGAGTGACCCGGGCCACCAAATCGGACCCAGAGTGACCCGGGCCACCAAATCGGACCCAGAGTGACCCGGGCCACCAAATCGGACCCAGAGTGACCCGGCCCACCAAATCGGACCCAGAGTGACCCGGCCCACCAAATCGGACCCAGAGTGACCCGGCCCACCAAATCGGACCCAGAGTGACCCGGGCCACCAAATCGGACCCAGAGTGACCCGGGCCACCAAATCGGACCCAGAGTGACCCGGGCCACCAAATCGGACCCAGAGTGACCCGGGCCACCAAATCGGACCCAGAGTGACCCGGGCCACCAAATCGGACCCAGAGTGACCTGGGACACCAAATCGGACCCAGAGGGACCCGGCCCACCAAATCGGACCCAGAGTGACCCGGGCCACCAAATCGGACCCAGAGTGACCCGGGCCACCAAATCGGACCCAGAGTGACCCGGGCCACCAAATCGGACCCAGAGTGACCCGGGCCACCACATCGGACCCAGAGTGACCCGGGCCACCACATCGGACCCAGAGTGACCCGGGCCACCACATCGGACCCAGAGTGACCCGGGCCACCACATCGGACCCAGAGTGACCCGGGCCACCACATCGGACCCAGAGTGACCCGGGCCACCACATCGGACCCAGAGTGACCCGGGCCACCAAATCGGACCTAGAGTGACCCGGGCCACCAAATCGGACCCAGAGTGACCCGGGCCACCAAATCGGACCCAGAGTGACCCGGGCCACCAAATCGGACCCAGAGTGACCCGGCCCACCAAATCGGACCCAGAGTGACCCGGGCCACCAAATCGGACCCAGAGTGACCCGGGCCACCAAATCGGACCCAATGTGACCCGGGCCACCAAATCGGACCCAGAGTGACTCGGGCCACCAAATCGGACCCAGAGTGACCCGGGCCACCAAATCGGACCCAGAGTGACCCGGGCCACCAAATCGGACCCAGAGTGACCCGGGCCACCAAATCGGACCCAGAGTGACCCGGGCCACCAAATCGGACCCAGAGTGACACGGGCCACAAAATCGGACCCGGTGTGGCGCCGCCCGCCAAATCGGACCCGGAGTGGCGCCGCCCGCCAAATCGGACCCGGAGTGGCGCCGCCCGCCAAATCGGACCCTGAGTGGCGCCGCCCGCCAAATCGGACCCGGAGTGGCGCCGCCCGCCAAATCGGACCCGGAGTGGCGCCGCCCACCAAATCAGACCCGGAGTGGCGCCACCCGCCAAATCGGACCCGGAGTGGCGCCGCCTGCCAAATCGGACCCAGAGTGGCGCCGCCCGCCAAATCGGACCCAGAGTGGCCTCAACCCTGAGGGGCTACAACTACCAAACCAGCGCCTGAGGGGCACCCAAGTGTGAAAGTCTTGCAGGGGCAGCCCGGGCACCATTCCAAAGCACTATCTATAGCTCATTCAGGAAATACCCATCTATTTCTCTCTGTTATCAGCCATTCCCCTGTCCTGCTGTCAGTCTATTCTCCCTGTTATCAGCCATTCCCCGTCCTGCTGTCAGTCTATTCTCTCTGTTATCATCCATTCCCCCATCCTGCTGTCAGTCTTTTTCTCTGTTATCAGCCATTCCCCTGTCCTGCTGTCAGTCTATTTCTCTCTGTTATCAGCCATTCCCCTGTCGTGCTGTCAGTCTATTCTCTCTGTTATCAGCCATTCCCTTGTCCTGCTGTCAGTCTATTCTCTGTTATCAGCCATTCCCTTATCCTGCTGTCAGTCAGAGTGACCCGGCCCACCAAATCGGACCCAGAGTGACCCGGGCCACCACATCGGACCCAGAGTGACCCGGGCCACCAAATCGGACCCAGAGTGACCCGGGCCACCAAATCGGACCCAGAGTGACCCGGGCCACCAAATCGGACCCAGAGTGACCCGGGCCACCAAATCGGACCCAGAGTGACCCGGGCCACCAAATCGGACCCAGAGTGACCCGGGCCACCAAATCGGACCCAGAGTGACCCGGGCCACCAAATCGGACCCAGAGTGCCCCGGTGGTGGCCCCGCCCACCAAATCCTCAACTACCAAACCAGCGTCTGAGGGGCACCCAAGTGTGAAAGTCTTGCAGGGGCAGCCCGGGCACCATTCCAAAGCACTATCTGTAGTTCCTTCAGGAAATACCCATCTAGTTGTATATACTGTACTGTTTTGTTCCCATTTTTGTGACATCTTTGTATTTTTTTTTATAAACACTGCCTACTTTTCAGATTTTATATATAACATTTAATAGCTTTGTTCTTCTTGCTCTATAAATTGCACCACTGAAGCAATACTCTGTCTGTTGTAGGTGTCCAAATGGCCTGCATAAACGATTGGTGGTGGCAGCTAGTTCCTTTTGTTATTGTTCAGTTTGGCAGTGACCGTAAAGGGGTGTATATATACAGTGGGGCAAAAAAGTATTTAGTCATTCAGCAATAGTGCAAGTTCCACCACTTAAAAAGATGAGAGGCGTCTGTAATTTACTTCATAGGTTAGACCTCAACTATGGGAGACAAACTGAGAAAAAAAAATTCAGAAAATCACATTTTTTTAAATCATTTTATTTGCATATTATGGTGGAAAATAAGTATTTGGTCAGAAACAAACAATCAAGATTTCTGGCTCTCACAGACCTGTAACTTCTTCTTTAAGAGTCTCCTCTTTCCTCCACTCATTACCTGTAGTAATGGCACCTGTTTAAACTTGTTATCAGTATAAAAAGACACCTGTGCACACCCTCAAACAGTCTGACTCCAAACTCCACTATGGTGAAGACCAAAGAGCTGTCAAAGGACACCAGAAACAAAATTGTAGCCCTGCACCAGGCTGGGAAGACTGAATCTGCAATAGCCAACCAGCTTGGAGTGAAGAAATCAACAGTGGGAGCAATAATTAGAAAATGGAAGACATTCAAGACCACTGATAATCTCCCTCGATCTGGGGCTCCACGCAAAATCCCACCCCGTGGGGTCAGAGTGATCACAAGAACGGTGAGCAAAAATCCCAGAACCACGCGGGGGGACCTAGTGAATGAACTGCAGAGAGCTGGCACCAATGTAACAAGGCCTACCATAAGTAACACGCTACGCCACCATGGACTCAGATCCTGCAGTGCCAGACGTGTCCCACTGCTTAACCCCTTTCTGACATCTGACGTACTATCCCGTCGAGGTGGGGTGGGCCCGTATGACCACCGACGGGATAGTACGTCATACGCGATCGGCCGCTCTCACGGGGGGAGCGCGGCCGATCGCGGCCGGGTGTCAGCTGCATATCGCAGCTGACATCCGGCACTATGTGCCAGGAGCGGTCACGGACCGCCCCCCCCGGCACACCGCGATCAAACATGATCGCGGTGTACCGGCGGTATAGGGAAGCATCGCGCAGGGAGGGGGCTCCCTGCGGGCTTCCCTGAGACCCCCGGAGCAACGCGATGTGATCGCGTTGCTCCAAGGGTCTCCTACCTCCCTCCTCGACGCAGGTCCCGGATCCAAGATGGCTGCGGCATCCGGGTCCTGCAGGGAGGGAGGTGGCTTACCGAGTGCCTGCTCAGAGCAGACGCTTGGTAAGCCTGCAGCCCTGCACAGCAGATCGCAGATCTGGCAGAGTGCTGTGCACACTGCCAGATCAATGATCTGTGATGTCCCCCCCTGGGACAAAGTAAAAAAGTAAAAAAAAATTCCCCACATGTGTGTAAAAAAAAAATAAAAAAAATATCCTAAATAAAGAAAAAAATATATATATTATTCCCATAAATACATTTCTTTAGCTAAATAAAATAAAAAAAAATAATAAAAGTACACATATTTAGTATCGCCGCGTCCGTAACGACCCAACCTATAACACTGCCCCACTAGTTAACCCCTTCAGTAAACACCGTAAGAAAAAAAAATTAAACGAGGCAAAAAACAACGCTTTATTATCATACCGCCAAACAAAAAGTGGAATAACACGCGATCAAAAAGACTGATATAAATAACCATGGTACCGCTGAAAACGTCATCTTGTCCCGCAAAAAACGAGCCGCAATACAGCATCATCAGCAAAAAAATAAAAAAGTTATTGTCCTGAGAATAAAGCGATACCAAAATAATTATTTTTTCTATAAAATAGTTTTTATCGTATAAAAGCGCCAAAACATTAAAAAAATGATATAAATGAGATATCGCTGTAATCGTACTGACCCGACGAATAAAACTGCTTTATCAATTTTACCAAACGCGGAACGGTATAAACGCCTCCCCCAAAAGAAATTCATGAATAGCTGGGTTTTGATCACTCTGCCTCACAAAAATCGGAATAAAAAGCGATCAAAAAATGTCACGTGTCCGAAAATGTTACCAATAAAAACGTCAACTCGTCCCGCAAAAAACAAGATCTCACATGACTCTGTGGACTCAAATATGGAAAAATTACAGCTCTCAAAATGTAACGCAAAAAATATTTTTTGCAATGAAAAGCGTCTTTCAGTGTGTGACAGCTGCCAATCATAAAAATCCGCTAAATAACCCCCTATAAAAGTAAATCAAACCCCCCTTCATCACCCCCTTAGTTAGGGAAAAATTAAAAAATTAAAAAATGTATTTATTTCCATTTTCCCATTAGGGTTAGGGTTAGGGCTAGAGTTAGGACTAGAGTTAGGGCTAGGGTTAGGGTAAGGGTTAGGGCTAGGGTTAGGGTTAGGGCTAGGGTTGGGGCTAGGGTTAGGGTTGGGGCTAGGGTTAGGGCTAGGGTTGGGGCTAGGGTTAGGGTTAGGGCTAGGGTTAGGGCTAGTGTTACAGCTAGGGTTAGGGCTAGTGTTACGGCTAGTGTTAGGGCTAGTGATAGGGTTATTGCTAGGGTTAGGGCTAGGGTTGGGGCTACAGTTAGGGTTGGGGCTAAAGATAGGGTTAGGGTTTGGATTACATTTACGGTTGGGAATAGGGTTGGGTGTGTCTGGGTTAGAGGAGTGGTTAGGGTTACTGTTGGGATTAGGGTAAGGGGTGTGTTTGGATTAGGGTTTCAGTTATAATTGGGGGGTTTCCACTGTTTAGGCACATCAGGGGCTCTCCAAACGGGACATGGCATCCGATCTGAATTCCAGCCAATTCTGCGTTGAAAAAGGAAAACAGTGCTCCTTCCCTTCAGAGCTCTCCCGTGTGCCCAAACAGGGGTTTACCCCAACATATGGGGTATCAGAGTACTCAGGACAAATTGGACATCATCTTTTGGGGTCCAATTTATCCTGCTACCCTTGGGAAAATACAAAACTGGGGGCCAAAAAATAAGTTTTGTGGGAAAAAAAAGATTTTTTATTTTCACGGCTCTGCGTTGTAAACTGTAGTGAAACACTTGGGGGTTCAAAGTTCTCACAACACATCTAGATAAGTTCCTTGGGGGGTCTAGTTTCCGATATGTGGTCACTTGTGGGGGGTTTGTACTGTTTGGGTACATCAGGGGCTCTGCAAATGCAACATGACGCCTGCAGACCAATCCATTTAAGTCTGCATTCCAAATGGCGCTCCTTCCCTTCCGAGCTCTGTCATGCGCCCAAACAGTGGTTCCCCCCACATATGGGGTATCAGCGTACTCAGGACAAATTGAACAACAACTTTTGGGGTCCAATTTATCCTGATACCCTTGTGAAAATACAAAACTGGGGGCTAAAAAATCATTTTTGTGAAAAAAAAAAAGGAATTTTTATTTTCACGGCTCTGCGTTATAAACTGTAGTGAAACACTTTGGGGTTCAAAGTTCTCACATCACATCTAGATAAGTTCCTTGGGGGGTCTAGTGTCATGATTCTCAATGGCGAGAGAACATAGCCCAGCATATATGAGAACTAGCTCTTGGAAGATGGAAACTATACTGACCATGAACTAAACCTGCCGCACAACTAGAAGTGGCCGGGTAGCATGCCTACGTTTTTTAACCCTAGATGCCCAGCGCCAGCCGGAGAACTACCTAATCCTAGCAGAGGAAAAGACAGTCCTGGCTCACCTCTAGAGAAATTTTCCCAAAAGGCAGACAGAGGCCCCCACATATATTGGCGGTGATTTTAGATGAAATGACAAACGTAGTATGAAAATAGGTTTAGCAAAATCGAGGTCCGCTTTCTAGATAGCAGGAAGACAGAAAGGACACTTTCATGGTCAGCAGAAAACCCTATAAAAACACCATCCAGAAATTCCTTTAAGACTCTAGCATTAACTCATAACACCAGAGTGGCAATTTCCGATCACAAGAGCTTTCCAGACACAGTAACGAAACAGCAGCTGTGAACAGGAACAAAATGCAAAAACACACAAGGACAAAAGTCCAACTTAGCTGGGAGTTGTCTAGTAGCAGGAACAAGCACAGAAGGCTTCTGATTACATTGTTGACCGGCAAGAAACTGACAGAGGAGCAAGGTTATATAGCGACTCCCACATCCTGATAGGAGCAGGTGAACAGAGGGGATGATGCACACAAGTTCAATTCCACAAGTGGCCACCGGGGGAGCCCAGAATCCAATTTCACAACAGTACCCCCCCCTCAAGGAGGGGGCACCGAACCCTCACCAGAACCACCAGGGCGATCAGGATGAGCCCTATGAAAGGCACGGACAAGATCGGAGGCATGAACATCAGAGGCAGTGACCCAAGAATTATCCTCCTGACCGTATCCCTTCCATTTGACCAGATACTGGAGTCTCCGTCTGGAAACACGAGAGTCTAAGATCTTTTCCACAACGTACTCCAACTCACCCTCAACCAACACCGGAGCAGGAGGCTCAACGGAAGGCACAACCGGTACCTCATACCTGCGCAACAATGACCGATGAAAAACATTATGAATCGAAAAGGATGCAGGGAGGTCCAAACGGAAGGACACAGGGTTAAGAATCTCCAATATCTTGTACGGGCCGATGAACCGAGGCTTAAACTTAGGAGAAGAAACCCTCATAGGGACAAAACGAGAAGACAACCACACCAAGTCCCCAACACAAAGCCGAGGACCAACACGACGACGGCGGTTGGCAAAAAGCTGAGTCTTCTCCTGGGACAACTTCAAATTGTCCACCACCTGCCCCCAAATCTGATGCAACCTCTCCACCACAGCATCCACTCCAGGACAATCCGAAGATTCCACTTGACCGGAGGAAAATCGAGGATGAAACCCCAAATTACAGAAAAACGGGGACACCAAGGTGGCAGAGCTGGCCCGATTATTGAGGGCGAACTCCGCCAAAGGCAAAAAAGCAACCCAATCATCCTGATCCGCAGACACAAAACACCTCAAATATGTCTCCAAGGTCTGATTAGTCCGCTCGGTCTGGCCATTAGTCTGAGGATGGAAAGCAGACGAAAAAGACAAATCTATGCCCATCCTAGCACAGAATGCCCGCCAAAATCTAGACACGAATTGGGTCCCTCTGTCAGAAACGATATTCTCAGGAATACCATGGAAACGAACAACATTTTGAAAAAACAGAGGAACCAACTCGGAAGAAGAAGGCAACTTAGGCAAGGGAACCAGATGGACCATCTTAGAGAAACGGTCACACACCACCCAGATGACAGACATCTTCCGAGAAACAGGCAGATCCGAAATAAAATCCATCGAGATGTGCGTCCAAGGCCTCTTCGGAATAGGCAAGGGCAACAACAATCCACTAGCCCGAGAACAACAAGGCTTGGCCCGAGCACAAACGTCACAAGACTGCACAAAGCCTCGCACATCTCGTGACAGGGAAGGCCACCAGAAGGACCTTGCCACCAAATCCCTGGTACCAAAGATTCCAGGATGACCTGCCAACGCAGAAGAATGAACCTCAGAGATGACTCTACTGGTCCAATCATCAGGAACAAACAGTCTACCAGGTGGGCAACGATCAGGTCTATCCGCCTGAAACTCCTGCAAGGCCCGCCGCAGGTCTGGAGAAACGGCAGACAATATCACTCCATCTTTAAGGATACCTGTGGGCTCAGAATTACCAGGGGAGTCAGGCTCAAAACTCCTAGAAAGGGCATCCGCCTTAACATTCTTAGAACCCGGTAGGTACGACACCACAAAATTAAACCGAGAGAAAAACAACGACCAGCGCGCCTGTCTAGGATTCAGGCGCCTGGCAGACTCAAGGTAAATTAAATTTTTGTGGTCAGTCAATACCACCACCTGATGTCTGGCCCCCTCAAGCCAGTGACGCCACTCCTCAAAAGCCCACTTCATGGCCAAAAGCTCCCGATTCCCAATATCATAATTCCGCTCGGCGGGCGAAAATTTACGGGAAAAAAAAGCACAAGGTCTCATCACGGAGCAGTCGGAACTTCTCTGCGACAACACCGCCCCAGCTCCGATTTCAGAAGCGTCGACCTCAACCTGAAAAGGAAGAGCAACATCAGGCTGACGCAACACTGGGGCGGAAGAAAAGCGGCGCTTGAGCTCCCGAAAGGCCTCCACAGCATCAGGGGACCAATCAGCAACATCAGCACCCTTCTTAGTCAAATCAGTCAATGGTTTTACAACATCAGAAAAACCAGAAATAAATCGACGATAAAAGTTAGCAAAGCCCAAAAATTTCTGAAGACTCTTAAGAGAAGAGGGTTGCGTCCAATCACCAATAGCCTGAACCTTGACAGGATCCATCTCGATGGAAGAGGGGGAAAAAATGTATCCCAAGAAAGAAATCTTTTGAACCCCAAAAACACACTTAGAACCCTTCACACACAAGGAATTAGACCGCAAAACCTGAAAAACCCTCCTGACCTGCTGGACATGAGAGTCCCAGTCATCCGAAAAAATCAGAATATCATCCAGATACAGCACCAGAAAGCGAATAACCTCCTGGTGATCCGGATTAACACGCATAGTCACTTGTGTCCAGTATTGTGGTTTATTACTAGCCAATGGGGTGGAGTCAATCCCTTTCAGAGGTATCGGAGCCTCCAGTGGCTCCAAATCATACCCACAGCGTTTGGCAAAGGACCAATCCATAAGACTCAAAGCAGCGCCAGAGTCGACATAGGCGTCCGCGGTAATAGATGACAAAGAACAAATCAGGGTCACAGATAGAATAAACTTAGACTGTAAAGTGCTAATTGAAACAGACTTGTCAGGCTTCTTAGTACGCTTAAAGCATGCTGATATAACATGAGTTGAATCACCACAATAGAAGCACAACCCATTTTTTCGTCTAAAATTCTGCCGCTCGCTTCTGGACAGAATTCTATCACATTGCATATTTTCTGGCGTTTTCTCAGTAGACACCGCCAAATGGTGCACAGGTTTGCGCTCCCGCAGACGCCTATCGATCTGAATAGCCATCGTCATGGACTCATTCAGACTCGCAGGCACAGGGAACCCCACCATAACATCCTTAATGGCATCAGAGAGACCTTCTCTGAAAATCGCCGCCAGGGCGCACTCATTCCACTGAGTAAGCACAGACCATTTGCGGAATTTTTGGCAGTATATTTCAGCTTCATCTTGCCCCTGAGACAAGGACATCAAGGCCTTTTCCGCCTGAAGCTCTAAATGAGGTTCCTCATAAAGCAACCCCAAGGCCAGAAAAAACGCATCCACATTGAGCAACGCAGGATCCCCTGGTGCCAATGCAAAAGCCCAGTCTTGAGGGTCGCCCCGGAGCAAGGAAATTACAATCCTGACCTGCTGTGCAGGGTCTCCGGCAGAGCGAGACTTCAGGGACAAAAACAATTTGCAATTATTTTTAAAATTTTGAAAGTGAGATCTATTCCCCGAGAAGAATTCAGGCAAAGGAATTCTAGGCTCAGACATAGGTGCATGAACAACAAAATCTTGCAAATTTTGTACCTTTGTGGCGAGATTATTCAAACCTGTAGCTACACTCTGAAGATCCATTTGAAACAGGTGAACACAGAGCCATTCAAGGATTAGAAGGAGAGAAAGAGAGGAAGGCTGCAGTATAGGCAGACTAGCAAGAGATTCAATTAAGAGCACACTCAGAACTAGAGGGAAAAAAAAAAAAAAATTGTAGCAGACTTCTTTTTTCTCTCCTTTCTCAGCCAGTAATTTAACCCTTTTTTGGGCCGGTCAAACTGTCATGATTCTCAATGGCGAGAGAACATAGCCCAGCATATATGAGAACTAGCTCTTGGAAGATGGAAACTATACTGACCATGAACTAAACCTGCCGCACAACTAGAAGTGGCCGGGTAGCATGCCTACGTTTTTTAACCCTAGATGCCCAGCGCCAGCCGGAGAACTACCTAATCCTAGCAGAGGAAAAGACAGTCCTGGCTCACCTCTAGAGAAATTTTCCCAAAAGGCAGACAGAGGCCCCCACATATATTGGCGGTGATTTTAGATGAAATGACAAACGTAGTATGAAAATAGGTTTAGCAAAATCGAGGTCCGCTTTCTAGATAGCAGGAAGACAGAAAGGACACTTTCATGGTCAGCAGAAAACCCTATAAAAACACCATCCAGAAATTCCTTTAAGACTCTAGCATTAACTCATAACACCAGAGTGGCAATTTCCGATCACAAGAGCTTTCCAGACACAGTAACGAAACAGCAGCTGTGAACAGGAACAAAATGCAAAAACACACAAGGACAAAAGTCCAACTTAGCTGGGAGTTGTCTAGTAGCAGGAACAAGCACAGAAGGCTTCTGATTACATTGTTGACCGGCAAGAAACTGACAGAGGAGCAAGGTTATATAGCGACTCCCACATCCTGATAGGAGCAGGTGAACAGAGGGGATGATGCACACAAGTTCAATTCCACAAGTGGCCACCGGGGGAGCCCAGAATCCAATTTCACAACAGTCTAGTTTCCAATATGGGGTCACTTGTGGGGGGTTTGTACTGTTTGGGTACATCAGGGGCTCTGCAAATGCAACGTGACGCCTGCAGACCAATCCATTTAAGTCTGCATTCCTAATGGCGCTCCTTCCCTTCCGAGCTCTGTCATGCGCCCAAACAGTGGTTCCCCCCCACATATGGGGTATCAGCGTACTCAGGACAAATTGAACAACAACTTTTGGGGTCCAATTTATCCTCATACCCTTGTGAAAATACAAAACTGGGGGCTAAAAAATCATTTTTGTGAAAAAAAAAAAATAATTTTTATTTTCACGGCTCTGCGTTATAAACTGTAGTGAAACACTTGGGGGTTCAAAGTTCTCACAACACATCTAGATAAGTTCCTTGGGGGGTCTAGTTTCCAATATGGGGTCACTTGTGGGGGTTTGTACTGTTTGGGTACATCGGGCTCTGCAAATGCAACGTGATGCCTGCAGACCAATCCATTTAAGTCTGCATTCCAAATGGCGCTCCTTCCCTTCCGAGCTCTGTCATGCGCCCAAACAGTGGTTCCCCCCCACATATGGGGTATCAGCGTACTCAGGACAAATTGAACAACAACTTTTGGGGTCCAATTTATCCTGATACCCTTGTGAAAATACAAAACTGGGGGCTAAAAAATCATTTTTGTGAAAAAAAAAAAGAATTTTTATTTTCACGGCTCTGCGTTATAAACTGTAGTGAAACACTTTGGGGTTCAAAGTTCTCACATCACATCTAGATAAGTTCCTTGGGGGGTCTAGTTTCCCAAATGGGGTCACTTGTGGGGGGTTTGTACTGTTTGGGTACATCAGGGGCTCTGCAAATGCAACGTGACGCCTGCAGACCAATCCATTTAAGTCTGCATTCCTAATGGCGCTCCTTCCCTTCCGAGCTCTGTCATGCGCCCAAACAGTGGTTCCCCCCCACATATGGGGTATCAGCGTACTCAGGACAAATTGAACAACAACTTTTGGGGTCCAATTTATCCTGATACCCTTGTGAAAATACAAAACTGGGGGCTAAAAAATCATTTTTGTGAAAAAAAAAAAGAATTTTTATTTTCACGGCTCTGCGTTATAAACTGTAGTGAAACACTTGGGGGTTCAAAGTTCTCACAACACATCTAGATAAGTTCCTTGGGGGGTCTAGTTTCCAATATTTGGTCACTTGTGGGGGGTTTGTACTGTTTGGGTACATCGGGGCTCTGCAAATGCAACGTGACGCCTGCAGACCAATCCATTTAAGTCTGCATTCCAAATGGCGCTCCTTCCCTTCCGAGCTCTGTCATGCGCCCAAACAGTGGTTCCCCCCCACATATGGGGTATCAGCGTACTCAGGACAAATTGGACAACAATGTTTGGGGTACAATTTATCCTGATACCCTTGTGAAAATACAAAACTGGGGGCTAAAAAATCATTTTTGTGAAAAAAAAAAGAATTTTTATTTTCACGGCTCTGCGTTATAAACTGTAGTGAAACACTTGGGGGTTCAAAGCTATCAAAACACATCTAGATAAGTTCCTTAGGGGGTCTACTTTCCAAAATGGTGTCACTTGTGGGGGTTTTTAATGTTTAGGCACATCAGGGGCTCTCCAAACGCAACATGGCATCACATCTTAATTCCAGTCAATTTTGCATTGAAAAGTAAAATAGCGCTCCTTCCCTTCCGAGCTCTGCTATGCGCCCAAACAGTGGTTTACCCCCACATATGGGGTATCGTCGTACTCAGGACAAATTGCACAACAACTTTTGTGGTCTAATTTCTTCTCTTACCCTTGGGGAAATAAAAAAATGGGGGCGAAAAGATCATTTTTGTGAAAAAATATGATTTTTTATTTTTACGGCTCTGCATTATAAACTTCTGTGAAGCACTTGTTGGGTCAAAGTGCTCACCACACATCTAGATAAGATCCTTAGGGGGTCTACTTTCCAAAATGGTGTCACTTGTGGGGGGTTTCAATGTTTAGGCACATCAGGGGCTCTCCAAATGCAGCATGGCGTCCCATCTCAATTCCAGTCAATTTTGCATTGAAAAGTCAAATGGCGCTCCTTTCCTTCCGAGCTCTGCCATGCGCCCAAACAGTGGTTTACCCCCACATATGGGGTATCAGCGTACTCAGGACAAATTGTACAACAAATTTTGGGGTCTATTTTCTCCTGTTACCCTTGGTAAAATAAAACAAATTGGAGCTGAAATAAATTTTGTGTGAAAAAAAGTTAAATGTTTATTTTTATTTAAACATTCCAAAAATTCCTGTGAAACACCTGAAGGGTTAATAAACTTCGTGAAAGTGGTTTTGAGTACCTTGAGGGGTGCAGTTTTACGAATGGTGTCACACTTGGGTATTTTCTATCATATAGACCCCTCAAAATGACTTCAAATGAGATGTGGTCCCTAAAAAAAAATGGTGTTGTAAAAATGAGAAATTGCTGGTCAACTTTTAACCCTTATAACTCCGTCACAAAAAAAAATTTTGGTTCCAAAATTGTGCTGATGTAAAGTAGACATGTGGGAAATGTTACTTATTAAGTATTTTGCGTGACATATGTCTGTGATTTAAGGGGATTAAAATTCAAAGTTGGAAAATTGTGAAATTTTCAAGATTTTTGCCAAATATTCGTTTTTTTCACAAATAAATGCAAGTTATATCGAAGAAGTTTTACCACTATCATGAAGTACAATATGTCACGAGAAAACAATGTCAGAATCGCCAAGATCCGTTGAAGCGTTCCAGAGTTATAACCTCATAAAGGGACAGTGGTCAGAATTGTAAAAATTGGCCCGGTCATTAACGTGCAAACCACCCTTGGGGGTGAAGGGGCCAGTACATGTCCGGGCCCGTCTGAAGTTTGCTAGAGAGCATTTGGATGATCCAGAGGAGTTGTGGGAGAATGTCCTATGGTCTGATGAAACCAAACTGGAACTGTTTGGTAGAAACACAACTTGTCGTGTTTGGAGGAAAAAGAATACTGAGTTGCATCCATCAAACACCATACCTACTGTAAAGCATGGTGGTGGAAACATCATGCTTTGGGGCTGTTTCTCTGCAAAGGGGCCAGGACGACTGATCCGGGTACATGAAAGAATGAATGGGGCCATGTATCGTGAGATTTTGAGTGCAAACCTCCTTCCATCAGCAAGGGCATTGAAGATGAAACGTGGCTGGGTCTTTCAACATGACAATGATCCAAAGCACACCGCCAGGGCAACGAAGGGGTGGCTTCGTAAGAAGCATTTCAAGGTCCTGGAATGGCCTAGCCAGTCTCCAGATCTCAACCCTATAGAAAACCTTTGGAGGGAGTTGAAAGTCCGTGTTGCCAAGCGAAAAGCCAAAAACATCACTGCTCTAGAGGAGATCTGCATGGAGGAATGGGCCAACATACCAACAACAGTGTGTGGCAACCTTGTGAAGACTTACAGAAAACGTTTGACCTCTGTCATTGCCAACAAAGGAAATATTACAAAGTATTGAGATGAAATTTTGTTTCTGACCAAATACTTATTTTCCACCATAATATGCAAATAAAATGATAAAAAAACAGACAATGTGATTTTCTGGATTTTTTTTTCTCAGTTTGTCTCCCATAGTTGAGGTCTACCTATGATGTAAATTACAGACGCCTCTCATCTTTTTAAGTGGTGGAACTTGCACTATTGCTGAATGACTAAATACTTTTTTGCCCCACTGTATGTATTCCATGTGTTGGAATAGGATATGTATATACTATGCTCCCTCTGTGAGAACCGCAATAACTGGCCTAGTAGTGAAAACAGCCGTGATCTCATCCAAGACTCGTTAGTCAATTGCATAATTTTCATGACGATTGGAGGCGGACAATTGTTTCTCCTGACAATCAAAATAGCTGTTCACACTCCAGCCTTTAGAACTAGGCTACATTCACACATCCCTGCCATCTAAAATGAACAGTGTTTTTCCATATGTGTCATCTGGTTTACATCCGTGTTACTTTTTTTTTTTCTCATCCAGTTTTAAAAGCTGAAGGAGGTATATGTATTATCTGAACTTTTATTTATCCATTGACTTTTCTCAATGGATCAGTGAAAAAAGGATGAAACTATGAGATATGCATAGCTCCTTTGGGAAATTAAATATGCAAAATGCATGTTTAGAGCGGAAAAGCACTAGAACTTCAGTGCCACCTATTGGAAGTAACAATCCTAAAAGTCAATATCGACCATTTAACGAGCCTTGCCATATAACCTAGGATAATAGCCAAACCAAAATCTCAATTTGCAAACACTGCATTTCGGTTTGTTGCCCCTGGTCAGTGCAAAGTATGAGATCTGATTACTGACGAGGGGCAACACCCACAAAACACATTGTTTGCAAATGGAGTACCTGGTTTGGCTGTTATCCTAAAGGTACCTTCACACTAAGCGACGCTGCAGCGATATAGACAACAATGCCGATCGCTGCAGCGTCGCTGTTTAGTCGTTGTGTGGTCACTGGAGAGCTGTCACACAGACGGCTCTCCAGCGACCAACGATGCCGAAGTCCCCTGGTAACCAGGGTAAACATCGGGTTACTAAGCGCAGGCCCGCGCTTAGTAACCCAATGTTTACCCTGGTTACCATTGTAAAAGTAAAAAAAACAACACATACTCACATTCCGGTGCCCGGCGTCCGCCTCCCTGCACTCCTCCTGCATCCTGTGTCAGCGCCGAACATCTCCGGCATCTCCCACAGAGCAGAGCGGTGATGTCACCGCTCTGCTTTACGGCCGGCACTTACACAGGATGCAGGAGGAGTGCAGGGAAGCGGATGCCGGGCACCGGAATGTGAGTATGTGTTTTTTTTTTTTTACTTTTACAATGGTAACCAGGGTAAACATCGGGTTACTAAGCGCAGCCCTGTGCTTAGTAACCCGATGTTTACCCTGGTTACCAGTGAAGACATCGCTGGATCGGTGTCACACACACCGATTCAGCGATGTCAGCGGGAGATCCAGCGACGAAATAAAGTTCTGGACTTTCAGCAACGACCAGCGATCTCACAGCGGGATCCTGATCGCTGCTGCGTGTCAAACACAACGATATCGCTATCCAGGACGCTGCAACGTCACGGATCGCTATCGTTATCGTTGTAAAGTCGCTTAGTGTGAAGGTACCTTTAGTTATATGGCAATGCTCGTTAAAGGATTGATAATGACTTTAGGATTGCTATTTCCATTAGCTGGCACTAGAGTTTTAGTCCTCTTCCTCCCTGTAGAAGCAATTTGCATATTTAATTTCCAAGAGAAGCATACATGTCTTATAAGCCTCTTCACGCTGGCATGCCAGGCCTTGCATTTCACTCTTCACAAGGAGAAATGTAACCCCTTAGACTCCATATGCTTCAAACGTTAAAATTAGGAACCTAACGAATTATCTCACTTTCTAAATTACTTCCAGAATTGTTCAACTATTACTTCAGACTGTAATAAATGGCATTGCACATCTTGACTTACATCCACTACAGTTGTGTTAACCCCTTCCCGACCTTTGACGCCACGTAGGCGTCATGAAAGTCGGTGCCAATCCGACCTGTGACGCCTATGTGGCGTCATGGAAAGATCGCGTCCCTGCAGATCGGGTGAAAGGGTTAACTCCATTTTCACCCCATCTGCAGAGACAGGGGGAGTGGTACTTCAGCCCAGGGGGGGTGGCTTCACCCCCCCGTGGCTACGATCGCTCTGATTGGCTGTTGAAAGTGAAACAGCCAATCAGAGCGATTTGTAATATTTCACCTATGAAAATGGTGAAATATTACAATCCAGCCATGGCCGATGCTGCAATAGCATCTGCCATGGCTGGAGACCCCGATCTGCCCCCCCCCCCACCGCCACCAATCGCCCCCCCAGTCGTCCTTTCTGCCCCGATCTCCTGTCCGCTCCCCTCCTCCCTCCTGTCCGCTCCCCCGGTCCTCTTGTCCGCTCCCCCGGTCCTCCGATCCCCCCCCCCCCGTGTTCCGATCCCACCCCCCCATACTTACCTAGCTTCGATGTCCTTCCCAGTGTCCGGCCGTCTTATCCATGGGCGCCGCCATCTTGGAAAATGGCGTGCGCATGCGCAGTGCGCCCGCCGAATCTGCCAGCCGGCAGATTCATTACAAGTACATTTTGATCGCTGTGGTAGGTTCTATCGCAGCGATCAAAATAAAAAAATAATAAATAAACCCCCCCCTTTATCACCCCCATAGGTAGGGACAATAATAAAATAAAGAAAATATTTTTTTTTCTTTTTCCGCTAGGGTTAGGGTTAGAACTAGGGTTAGAACTAGCGGATCCGCAGCGGATCGGCCGCGGATCCGCAGCGGATCGGCCGCGGATCTGCAGCGGATCGGCCGCGGATCCGCAGCGGATTGGCCGCTGCGAATTCGAAGCAGTTTTCCATCAGGTTTACAGTACCATGTACACCTATGGAAAACCAAATCCGCTGTGCCCATGGTGCGGAAAATTCCGTGCAGAAACGCTGCGTTGTATTTTCCGCAGCATGTCAATTCTTTGTGCGGATTCCGCAGCGTTTTACACCTGTTCCTCAATAGGAATCCGCAGGTGAAATCCGCACAAAAAAACACTGGAAATCTGCTGTAAATCTGTAGGTAAAACGCAGTGCCTTTTACCTGCAGATTTTTCAAAAATCGTGCGGAAAAATCTCACACGAATCCGCAACGTGGGCACATAGCCTTAGGGTTAGGGTTGGAATTAGGGCTAGGGTTTGAAATAGGGTTAAGATTAGGCTTGTGGTTAGGGTTACGGATAGGGTTAGGGGTGTGTTGGGGTTACAGTTGTGGTTAGGGTTGGGATTAGGGTTACGGTTGGGATTAGGGTTAGGATTAGGGTTAGGGTTGGAATTAGGGTTACGGGTGTGTTGCGGTTAGGGTTGTGGTTAGGGGTGTGTTGGGGTTAGGGTTGTGATTAGGGTAATGGCTACAGTTGGGATTAGGATTAGGGGTGTGTTGGGGTTAGTGTTGAAGTTAGAATTGAGGGGTTTCCACTGTTTGGGCACATCAGGGGTCTCCAAACGCAACATGGCGCCACCATTGATTCCAGCCAATCTTGCGTTCAAAAAGTCAAATGGTGCTCCCTCCCTTCCAAGCCCCGACGTGCGCCCAAACAGTGGTTTACCCCCACATTTGGGGTACCAGCGTACTCAGGACAAACTGGGCAACAACTGTTGGGGTCCAATTTCTCCTGTTACCCTTGCAAAAATAAAAAATTACTTGCTAAAACATAATTTTTGAGGAAAGAACAATTATTTTTTATTTTCACGGCTCTGCGTTATAAACTTCTGTGAAGCACTTGGGGGTTGAAAGTGCTCACCACATATCTAGATAAGTTCCTTCGGGGGTCTAGTTTCCAAAATGGGGTCACTTGTGGGGTGTTTCTACTGTTTAGGCACATCAGGGGCTCTGCAAATGCAATGTGACGCCCGCAGACCATTCCATCAAAGTCTGCATTTCAAATGTCACTACTTCCCTTCCGAGCACTGACGTGTGCCCAAACAGTGGTTTACCCCCACATATGGGGTATCAGCGTACTCACAACAAACTGGGCAACAAATATTGGGGTCCAATTTCTCCTGTTACCCTTGTGAAAATAAAAAATTGCTTGCTAAAACATCTTTTTTGAGGAAAGAAAAATGATTTTTTATTTTCACGGCTCTGCGTTGTAAACTTCTGTGAAGCATTTGGGGGTTGAACATGCTCACCACACATCTAGATAAGTTCCTTGGGGGGTCTAGTTTCCAAAATGGGGTCACTTGTGGGTGGTTTCTACTGTTTAGGCATATCAGGGGCTCTGCAAACGTAACATGATGCCCGCAGACCATTCCATCAAAGTCTGCATTCCAAAACGTCACTACTTCCCTTCCGAGCCCCGGCATGTGCCCAAACAGTGGTTTACCCCCACATATGGGGTATCAGCGTACTCAGGAGAAACTGGACAACAACTTTTGGGGTCCAATTTCTCCTGTTACTCTTGCAAAAATAAAAAATTATGGGCTAAAAAAATATTTTTGAGGAAAGGAAACACATTTATTATTTTCACGGCTCTGCGTTATAAACTTCTGTGAAGCACTTGGGGGTTCAAAGTGCTCACCACACATCTAGATAAGTTCCCTTGGGGGTCTAGTTTCCAAAATGGAGTCACTTGTGGGGAGTTCCTACTGTTTAGGCACATCAGGGGCTCTGCAAACGCAACCTGACGCCCGCAGAGCATTCCATCAAAGTCTGCATTTCAAAACGTCACTACTTCCCTTCCGAACCCCGACGTGTGCCAAAACAGTGGTTTACCCCCACATATGGGGTATCAGCGTACTCAGGAGAAATTGGACAACAACTTTTGGGGTCCAATTTTTCCTGTTACCCTTGGGAAAATAAAAAATTGGGCTAAAAAATCATTTTTGAGAAAAGAAAAATTATTTTTTATTTTCATGGCTCTGCGTTATAAACTTCTGTGAAGCACTTGGGGGTTCAAAGTGCTCACCACACATCTAGATTAGTTCCTTGGGAGGTCTAGTTTCCAAAATGGGGTCACTTGTGTGGGATCTCCAATGTTTAGGCACACAGGGGCTCTCCAAACGCGACATGGTGTCCGCTAATGATTGGAGCTAATTTTCCATTCAAAAAGCCAAATGGCGTGCCTTCCCTTCCGAGCCCTGCCGTGCGCCCAAACAGTGGTTTACCCCCACATATGGGGTATCATCGTACTCAGGACAAACTGGACAACAACATTTGGGGTCCAATTTCTCCTATTACCCTTGGGAAAATAAAAAATTCTGGGCTAAAAATCATTTTTGAGGAAAGAAAAATTATTTTTTATTTTCACGGCTCTGCGTTATAAACTTCTGTGAAGCACCTGGGGGTTATAAGTGCTCACTATGCATCTAGATAAGTTCCTTGGGGGGTCTAGTTTCCAAAATGGGGTCACTTGTAGGGGAGCTCCAATGTTTAGGCACACAGGGACTCTCCAAACGCGACATGGTGTCCGCTAACGATTGGAGCTAATTTTCCATTCAAAAAGTCAAATGGCACGCCTCCCCTTCCGAGCCTTGCCGTGCACCCAAACAGTGGTTTACCCCCACATATGAGGTATCGGCGTACTCAGGAGAAATTGCCCAACAAATTTTAGGATCCATTTTATCCTGTTGCCCATGTGAAAATGAAAGAATTGAGGCTAAAAGAAATTTTGTGTGAAAAAAAAGTACTTTTTAATTTTTGCGGATCAATTTGTGAAGCACCTGGGGGTTTAAAGTGCTCACTATGCCACTAGATGAGTTCCTTGGGGGGTCTAGTTTCCAAAATGGGGTCACTTGTGGAGGAGCTCCAATGTTTAGGCACACAGGGGCTTTCCAAACGCGACATGGTGTCCGCTAACGATGGAGATAATTTTTCATTCAAAAAGTCAAATGGCGCTCCTTCCCTTCCGAGCCTTACCATGTGCCCAAACAGTGGTTTACCCCCACATGTGAGGTATTGGTGTACTCAGGAGAAATTGCCCAACAAAATTTAGGATCCATTTTATCCTGTTGCCCATGTGAAAATGAAAAAATTGAGGTAAAATAATTTTTTGGTGAAAAAAAAGTACTTTTTCATTTTTACGGATCAATTTGTGAAGCACCTGGGGGTTTAAAGTGCTCACTATGCTCACTATGCTTCTAGATAAGTTCCTTGGGGGGTCTAGTTTCCAAAATGGGGTCACTTGTGGGGGAGCTCCAATGTTTAGGCACACGGGGGCTCTCCAAACGCGACATGGTGTCCGCTAAAGATTGGAGCCAATTTTTCATTCAAAAAGTCAAATGGCGCTCCTTCCCTTCCGAGCCCTGCCGTGCGCCCAAACAGTGGTTTACCCCCACATATGAGGTATCAACGTACTCAGGACAAATTGGACAACAACGTCCATGGTCCAGTTTCTCCTTTTACCCTTGGGAAAATAAAAAAATTGTTGCTAAAAGATCATTTTTGTGACTAAAAAGTTAAATGTTCATTTTTTACTTCCATGTTGCTTCTGCTGCTGTGAAACACCTGAAGGGTTAATAAACTTCTTGAATGTGGTTTTGAGCACCTTGAGGGGTGCAGTTTTTAGAACGGTGTCACTTTTGGGTATTTTCAGCCATATAGAACCCTCAAAATGACTTCAAATGTGAGGTGGTCCCTAAAAAAAATGGTTTTGTAAATTTTGTTGTAAAAATGAGAAACCACTGGTCAAATTTTAACCCTTATAACTTCCTAGCAAAAAAAAAAAATGTTTCCAAAATTGTGCTGATGTAAAGTAGACATGTGGGAAACATTATTTATTAACTATTTTGTGTCACATAACTCTCTGGTTTAACAGAATAAAAATTCAAAATGTGAAAATTGCGAAATTTTCAAAATTTTCGCCAAATTTCCGTTTTTTTCACAAATAAACTCAGAAATTATCGACCTAAATTTACCACTAACATGAAGCCCAATATGTCACGAAAAAACAATCTCAGAATCGCTAGGATCCGTTGAAGCGTTCCTGAGTCATTACCTCATAAAGGGACACTGGTCAGAATTGCAAAAAACGGCAAGGTCATTAAGGCCAAAATAGGCTGGGTCATGAAGGGGTTAAAGTATTTGCACTTGTTATTTTTTGGTGGTCATTTCGTCACCTGCCTGAAAAGTCGCTAATGAAAGACTGAAAAAAATGAACATATGCACGTTTTGCTATGCATATGTTCATTGCTGTGAGCTTTTTTTAATTGCTGCAGGTCTCCAAAGCCCATATTGATTAAAGGGAACCTGTCACCAGGTTTTCCCAATATGAATGAAAGCCACGACCCTTAACTGTTCTATTACCACACTTCATCGATCTACAGATTCATCTCACAAAATTAGAATATCATCAAAAAGTTAATTTATTTCAGTTCTCCAATACAAAAAGTGAAACTCATGTATTAGAGTCATTACAGAGTGATCTATTTCAAGTGTTTATTTCTGTTAATGTTGATGATTATGGCTTACAGCTAATGAAAACCCAAAAGCAATTATCTCAGTAAATTAGAATACTTTATAACATTAGCTTGAAAAAATGATTTTAAAATCTGAAATGTTTGCCTACTGAAATGTACATTCAGTAAATGCACTCAATACTTGGATGGGGATCCTTTTGGATTAGTTACTGCATCAATGCAGCGTGGAATGGAGGCAATCAGCCTGTGGCACTGTTGAGGTGTTATGGAAGCCCAGGTTGCTTTGATAGCATTGTTGGGTCTGCATTGTTGGGTCTGGTGTTTCTCATCTTCGTCTTAACTATACCCCATAGAGAACCATAGATTCTCTATGGGGTTAAAGTCAGGCGAGTTTGCTGGCCAATCAAGCACAGTGATACTGTTGTTTTTAAACCAGGAATTGGTACTTTTGGCAGGTGCCAAGTCCTGCTGGAGAATTAAATTTCCATCTCCAAAAAGCTTGTCGTCAGAGGGAATCATGAAGTGCTTTAAAATTTTCTGGTAGATGGCTGCACTGACTTTGGTCTTGATAAAACACAGTGAACCTACACCAGCAGTGTGTGCATAAAAGCTGAGTGAGTTTCTGGGATCCAGATAGACTCTTGCATCTTTCATCCAACCACTGACATTTCTGGATTGTTTGACATGGGGAAAGCAAAAGAATTGTCAATGGATCTATGGGAAAAGGTAGTTGAACTGTGTAAAACAGGAAAGAGATACAAAAAGATATCCAAGGAATTGATAATCCCAGTCAGCAGCGTTCAAACTGTGATTAACAAATGGAAAATCAGTGGCTCTGTTAAAACAAAACCACACTCAGGTAGACCAACAAAAAAGGCATCCACAACTGCCAGGAAAATTGTTCGGGATGCGAAGAAAAACCCACAAATAACATCAGCTGAAATACCAGACTCTCTGAAAACTAGCGGTGTGGCTGTTTCAAGATGCACAATAAGGAAGCACTTGAAGAAAAATGGGCTGCATGGTCGAGTCGCCAGAAGAAAGCCATTACTGGGCAAATGCCACAAAGTATCTCGCCTACAATATGCAAAACAGCACAGAGACAAGCCTCAAAACTTCTGGAACAAGGTAATTTGGAGTGCTGAGACCAAAATTTAACTTTTTGACCCCAACCATAAACGTTACATTTGGAGAGCGGTCAACAAGGTCTATGATGAAAGAAACATCATAAACCACAAAAGGAGGAAAAAAGAGGAAAAAACTTGACTATTCTAGAGAAAACACCAAAAAAAATAGGCAAAGATTCTTACCTGTCTAGGCGTCAAATCAAATGCACTATCATGGTGCAGCGGGCCCAAGTAAAGATGGTGACTACACAGGTGCGGTAATACCAAATGAGACATCCAGCCTACAATCAGGGATTGGCCGTTTGGCACACCAGTGCAAACAGATAATCTGCATGCGGCAGTGTTCACACAGAGAATGCAAAGCATCTGGATCACAGCCATATTAATAATCTGAAAATACAAAAACACACAAGTGCTACCTGACCATGCAGCAGAAAACCACCACTAAAATCCCCTCAGCTGCTAAGGTCAATAAGGGGTAGGTGTCACCCTTATAGAAAAGTAGACAAGTGTTAAATAGACTGACCGCGCTTCAGGGGAGAATATCACAGAGCAAACTAAGTGGGTCCAATGAACAAAGAATATATAGAGACTGGTAGCTGTCCAATAAGACAAATACTAGCCCCAGATGGCAATCCAAGAGAGAATAGCAAAAAAAAAAAAGCTAAGTAGATTCGATAAACAAAAAAATGTATATAGTAATCTAGTAGCCGTCCAGTAAACAAATAAATAGATTACTAGCCCCAGATGGTGACAACACTACTAGCGCACAGATCCCCTTTATAAAAAGACAGGCAGTGGAGCCCTTACCATTCAGTGGAGAGTGTGAATGGTAAGGGCTCCACTGCCTGTCTTATTATAAAGGGGATCTGAGCGCTAGTAGCGTTGTCACCATCTGGGGCTAGTAGTCTATTTGTTTACTGGACGGCTATTAGGGTATGTGCACACGATGCAGATTTAGTGCTGTTCTGCAGCGTTTTTTTCTGCAGCAGAAACGCTGCAGAACTGCACTGTGATTTACATAACAATGTAAATCAATGTGAAAAAAAAAAGCTGTGCACATGGTGCAGAAAAATCCGTGCAGAAACGCTGCAGATTTCAAAGAAGTGCATGTCAATTCTTTTGTGCAGAACTGCAGCGTTTCTGCACCCATTGACTCCCATTTTGTGGGTCAAATCCGCATAAAAACTGCAGATGTAAAAACCATCTGCAGTTTTTATGCGGATTTGGGTGTCAAAACCGCAGCAGACGGAAGTGACGTCAGTGATGTGGAGGAAGTGTGTGGGCGGAGTCGTACTGTCGGATGGGGATCGATGTGAGGCGTATGGTATGTATAGTGTCTGTGTGTGTGTGTCTGTGTGTGTGTCTGTGTGTCAGTAGTGACTCATTGTAGTCATTCGTCGGGTGGGACTACTCCCATCGAAATGTGATGATGGGAGAGTTGTCCCATCGTCAGGCGACTGACTACAATGGGTTAAAAACACTAACACACATAAAACATACCGTATATACTCGAGTATAAGCCGACCCGAGTATAAGCCGACCCCCCTAATTTTGCCACAAAAAACTGGGAAAACGTATTGACTCGAGTATAAGCCTAGGGTGGAAAATGCAGCAGCTACCGGTGAATTTAAAAAATAAAAATAGATGCTCCATACCATTCATTATTGCCCCATAGATGCTCCATATAAAGCTGTGCCATATATAATGCTCCATACCATTGATTATTGCCCCATATATTATCTATATATAGCTGTGCCATATAGAATGCTCTGCACCGTTCATTATGGCCCCATAGATGCTCCATATAAAGCTGTGCCACATATACAATGCTCTGCACCGTTCATTATGGCCCTATAGATGCTCCATATAAAGCTGTGCCATATTTGCTCTGCACCGTTCATTATGGCCCCATAGATGCTCCACATAAAGCTGTGCCATATATGCTCTGCACCGTTCATTATGGCCCTATAGATGCTCCACATAAAGCTGTGCCATATATGCTCTGCACCGTTCATTATGGCCCTATAGATGCTCCATATAAAGCTGTGCCATATATGCTCTGCACCGTTCATTATGGCCCCATAGATGCTCCTTATAAAGCTGTGCCATATATGCTCTGCACCGTTCATTATGGCCCCATAGATGCTCCTTATAAAGCTGTGCCATATATGCTCTGCACCGTTCATTATGGCCCCATAGATGCTCCTTATAAAGCTGTGCCATATATGCTCTGCACCGTTCATTATGGCCCCATAGATGCTCCTTATAAAGCTGTGCCATATATGCTCTGCACCGTTCATTATGGCCCCATAGATGCTCCTTATAAAGCTGTGCCATATATGCTCTGCACCGTTCAGTTTGGCCCCATAGATGCTCATTATAAAGCTGTGCCCTATATGCTCTGCACCGTTCAGTTTGGCCCCATAGATGCTCCTTATATAGCTGTGCCCTATATGCTCTGCACCGTTCAGTTTGGCCCCATAGATGCTCCTTATATAGCTGTTCCCTATATGCTCTGCACCGTTCAGTTTGGCCCCATAGATGCTCATTATAAATCTGTTCCCTATATAACGCTGGTGCTGCTGCTGCAATAAAAAAAACAAAACACATACTCAACTCTCTTGCTTGCAGCTCCTCAGCGTCCTGTCCTGGCGTCTCTCCGCACTGACTGATCAGGCAGAGGGCGGCGCGCACACTATATGCGTCATCGCGCCCTCTGACCTGCACAGTCAGTGCGGAGAGACGCCGGGAAGACAGAGCGGCACCTGGCGTGTGGAACGAGGACAGGTAAATATGCGATACTTACCTGCTCCCGGCGTCCCACTCCTTCCCCCGAACAGCTGGTCTCTGGGTGCCACAGCCTCTTCCTCTATCAGCGGTCACCGGCACCGCTGATTAGAGAAATGAATATGGGGCTCCACCCCTATGGGAGTGGAGTACATATTCATAAGTTTAATGAGCGGTCCCACGTGACCGCTGTACAGGGGAAGAGCTGCGGCACCCGGAGACAGTGTGACGGGCAGGGGGAGTGTCAGGATCGCCGGGACTAGGTAAGTATGCCTCAGCGCCCTCTCCCCCTCACCCGCCGACCCTGCCACAAACCGTGACTCGAGTATAAGCCGAGAGGGGCACTTTCAGCCCAAAAATTTGGGCTGAAAATCTCGGCTTATACTCGAGTATATACGGTACATTACATACAACATATAACATGTAGTACATACTCATGCAGCGCCCCAGAGTCCTGGTCATTGCAGTACTGTGGCTCCGCCGCTAAGGGGGGCTATGGTACGTCTGATGGCACTGAAGGAGTTCATCTGACCAGGTATCACATACACCAATACATTTCACAGTCGGGCCTCCAGGGGGAGCTAAGGGTGCTATTTATTAGGCCACTCCTCACCACTGTGGGTAAAACTGGGGGTCAGGCAGGAAGTTAGAGAGAAAGCTGACTGGGTTGGAACCAGGCAACACCTGGTGGCAGAGGGTGTTGTGGGGGAAGATTCGGTAGGGTCCCTGTCAGGTTTGGGACCCTGACAGAGGCCTGGCTACAAGAAAGAACGTCACGGGACCGTGCCTGCTGAGCATAGCGGCGGTGCCCTAAGAAAGGATTAGAAGCGAGATATATTGTGCTGAGTGAGAAACGAGATCAAAGCAAGAGGAGAAATACCAGTAGGAGTCGTGCTGTAAGACCGAGGCAACATCCTACTGAGGCGCACAACCGGCGGCCGGAACGCCGAGGAAGTATTTATATATCTAGCTCCAAGCAATACTTCAAACCAACGGCAGGACAGTCAGTCTCAGGCGGGCTGTCTCACATACATCACCTATGAAGACATGGGGGGCGCACTAGGAGAGGGGCGACTCTAGGGTCCCGGAAGAGCTCCGAGCCTACTCGTCATATGGGTGCCGTCCTAACCAGAACATCAGGGAGGGACGGAGGAGAAGAACATCATCCGAACGAGTTGTGAGGGAACATCAGAAACAGACACAACAGTTGTGGGGTACTATCCCGTAAGCACAGCAGGGGAGGACCACAACACATAGCGCTAGCGGGAAGGCACAGATTTCCACCTGCAAAGAGAACTCTGGAGGTGCCATTGGGCCGGCCGGACTTGCGTAGCCTGGTGAACCGTATTCCGGACTGAGGACCCAGAGATCTTCAGTAAAGAGGTAAAGAGACTGCAACCTGGTGTCCTCGTTATTTACTGCACCGCACCACCACCACCATCCACATCTATCAGATATTGTGCGCCCTTCGGCAGGGTCACGGACCGGGGCCTAGCCACCTTGACAACCCCAGAGCAGAGACTCAGAGGCCCGGTACCGGGTACCCCTCGACCCTGCGGCAGTGGGGGCGCTACACTCACCACATACGTCCCCGAAGGCCACCATCCACTATCATCCTTGTCCCAAAATGAAAAAAAAAAAAATCTTTTCCGTTGTAATCCATAGTATAGGTTGTCCCACGAAGTCCTCCGGTGATACACTGCAGGAGTTAATCGCTCCTGCAGTGTATCGGAGCTGCCCGTTCGTTTCCTGGAGTTAAATGAACTCCGGGAGCTCACTTTACGGCAATTGAACTGCCGTGAAATATCTCACGCAGCAGTGTCGAAAAAGCGAGAGTCCCGGAGTTCATTGAACTCCGGTAAACTCGCGCGCATGCGCAGGCACACTGCAGGAGCTTTAGCTCCTGTCAGTGTGTTTTGGCAGCCATGGAGAGCAGTCACGTCTCCTGGTGTGGCTGTTCTCCATGGCAGATCATCGTGGGACACTCGATATTAATGGACTACGTCGGAAAAGACTACAGATCATCAAGGGATTTGTAAGTATGGTAAAATTTAAAATATTAAAATACTTTTTCCTGTGTCTTTTTTTTGTGTTCAGTAATTTGGGGTTAATAATAGATAGGCGTCTTATAGACGCCTCTCCATTATTAACTGGGGTTAACGTCACCTTACAATGTCAAGGTGACGTTAACCCCTTATTACCCCATATCCCACCACTACACGGGAGTGGGAAGAGAGAGGCTAAGCGCCAGATTTGGCGCATCTTAGAGATGCGCCATTTCTGGGGCGGCTGCAGGCTGGTAGTTGTAGCCGGGGGGGGGGGCAATATCCATGGCCCCTCTCTAGGCTATGAATATCAGCCCGCAGCTGTCTGCGTAGCCTTTTCTGGCTATAAAATATAGGGGGACCCCATGTCATTTTTTTTCTGAGGTCCTCCTATTTTAATAGCCAGTAAGGCCACGCAGACAGCTGTGGGCTGATATTCATAGCCTGGGAAGATTAACCCCTTCCCTGGCTACAAATTAGCAGCCTGCAGTCGCTGGCTTTCCCTTTCTGGACATGAAAATTGGGCGGGAGCCTACGCCAATTTTTTTTGAGGGGTTAATAATGGATAGGCGTCTTTATAGACGCCTCTCCATTATTAACTGGGGTTAACGTCACCTTAGGCTACATTCACATTTGCGTTGTTGGGCGCAGCGTCGGCGACGCATGCGTCATGCACCCCATCTTTAACAAGGGAGGCGCATGGACATGCGCCGGTATGCGTTGTACTGCGTTTTACGATGCATGCATCATATAGATGCACAAGACAGGGCGCAGGGGACGCTACTTGTAGCGTTTTCCCTGCGCCGAAATTCCCAATCTGTAGGATCTTATGACAACGCATGCGTCGCAAAATTCTGCGTTGTGTACATGCGTTGTTGGTTGCGTCGCATCGCTGCGCCCAACAACGCAAATGTGAACGTAGCCTAAGGCTACGTTCATATTTGCGTTGTTGGGCATTGCGTCGGCGACGCAACGCACAACGCATGCAAAAACGCATTGTTTTGTGACGCATGCGTCCATTTTTGGCTTGATTTTGGATGCAAAAAAATGCAACATGTAGAGTCCTCTGCGCCCTGACGCTTGCGCCAAAAATGACGCATGCGTCACAAAACGCAAGACAACGCATGTCCATGCGCCCCCATGTTAAATATAGGGGCGCATGACGCATGCGTCGCCGAACCTGCGCCCGATGCAACGCAAATGTGATCGTAGCCATACAATGTCAAGGTGACGTTAACCCCTTATCACTTAATTTTTTTTTTTTTAAACTGTATCTCTTTATTTAGCTTTAAAAAAATCTGACAAATCAGCATAAAAAACGCACTAAAAACTGCACCAAAACTGCACTGCAAAAAACGCACAAAAAACGCATGAAAAACGCACTAAAAACGCATAAAAAACGCAGGAATTGTCAGCTGCGTTTTCTGCCAGAAGATGCAGATTTTGTGCAGAAAATTCTGCACTAAATCTGCATCGTGTGCACATACCCTTAGATTACTATATACATTCTTTGTTTATCGAATCTACTTAGCTTTTTTTTTTTTTTTTTTTTTTTTTTAGTTATTCTCTCTTGGAGTGCCATCTGGGGCTAGTATTTGTCTTATTGGACGACTACCAGTCTCTATATATTCTTTGTTCTTTGGACCCACTTAGTTTGCTCTATTAATAATCTCCCTGTGGCGGGCTGCCCAGTGCTAACTGTACTGCGTCCTGTGCTAACAGAGGCCACAATTTGCGAAGCGATCTGGGCCCAACTGCACCTCAAAAAGTAAAAATAAATAAAGTGCACAAGAACATATCAAAATATGAAAGGTATTAGTTAATATTATGGCCACAATACGTAAGCTGGCAACCCACATCAAGAGTCCTCACACTTGCCAGTCCTACTCTAACAGCAAAAACCACAAAAGGAGGAAAAAATACTGTAAAGCATGCAGGTTGATCACTGATGTTTTGCAGATGTGTGAGCTACAAAGGCACAGGAAACTTTGTCAAAGTTGAAAGAAAGATGAATGCAGCATATTATCAGCAAATACTGGAGGCAAATTTGCAATCATCAGCTTTGAAGCTGCGCATGGGACGCACTTGACTGTTCCAACATTACAACGATCCAAAACACAAGGCCAAGTCGAGCTGTTATTGGCTACAACAGAACAAAGTGAAGATTCTGGAGTGGCTATCTCAGTCTCCTGACCTCAATATCATTGAGCCACTCTGGGGAGATCTCAAGCACGCAGTTCATGCTAGACAGCCCAGTAATTTACTGGTACCGGAGGCTTTTTGCCAAGAAGAGTGGGCAGCTTTACCATCTGAGAAAATAAAGAACCTCATCCACAACTACCACAAAAGTCTTCAAGCTGTCATTAATGTTACAGGGCAAAATACATGGTAATAAGAAATGGGGTATGTAAACTTTTGATCAGGGTCATTTGGATGTTTTGCGTTGTCATTATGATTTAACAAGAGAAAACAGCAGTTTGACAATAAATGGCTTCGCCCAACCACTAACCATGAGTGGAGAAAGTTTTGGTGTTATCATTCATATTCTCTGAAAAAAGGACAAGAAAGCAAAAATTCTGCCTGGGTATGTAAACTTTGAGTACAACTGTACATTTCAGTAGGCCAACATTTCGGATTTTAAAATAATTTTTTCATGCTGGTATTATAAAGTATTCTAATTTATGAGATAATGAATTTTGGGTTTTCATTGCCTGTAAGCCATAATCATCAACATTAAGAGAAATAAACACTTGAAATAGATCACTCTGTAATGACTCTATATAATATATGAGTTTCACTTTTTGTATTGAAGAACTGAAATAAAGGAACTTTTTGATGATATTCTAATTTTGTAAGATGCACCTGTATATATAAGCAGCCAAATTCCAATGCATATGCCAAAATATACCTTTTATATTTTTGGTATAGAGTGCAGTCCAGTCTTTTTTTTGTTTTTTTCTCATCTCATCCTCAGTCTGTGCAGCTGTCATCCTCCTGGTGTCGGGACTCGAACCCAACAACTCCTGTGCACAGGGTCGAACTGTGGTGTCTGAGGCCCACAGGGGTAATTGACCCTAGGGGCCCACCCCACAGCTATATGCAAATAACTTAGCCGTTTTCCCCGATATAGTGGCTGTAAAACACAGGTGGCTCCTGCACATCTACTGTACGCACACCATAAGTGGAATGTACAATTACGGTAGTTTGCATTAAAGGGTTCGTTGATGGAAGCAAGTTATCACCGATCCACAGGTTAGGTAGGCAATAAGTTATTGATTGGTGGATTCTGACCATTGGAAACTGGAGAAATTGAGAGCTTTTATCAGTGACTGGACACTTTTATCCCCATTTTAAAATGGAGTGGCAAGATGCATGTCTAACTGCAGCTCCATTCATCCTCTTTGGGGGCTTCCAGAAAAAGCCAAGTGCAGCCCCTTAGGGAATGAATGGATCAGTGGTCGAGTTGTACATTCCACTGCATACTAAAAGGGTGTCACGCTGTAGTACTGAGGGTTAATGCAGAGTAACACAAACTCCAATAGATGGTAACAGAGTGGAGAGTGAGCTGAATATCCTGCTATGAAGCAGACCCATAGCAATACAGCGGGGCTACCAGTAGGTGGCAGCGGAGTAGTCAGAGAGCCAAGTCAATACCAGAAGATAACACAGTATCAAAGGGAAAAACAAAGAGCAGAGTCAAACGCAAGCAAAAGGTCAATACTGGTCAGTAGCAGGGATATCAGAAAGGAAAGACAGAATCAGGTCAGAGCCAAGCTAAAGTCAATACCGGGGAATCCAAACACAGGGGATAAAGGAGCAGGGACGGGTGGGTGGTAGGTCAACAGACACGGGTCGGGTAAGATAAACGCAGCACGACAGATCAGGAACTCACCAGAGCCAGCTAGCACGCCGAAGGCAAGCAATATAACTGGCACTGCACACAGATTGCAGCAACAAGATATAGCAGACTGGACACGGGAATGAGGCAGGGAAAGTTTATCCCCTGACATGACCAGACCGGGAAAGGAAACGACAAAACCAAAACCTCGCCAGGATCATGACAGTACTCTTCTCTCAAGTGGGGCCACCAGAACCCCAGGTTTCCCAGGAAAACGTGTATGAAAAGCATGCACCAACCGATCAGCATGGACTGATTGTGCTGGGACCCAAGATCGATCCTCCGGACCGTAACCCCTCCAATGTACCAAGTACTGAAGCGAGTAGCGAAACATTCGAGAGTCGACAATACGTACAACTTCATATTCTGTTTGTCCATCCACAGAAACGGGAGGAGGTGGAGACTCAGTAGAGGAAGGTACAAGCGATTTAAGAAGGGACCTATGAAATACATTGTAGATACGAAGCGAGGGAGGCAAGCGTAATCGAAAGGCAACTGGGTTGACAACCTCAATGTTCTCGTAAAAACCAATAAACTTGGGACCCAGCTTAGCAGAGGGAAGTTTCAGATGTATGTTCTTGGTAGACACTTTATCTCCTACCAGAAACTTAGGGTACTGTCACACAGTGGCACTTTTGTCGCTACGACGGTACGATCCGTGACGTTCCAGCGATATCCATACGATATCGCTGTGTCTGACACGCAGCAGCGATCAGGGATCCTGCTGAGAATCGTACGTCGTAGCAGATCGTTTGGAACTTTCTTTCGTCGCTGGATCTCCTGCTGTCATCACTGGATCGTTGTGTGTGACAGCGATCCAGCGATGCGTTCGCTTGTAACCAGGCCGCGCTTAGTAACCCGATGTTTACCGTGGTTACAAGCGTAAAAGTAAGAAAAACCAAACAGTACATACTTACATTCCGGTGTCTGTCCCCCGGCGTTCTGCTTCTCTGCATTGTGAGCGCCGGCCAGCCGGAAAGCGAGCACAGCGGTAACGCGGTGACGTCACCGCTGTGCTTTCCGGCTGGCGCAGACACAGTGGAGAGAAGCAGAACGCCGGGGGACAGACACCGGAATGTAAGTATGTACTGTTTGTTTTTTTTTACTTTTACGCTGTAAGCACGGTAAACATCGGGTTACTAAGCGCGGCCCTGCGCTTAGTAACCCGATGTTTACCCTGGTAACCCGGGGACCTCGGCATCGTTGGTCGCTGGAGAGCTGACTGTGTGACAGCTCCCCAGCGACCACACAACGACTTACCAACGATCACGGCTAGGTCGTATCGCAGGTCGTGATCGTTGGTAAATCGTATAGTGTGACAGTACCCTTAGGTCCTACAGATCGTTGCTTATCAGCAAAATGTTTATTTCTGCCCTGAGCCACCCCAATGTTTTTCTGAACCTCCCTCCAACCTTCTCCAACCATTGAACCGCCGAATCAGCCCCTGGACACCCCGAATCCAGCCTGGAAAATATACCAAAATGAGGGTGAAAACCATAATTACAGAAAAACGGAGAGGTGCCAGTGGACTGATTAATCTGATTATTGAATGAGAACTCAGCCACAGGCAACGAGGAACACCAATCATCCTGCTGAGACATGGCAAGACACCATAAAATCTGTTCCAGAGACTGATTGGTCCTCTCCATCTGACCGTTAGTCTTGGGATGGTAGGCAGAGGAAAAAGTCAAGCTAATACCCAATCTCTTGCAAAATGCCCTCCAAAACTTAGGCACAAATTGCACCCCTCTGTCAGACACCAAGTTCAGAGGCACGCCATGCAACCGTGCAATGTGCTCAATAAACAATTTAGATAGTGTTTCTGCATTATTTAGTCCTGCAAAGGGAACAAAATGCGCCTGTTTGCTAAACCTGTCAACCACTATCCAAACCACTGTCTTGCCATTGGAAAGAGGGAGATCAGTGATAAAATCCATGGACAAATGAGTCCAGGGTCTATCAGGAATTGGCAGTGACACCAATTTCCCGGCTGGCCGGTTATGGGAGACTTTCGCACGAGCACAAGTATCACAAGCAGACACAAACACGGTGACATCAGAAGACATGGACGGCCACTAAAACAGTTTAGCAATGGCTCTCCGGGTAGCCGAGACTCCAGGATGCCCACTGAGAGCAGATTCGTGAAACTCCCGGAATCCTTAACCAATGACACCAAAACCGATACTGAACTGGGACGAAAGGCTTGTTATCAGGCAATGACAGAGGAGCAAGAGACTGAGCCTCACGAATTTCAAGCTCCAATTCGGAGGACACCCCAGCAATAACCAACCCATGCTGAAGAATGGAGGAAGGAGGTTCGAGAGGTGAAATCGGATCCAAGCTGCGAGATAAGGCATCGGCCTTGACATTCTTGGAACTGGGCAGAAAGGTGATAGAAAAATGAAAACGTGAAAAAAAAACGACCACCTAACCTGTCTAGGAGTTAAACGTTTGGCAGACTCAATGTAAAACAAGTTTTTGTGGTACGTAATCACCGTGATCTGATGAACAGCCCCCTCCAAAAAGTGCGTCCATTCTTCAAAAGCCAATTTTATGGCCAACAACTCCCGATTACCAACATCATAATTACTCTCCGCATGAGAAAATTTTTTGGAGAAAAAGACACATGGTCTTAAATTAGTCAAGGTGACGGATCCCTGAGACAGCACCGCTCCCACCCCCACCTCCGATGCGTCCACCTCCACAATGAATAGTTCTGACGGATTGGGCTGAACCAACACAGGAGTGGACATAAAACACTTCTTCAATGCTAAAAATGCTTCAACTGCCTGAGACGACCAGACCTTAAGATCAGCCCCCTTATGAGTGAGATCAGTAAGTGGCTTGACCACCTCAGAAAACCCGTTGATAAATTTACGATAATAGTTGTCGAAGCCCAAAAAACCCTGAAGACCCTTGAGGTCTCTGGGCTGCACCCAATCAACAATGGCCTGTACCTTTCCGGGGTCCATACGAAACCCATTGGCAGAGAGGATGAACCCCAGAAAGGAAAGCTCTTGAATGCAAAATAAACACTTCTCAGGTTTAGCAAACAGGGAGTTCTCCCGTTACCTATGAAGAACCACACGTAGATGACCCATTTGAGATTCTTTGTCAGGTGAAAAAATAACAATGTTATCCAGATATACAACCATAAAGCACCCAATGAAATCCGAAAATACATCATTAATGAAATTCTGAACCACAGCAGGCACGTTCATAAGGCCAAAGGGCATGACTAAGTTTTGAAACAAACCCTCAGAGGTGAGAAATGCCGTTTTCCAATTGTCCCCTTCCTGAATACAGATAAGGTTATACGCTCTCCTGAGATTCTGCTTGAAAAAACACTAAGGTTATGTGCAAACATTGCGTATTAGGCTTAGGAATTTCTGGTGCGGATTCTGCCTCTCCTGGCAGAAAACGCACTTGCGTTTTTTTGTGCGGTTCCGCAGCGTTTTTCTGTGCGTTTTTGCTGCGGTTTTCTTGCGGATTTGCTGCGGTTTTTACCCCTGCGGTTTTCTATAATGGAGTGGGTACAAAAACACTGCAGATTCACAAAAAAGAATTGACAAGCTATTTCTTTTAAACCGCAGCGGATTTTCCGCAAAGTGTGCACAGCATTTTTTTTTTTTCATTGATTTACATTGTACTGTAAACCAATTGCGGATCTGCAGCATTTCTGCAACTCAAAAAACGCTGCGGATCCACAGCAAATCCGCAACGTGTGCACATACCCTTAGCCTCAAATAATTGGTTGTAAAGATCTGGAATGATCTGTAGAAGGTAGGTATTTCTCACAGTAATTTTATTTAGTTCCCAAAAATCATGGCAAGGATGTAAACCACCATCTTTCTTTTTAACAAAAAAAATCCAGCAGCCACAGGTGAGACAGAGAGACGGATGTGACCTTGGCGTAAACTTTTAGAGATATAATCTTTCATAGCAGTGTGTTCTGGGCCAGAAAGAAACGGGCCTTGGGCAATTTGGCATCCGGAATCAGATTAATAGTACAATCATTGTAATAATTATAGGAGATAACTCAGGAGACTCTTTGCGTGGAACAAGACAACAACAGGACACAGTTTTATAAGTGGTAAAGTCTATATTATCACACGGTGATTCAAACAGGTGCAAAGAGAAACTCAAGTCCACAACACTTGGTGTAAATATTAAATGCAGCTTAGCAGTCTATAGGAAACTTCAGAGGAAAATGCAATCAAGCAGAAAGTCTATGAAGCACAGTTATTCTTGAGGATACTTGACACGAATAAATCCTTGTCTTAGTCCAAACACAGATAGATAAGCTTATAAGGCAGTTCAAATCATATCTTAGCTCAACCAGGGAGGCCTGGTTAATAGTCTCAGGTTTTTGCAGAGCAGAAATAGCTTACATGTCCAGCAAATGCAGATGGAAGTAAACACGAGCAGCAGATGAAGGAGGATTACTGGAAACTGATGGATGCAGCAGGAACTCAGAGCAGAGTAGCAGGATCACCACACAGGTTCACAGGAGCAGGTATATAGCCAGGGAGTAATCAGAGGTCTGGAGCTGGATGCAAGGCAGAATACTCTAGCACAGACTGAAGGCTGGGGTGGAGTTTTATAGCAGGAAGACAGTGCACATGAGACCAAAGACACCATCTTGGAAAAGGGCAGTAATGCACAAAAGGTTAAAAATGTTCAGAGTCCTGACATTACTCCCTCCTTAGAAGCGGCCTCAGGACGATCCTGGACCTGGTTTCTCAGGGAATCTCTGATGAAAACGAGAAATCTTCTGTTGGGCATTGATGTTTTCCACACGTTCCCAAGAGTCTTCCTCAGGGGTATATATCCCTGCCATCTTATCAGATATTGGAGCCGATTCCTGCGAATCCTGGAATCAATAATTTCCTCCACCACAAATTGTTCTTGCCCATCAATCACCACAGGCTGCGGAGGTGGCACAACACATCCCTAGAAGGTATTAGGAGATACAGGCTTTAGTAAAGATACATGAAAAACTGGGTGTACCTTCATAGTCCTAGGCAGCTTCAGCCGGCAGGCTACAGAGCTCACAATACCGTTGATCTTGAATGAATTTCTTAATGAATTTCTGTCCAAGTTTTTGTGAAGGAACGTTTAACTTCAGATTCTTAGTTGCTAACCACACGGAATCTCCTACCTTGAACATGGGTGCAGGTTTACGGAATCTATCAAACGATCTCTTATAACGTTCTTGAGCTGTGGTCAGGGATTCCTTCAGAACCTCCAGATTTTGTCTCATCACAGTCAGCCTTTCCTCCACTGCCGGAACCGGAGAATTAATTGGAGACCTAGGTAAAATACACGGATGATAACCCAGATTGGCAAAGAAAGGTGTAAACTTAGTGGAGGCGCTCTGAGAATTACTATATGAAAATTCGGCTAACGGCAGCAACTCCAACCAATCATCCTGGAGATGGCTGACATAGCATCTTAGATATTGTTCCAGCGTCTGGCTGGTACGCTCAGTCTTACCATTTGTCTGGGGATGGTAAGCGGAAGAGAGACAGACATTAATATTGAGTGCAGAGCAAAACTCCTTCCAGAATCTTGAAGTGAACTGTACTACACGGTCAGAGATGATCTCAACCGGAATCCCATGCAACCGAAAGACATTCTGTATAACCAAGTTCACTGTACCTTTAGCTGAGGGGAGGCCGGTGCATGGAACAAAATGAGCAGCTTTAGACAGGCGATCAACTACCACCATGATTGTATTCATGCCGCCCGATGTAGGCAGCTCCACAATAAAGTCCATTGATATAGACCCCCAAGGGCGGGACGGAACAGGTAATGGTTGTAGAAGACCCATAGGTGCCACATGAGGAGTCTTGCAACGGGCACATACCTCGCAAGAGAGAACATAGTCCTTGGTATCCTTCAGGCAAGTTGGCCACCAGAAGAATCGGCTCAGGAACTCTTGTGTCTTCTGTACCCCCCTGTGACCAGCCAACTTGGAGTCATGTACCAACTTGAGGATCTGCAGACGGACGACCTCAGGGACGTAGATACGTCGATCTCTGAACCACATGCCACCCTTAAAGACAAGATTAATATCCACAGGTGGGTTGGCCAGAAATACATCACCGTCTTAGGACTCACTGCACTCCTTCCACAAGTCCTGATCATGGATAACTCCGATGAAATTGGCGTCAGATAGAATGGTCTTGGACGGGGCTCCAGGTACGGAATCCGCAGCATGGATTCGGGATAAAGCATCAGCCTTCCCATTACGAGAACCTGGACGGTACGAGATAACAAAGTTAAATTGATTTAAAAATAAGTTCCAACAAGCCTGACGAGGAGAAAGACATCTAGCGGATCTAAGGAACTCTAAATTGCAATGGTCAGTTAGCACTATGATCAATTGTGCAGCTCCTTGCAGATGATGCCTCCATTCTTTGAAAGCCGCAATAATAGCCAGCAATTCCTTTTCTCCCACGTCGTAATTCTTCTCTGCTGAGGTTAGTCTACGGGAAAAGAAAGCACAAGGATGTAGCAGACCCTTCTCTCCAGTTCTTTGGGAGAGAATACCCCCCAAAGCATTATCAGAAGCGTCCACCTCCACAATGAATGAAAGTGTTGGATCTGGGTGTATCAACAGTGGTGCTGATGTGAAACAGATCTTAAGCCAATCAAAAGCTTCTTGAGTCTGTGATGACCACTTAAAGGGCTTTTCCTTCTTTGTCAAGGAAGTAATGGGACGGACAATATCAGAAAAATTTCTAATGAAGCGTCTGTAGAAATTTGCAAAATAGCCTGAATCTTACCAGATTCCATGTTCAGCCCCTGGGGAGAGATGATATAACCTAAGAACTGTATCTCAGAACGATGTAACTCGCATTTCTCCGGCTTGATATACAGATGGTTTTCTTTCAGACATCTTAAAACAGCTTTGACATGTTCTTCATGTTCCTGTAGAGAGTCAGAAAAGATTAGAATATCGTCCAAATAGATCACCACAAACTGGTCCAACAAATCTCTGAAAATGTCATTAGCAAGGTGTTGAAATGTTGCAGGGGCATTACAAAGCCTGAAGGGCATCACAAGATATTCAAAGTGTCCTTACCGGCATCGGAATGCTGTCTTCCACTCATCCCCTGGACGAATACGCACCAAATTATAAGCCCCACGAAGATCCAGTTTAGAGAACACCTTAGCATGGCGGACTCTTTCCAGTAATTCGGGAATCAGAGTCAAGGGTGTTGTGAATTTGGATTCTGGGCTCCCCCGGTGGCTACTGGTGGAATTGAACTGGTGTCTTCATCTTCTCTGTTCACCTGTTCCCATCAAGATGTGGGAGTCGCTATATAACCTTGCTGCTCTGTTAGTTGCTTGCCGGTCAACAATGTTATCAGAAGCCTCTCTGTGCTTGTTCCTGCTCCTAGACAACTACTAGATAAGTTGGACTCTTGTCCATGTTTGTTTTTGCATTTTTGTTCCAGTTCACAGCTGTAGTTTCGTTACTGTGTCTGGAAAGCTCTTGTGAACAGGAATTGCCACTCTGGTGTTATGAGTTAATGCCAGAGTTTTAAAGTAATTTCTGGATGGTGTTTTGATAGGGTTTTCAGCTGACCATGAAAGTGTCCTTTCTGTCTTCTGCTATGTAGTAAGTGGACCTCAAATTTGCTAAACCTATTTTCATACTACGTTTGTTATTTCATCTTGATTCACCGCCAATACATGTGGGGGGCCTCTGTCTCCTTTCGGGGTATTTCTCTAGAGGTGAGCTAGGACTAATATTTTCCTCTGCTAGCTTTATTTAGTCCTCCGGCTGGTGCTGGGCATCTAGAATCAACGTAGGCATGCTACCCGGCCACTGCTAGTTGTGCGTTAGGTTTAGTTCATGGTCAGCTCAGTTTCCATCTTCCAAGAGCTAGTTCCTATATATGCTGATGCTATGATCTCTTGCCATTGAGATCATGACAGTTTGACCGGCCCACTAAAGGGTTAAAATCCTTGGCTGAGAAAGGAGAGTAATAAGTAGTCTGCTGAAATTTTTTTTTTTTTTTTTTTTTTTCTCTCCTTTGAATGGCTCTGTGTCCACCTGTTTGCAATGGATCTTCAGAGTGTAACTGCAGGTTTGAATAATCTCGCCACGAAGGTACAAAATTTGCAAGATTTTGTTTGTCATGCACCTGTATCTGAGCCGAGAATTCCTTTGCCGGAATTTTTCTCGGGGAATAGATCTGGGTTTCAGAATTTTCGAAATAATTGCAAATTATTTTTGTCCCTGAAATCTCGCTCTGCCGGAGATCCTGCACAGCAGGTCAGGATTGTGATTTCCTTGCTCCGGGGCGACCCTCAAGACTGGGCTTTTTCATTGACACCAGGGGATCCTGCGTTGCTCAATGTGGATGCGTTTTTTCTGGCCTTGGGGTTGCTTTATGACGAACCTCATTTGGAGCTTCAGGCAGAAAAAACTTTGATGTCCCTATCTCAGGGGCAAGATGAAGCGGAAATTTACTGCCAAAGATTCCGTAAATGGTCTGTGCTTACTCAGTGGAATGAGTGCGCCCTGGCGGCGACTTTCAGAGAGGGTCTCTCTGATGCCATTAGGGACGTTATGGTGGGGTTCCCTGTGCCTGCGGGTCTTAATGAGTCCATGACAATGGCTATTCAGATCGATAGGCGTTTGCGGGAGCGCAAACCAGTGCACCATCTGGCGGTGTCCACTGAGAAATCGCCAGAGAGTATGCAGTGTGATAGAATTCTGTCCCGAAGCGAGCGGCAGAATTTTAGACGGAAAAATGGGTTGTGTTTCTATTGTGGTGATTCTACTCATGTTATATCAGCATGCTCTAAGCGCACTAAAAAGCTTGGTAAATCTGTTTCCATTTGCACCTTACCGTCTAAGTTTATTCTATCTGTGACCCTGATTTGCTCTTTGTCATCTATTACCACGGACGCCTATGTCGACTCTGGCGCCGCTTTGAGTCTTATGGATTGGTCCTTTGCCAAACGCTGTGGGTATGATTTAGAGCCTTTGGAGACTCCCATTCCTCTGAAGGGGATTGACTCCACCCCATTGGCTAATAATAAACCACAATACTGGACACAAGTAACTATGCGTATTAATCCGGATCACCAGGAGATTATTCGCTTTCTGGTGCTGTATAATCTACATGATGATTTGGTGCTAGGATTGCCTTGGCTGCAATCTCACAACCCAGTCCTCGACTGGAAAGCTATGTCTGTGTTGAGCTGGGGATGTAAGGGGGCTCATGGGGATGTACCTGTGGTTTCCATTTCATCATCTATTCCCTCTGAAATTCCTGAGTTCCTGTCTGACTATCGTGACGTCTTTGAAGAATCCAAGCTTGGTTCGTTACCTCCGCACCGAGAGTGCGATTGTGCCATAGATTTAATCCCGGGTAGTAAATACCCAAAGGGTCGTTTATTTAATCTGTCTGTGCCTGAACATGCTGCTATGCGTGAATATATAAAGGAGTCCTTGGAAAAGGGACATATTCGTCCATCGTCATCTCCCTTAGGAGCCGGTTTTTTCTTTGTGTCAAAAAAAGACGGCTCTTTGAGACCATGTATTGATTATCGGCTTTTGAATAAAATCACTGTTAAATATCAATACCCATTGCCGTTGCTGACTGATTTGTTTGCTCGCATAAAGGGGGCCAAGTGGTTCTCTAAGATTGACCTTCGTGGGGCGTATAATTTGGTGCGAATCAGGCAGGGGGATGAGTGGAAAACCGCATTTAATACGCCCGAGGGCCACTTTGAGTATTTAGTGATGCCTTTTGGTCTTTCAAATGCTCCGTCAGTTTTCCAGTCCTTTATGCATGATATTTTTCGCGATTATTTGGATAAATTTATGATTGTGTATCTGGATGATATTCTGATTTTTTCGGATGACTGGGACTCTCATGTCCAGCAAGTCAGGAGGGTTTTTCAGGTTTTGCGGTCTAATTCTTTGTGTGTGAAGGGTTCTAAGTGTGTTTTTGGGGTACAGAGGATTTCCTTTTTGGGATATATTTTTTCCCCCTCTTCCATTGAAATGGATCCTGTCAAGGTTCAAGCTATTTGTGATTGGACGCAGCCCTCTTCTCTTAAGAGTCTTCAGAAATTTTTGGGCTTTGCTAACTTTTATCGTCGATTTATTGCTGGTTTTTCGGAAATTGCTAAGCCATTGACCGATTTGACTAAGAAGGGTGCTGATGTTGCTGATTGGTCCCCTGATGCTGTGGAGGCCTTTCGGGAGCTTAAGCGCCGTTTTTCCTCTGCCCCTGTGTTGCGGCAGCCTGATGTTGCTCTACCTTTTCAGGTTGAGGTCGACGCTTCTGAGATCGGAGCTGGGGCAGTGTTGTCGCAGAAAAGTTCTGACTGCTCCGTGATGAGGCCTTGTGCCTTCTTTTCCCGTAAATTTTCGCCCGCTGAGCGGAATTATGATGTTGGGAATCGGGAGCTTTTGGCCATGAAGTGGGCTTTTGAGGAGTGGCGCCATTGGCTTGAGGGGGCCAGACATCAGGTGGTGGTATTGACTGACCACAAAAATTTGATTTATCTTGAGACCGCCAGGCGCCTGAATCCTAGACAGGCGCGCTGGTCATTATTTTTCTCTCGGTTTAATTTTGTGGTGTCATACCTACCGGGTTCTAAGAATGTTAAGGCGGATGCCCTTTCTAGGAGTTTTGAGCCTGACTCGCCTGGTAACTCTGAGCCCACAGGTATCCTTAAGGATGGAGTGGTATTGTCAGCCGTTTCTCCAGACCTGCGGCGGGCCTTGCAGGAGTTTCAGGCGGATAGACCTGATCGTTGCCCACCTGATAAACTGTTTGTTCCTGATGATTGGACCAGTAGAGTCATCTCTGAGGTTCATTCTTCTGCGTTGGCAGGTCATCCTGGCATTTTTGGTACCAGGGATTTGGTGGCAAGGTCCTTCTGGTGGCCTTCCCTGTCACGAGATGTGCGAGGCTTTGTGCAGTCTTGTGACGTTTGTGCTCGGGCCAAGCCTTGTTGTTCTCGGGCTAGTGGATTGTTGTTGCCCTTGCCTATTCCTAAGAGGCCTTGGACGCACATCTCGATGGATTTTATTTCAGATCTGCCTGTTTCTCAGAAGATGTCTGTCATCTGGGTGGTGTGTGACCGTTTCTCTAAGATGGTCCATTTGGTTCCTCTGCCCAAGTTGCCTTCTTCTTCCGAGTTGGTTCCTCTGTTTTTTCAAAATGTTGTTCGTTTGCATGGTATTCCTGAGAATATCGTTTCTGACAGAGGGACCCAATTCGTGTCTAGATTTTGGCGGGCATTCTGTGCTAGGATGGGCATAGATTTATCTTTTTCGTCCGCTTTCCATCCTCAGACGAATGGCCAGACCGAGCGGATTAATCAGACCCTGGAGACATATCTGAGGTGTTTTGTGTCTGCTGACCAGGATGATTGGGTTGCTTTTTTGCCATTGGCGGAGTTTGCTCTCAATAATCGGGCCAGCTCTGCCACTTTGGTGTCCCCGTTTTTCTGTAATTCGGGGTTTCATCCTCGATTTTCCTCTGGTCAGGTGGAATCTTCGGATTGTCCTGGAGTGGATGCTGTGGTGGAGAGATTGCATCAGATCTGGGGGCAGGTGGTGGACAATTTGAGGTTGTCCCAGGAGAAGACTCAGCTTTTTGCCAACCGCCACCGTCGTGTTGGTCCTCGGCTTAGTGTTGGGGATTTGGTGTGGTTGTCTTCTCGTTTTGTCCCTATGAGGGTCTCTTCTCCTAAGTTTAAGCCTCGGTTCATCGGCCCATATAAGATATTGGAGATTCTTAACCCTGTTTCCTTCCGTTTGGACCTCCCTGCATCCTTTTCTATTCATAACGTTTTTCATCGGTCATTATTGCGCAGGTATGAGGTACCGGTTGTGCCTTCCGTTGAGCCTCCTGCTCCGGTGTTGGTTGAGGGTGAGTTGGAGTACGTTGTGGAGAAAATCTTAGACTCTCGTGTTTCCAGACGGAGACTCCAGTATCTGGTCAAGTGGAAGGGATACGGCCAGGAGGATAATTCTTGGGTGAATGCATCTGATGTTCATGCCTCTGATCTGGTTCGTGCCTTTTATAGGGCCCATCCTGATCGCCCTGGTGGTTCTGGTGAGGGTTCGGTGCCCCCTCCTTGAGGGGGGGGTACTGTTGTGAATTTGGATTCTGGGCTCCCCCGGTGGCTACTGGTGGAATTGAACTGGTGTCTTCATCTTCTCTGTTCACCTGTTCCCATCAAGATGTGGGAGTCGCTATATAACCTTGCTGCTCTGTTAGTTGCTTGCCGGTCAACAATGTTATCAGAAGCCTCTCTGTGCTTGTTCCTGCTCCTAGACAACTACTAGATAAGTTGGACTCTTGTCCATGTTTGTTTTTGCATTTTTGTTCCAGTTCACAGCTGTAGTTTCGTTACTGTGTCTGGAAAGCTCTTGTGAACAGGAATTGCCACTCTGGTGTTATGAGTTAATGCCAGAGTTTTAAAGTAATTTCTGGATGGTGTTTTGATAGGGTTTTCAGCTGACCATGAAAGTGTCCTTTCTGTCTTCTGCTATGTAGTAAGTGGACCTCAAATTTGCTAAACCTATTTTCATACTACGTTTGTTATTTCATCTTGATTCACCGCCAATACATGTGGGGGGCCTCTGTCTCCTTTCGGGGTATTTCTCTAGAGGTGAGCTAGGACTAATATTTTCCTCTGCTAGCTTTATTTAGTCCTCCGGCTGGTGCTGGGCATCTAGAATCAACGTAGGCATGCTACCCGGCCACTGCTAGTTGTGCGTTAGGTTTAGTTCATGGTCAGCTCAGTTTCCATCTTCCAAGAGCTAGTTCCTATATATGCTGATGCTATGATCTCTTGCCATTGAGATCATGACACAAGGGGTAACGGTTTCGTACAGTTACCTTATTGAGTTCCTGATTGTCAACACAGGGTCTCAGGGTCCCATCCTTCTTTTTTACAAAAAATATAGGTGCCCCTGCTGGTGAGGAAGAAGGACGTATGAAGCCTTTGGCCAGATTTTCATCAATATACTCCTTTAAGGCTGAGTTGCTCCTTGTTGGAAAGATAATCTCCTTGGTCTGCCAGTTGATAATTGGGTTCTGAGAACACAACCAAGGAATGCCTAAAATCACAGGAAAATGAGGAGAAAAAATTAGCAAGAAAGAAAGTTGCTCCTGATGATTAGGCTCCAACAAAATTTCAAGGGGTACGGTCTCCTGATCCACAGGCCCAGAGAATAAAGGTGACCCATCCACTGTTTCCATGGTAATTGGAGAGGCTCTTTCCTGAATTTCAATACCATGTTCCTTGGCAAATGCGATATCCATGAAATTGCCACCTGCACCTGAGTCAATCATAGCTGCACTGGAAATCCACTGTCCTGAACACAGGATCTTAATAGGGAGAGAACTGTGAGAGTTCTTCTCCTTCAGCTCCTTGGGGGGTGAAGTCATAGAAAGTGAATGGAATACAGCATTTAAAGGCAGGCTACATTCAGAGATCTGTCATGAATCCCAATGGCTAGGGATAGCAAGGGATAAGCAAAGTAATACAAAATATCGGACGAGCTCTAGGGTGATGGAACCTGGGCTGACCGCTGCCCTACGCCTGACAAACGCAACTAGAGATAGCCAGGGAGCGTGCCTACGTTGGTTCTAGACGCCACGCACCAGCCTAAGAGCTAACTAGTACTGCAGAGAAAATAAAGACCTCACTTGCCTCCAGAGGAATGAACCCCAAAAGGTATAGTTGCCCCCCACATGTATTGACGGTGAAATGAGAGGAAGGCACACACATAGAGATGATATATATAGGTTCAGCAAATTGAGGCCCGCTGTAAACTAGAAAGCAGAACGATACAAAAGGGGTCTGAGCGGTCAGCAAAAAACCCTAATCAAAAAACCATCCTGAGATTACAAGAACCCATGTGCCAACTCATGGCACATGGGGAGAACCTCAGTCCACTAGAGCTACCAGCTAGCATAGAGACATAATAAGCAAGCTGGACAAAAAAAACCAACAACTGAAAATCAGCACTTAGCTTATCCTGAAAGATCTGGGAGCAGGTAGGCAGGAACCAAACAGAGCACATCTGAATACATTGATAGCCGGCAAGGGAATGACAGAAAGGCCAGGTAAAATAGGAAACACCCAGCCTCTGATGGACAGGTGGAAACCAAAGGCCGCAACCCACCAAAGTCACCCAGTACCAGCAGTAACCACCAGAGGGAGCCCACAAACAGAATCCACAACAGTACCCCCCCCTTGAGGAGGGGTCACCGAACCCTCACGAGAACCCCCAGGGCGATCAGGGTGAGCTCTATGGAAGGCGCGGACCAAATCAGTCGCATGAACATCGGAGGCGACCACCCAGGAATTATCCTCCTGACCATAACCCTTCCACTTAACCAAATACTGGAGTTTGCGTCTGGAAACACGAGAATCCAAGATCTTCTCAACAACATACTCCAATTCTCCCTCCACCAGCACCGGAGCAGGAGGCTCAACCGAAGGAACAACGGGCACCTCATACCTCCGCAACAACGACCGATGGAACACATTATGAATAGCAAACGATGCTGGGAGATCCAAACGAAAAGATACAGTGTTAAGAATCTCCGAGATCCTATAAGGACCGATGAACCGAGGCTTGAACTTAGGAGAAGAGACGTTCATAGGGACAAAACGAGAAGACAACCACACCAAATCCCCAACAAGAAGTCGGGGACCCACGCGGCGACGGCGATTAGCAAACTGCTGAGTCTTCTCCTGAGATAACTTCAAATTGTCCACCACCTGATTCCAAATCTGATGTAGCCTGTCCACCACCACGTCCACTCCAGGACAATCCGAAGACTCCACCTGACCAGAGGAAAAACGAGGATGAAACCCCGAATTACAAAAAAAAGGAGAGACCAACGTGGCAGAACTAGCCCGATTATTAAGAGCAAATTCGGCCAGTGGCAAAAAAGCAACCCAGTCATCTTGATCAGCAGAAACAAAACACCTCAAATAAGTTTCCAAGGTCTGATTAGTTCGCTCCGTCTGGCCATTCGTCTGAGGATGGAATGCAGACGAGAAAGACAAATCAATGCCCATCTTGGCACAAAACGTCCGCCAAAATCTAGACACAAACTGGGATCCCCTGTCAGAAACGATATTCTCCGGAATCCCATGCAAACGAACCACGTTCTGAAAAAATAACGGGACCAACTCAGAGGAGGAAGGCAACTTAGGCAAGGGCACCAAATGAACCATCTTAGAAAAGCGGTCACACACAACCCAGATAACGGACATTTTCTGTGAAAGCGGGAGATCAGAAATAAAATCCATGGAAATGTGCGTCCAAGGCCTCTTCGGGATGGGCAAGGATAACAACAACCCACTGGCCCGAGAACAGCAAGGCTTAGCTCGAGCACACACTTCACAAGACTGCACAAAGGTACGCACATCCCTAGACAAGGAAGGCCACCAAAAAGACCTGGCCACCAAGTCTCTAGTACCAAATATTCCAGGATGACCAGCCAACACAGAAGAATGGACCTCGGAGATGACTCTACTGGTCCAATCATCCGGAACAAACAGTCTTTCTGGTGGACAACGATCCGGTTTATCCACCTGAAACTCCTGCAATGCACGTCGCAAGTCTGGGGATACGGCGGACAATATTACCCCATCCCTAAGGATACCAGTAGGCCCAGAGTCTCCAGGAGAGTCAGGCACAAAACTCCTGGAAAGAGCATCTGCCTTCACATTCTTCGAACCTGGCAGGTATGAAACCACGAAATTGAAACGAGAAAAAAACAACGACCAACGAGCCTGTCTAGGATTCAAACGCCTGGCAGACTCAAGATAAATGAGATTCTTGTGATCAGTCAAGACCACCACACGATGTTTAGCACCCTCAAGCCAATGACGCCACTCCTCAAATGCCCACTTCATGGCCAAAAGCTCCCGATTACCCACATCATAATTGCGCTCGGCGGGCGAGAATTTTCTAGAGAAGAATGCACATGGCTTCATCACCGAGCCATTAGAACTTCTCTGTGACAAAACCGCCCCCGCTCCAATCTCGGAAGCATCAACCTCAACCTGAAAAGGAAGTGAAACATCTGGTTGACACAACACAGGAGCAGAAGAAAACCGGCGCTTAAGTTCCTGAAAGGCCTCCACGGCCGCAGGAGACCAATCAGCAACATCAGCACCCTTTTTAGTCAAATCAGTCAAAGGTTTAACAATACTGGAAAAATTAGCAATGAACCGACGATAAAAATTAGCAAACCCCAAGAACTTCTGAAGGCTCTTAACAGAAGTAGGTTGTGTCCAGTCACAAATCGCCTGAACCTTGACGGGATCCATCTCAATAGTAGAAGGAGAAAAAATGTACCCCAAAAAAGAAATCTTCTGGACTCCGAAGAGACACTTTGAGCCCTTCACAAACAGAGAATTGGCCCGCAGAACCTGAAACACCTTCCTGACCTGTAAAACATGAGACTCCCAGTCATCAGAAAACACCAAAATATCATCCAAATACACAATCATAAACTTATCCAGATATTCACGGAAAATATTGTGCATAAAGGACTGAAAGACTGACGGAGCATTGGAGAGTCCAAAAGGCATTACCAAATGCTCAAAATGGCCCTCAGGCGTATTAAATGCGGTTTTCCACTCGTCACCCTGTTTTATCCGCACCAGATTATACACACCGCGAAGATCTATCTTAGTGAACCACCTAGCCCCCTTAATGCGAGCAAACAAATCAGTCAATAATGGCAGTGGATACTGATATTTGACTGTAATCTTATTCAGAAGGCGATAATCTATACAAGGCCTCAGGGAACCATCTTTTTTTGCCACGAAAAAAAAAACCTGCTCCCAGAGGGGACGAAGATGGACGAATATGTCCCTTTTCCAAGGACTCCTTAATATAATTCCACATAGCAGTATGCTCTGGCAGTGACAGATTAAATAAACGACCCTTAGGGAACTTACTGCCAGGAATCAATTCTATAGCACAGTCACAATCTCTATGAGGAGGGAGCGAATTGAGCTTAGGCTCCTCAAAAACATCCCTATAGTCAGACAAAAACGCAGGGATCTCAGAAGGAGTAGATGAAGCGATTGAAATCGGAGGTGCATCATCATGAACCCCCTGACATCCCCAGCTTAACACAGACATTGTTTTCCAGTCCAGGACAGGATTATGAGTTTGTAACCATGGCAGACCAAGCACTAGTACATCATGTAAATTATACAGTACAAGGAAGCGAATCACCTCCTGATGAACGGGAGTCATGCGCATGGTCACTTGTGTCCAATACTGCGGCTTATTCATAGCCAATGGTGTAGAGTCAATTCCCTTCAGAGGGATAGGAACTTCCAGAGGCTCCAGACTAAAACCGCAGCGTTTAGCAAATGACCAATCCATAAGACTCAGGGCAGCGCCTGAATCCACATAGGCATCGACGGAAATGGAAGACAGTGAAAAAATCAGAGTCACAGACAAAATGAACTTAGGCTGCAGAGTACCAATGGCAAAAGATTTATCAACCCTTTTTGTGCGTTTAGAGCATGCTGATATAACATGAGCTGAATCACCACAATAAAAACACAATCCATTTTTCCGCCTATAATTTTGCCGTTCACTTCTGGACTGAATTCTATCACATTGCATAGTCTCAGGTGCCTGTTCAGAAGACACCGCCAACTGGTGCACGGGTTTGCGCTCCCGTAAACGCCGATCAATCTGAATGGCCATAGCCATCGACTCATTCAGACCTGTAGGCGTAGGGAACCCCACCATAATATCCTTAATGGCCTCGGAAAGACCATTTCTGAAGTTTGCAGCCAGGGCGCACTCATTCCACTGAGTAAGCACCGACCATTTCCGAAATTTTTGACAATATATTTCCGCTTCATCATGCCCCTGAGAGAGGGCTAATAAAGCCTTTTCAGCCTGAATCTCCAGGTTGGGTTCCTCATAGAGCAATCCCAATGCCAGAAAAAACGCATCCACATTGAGCAATGCAGGATCCCCTGGTGCCAATGCAAATGCCCAATTCTGAGGTTCGCCCCGCAGGAAAGATATTACAATCTTGACCTGTTGAGCAGGGTCTCCAGAGGAGCGAGATTTTAAAGAAAGAAACAATTTACAATTGTTCCTGAAATTCAGGAAGGTAGATCTATCTCCAGAAAAGAACTCTGGAATAGGAATTCTAGGTTCAGACATGGGAGTGTGAACAACAAAATCCTGTATGTTTTGAACTTTTGCCGCGAGATTACTCAGGCTGGAAGCCAAACTCTGGACATCCATGTTAAACAGCTAATATCAGAGCCATTCAAGGGTTAAGAGGAGGTAAGAAGCAGCTAGACAGCAATTAAGGGCTAGGCAGCAAAACTCTGAGGGAAAAAAAAAAAAAAAAAAAAATTCCCTTAAACACTTCTTTTTCTCCTGCTTCAGCCCAAACAATTAACACTTTGTGGGCCGGCTATACTGTCATGAATCCCAATGGCTAGGGATAGCAAGGGACAAGCAAAGTAATACAAAATATCGGACGAGCTCTAGGGTGATGGAACCTGGGCTGACCGCTGCCCTACGCCTGACAAACGCAACTAGAGATAGCCAGGGAGCGTGCCTACGTTGGTTCTAGACGCCACGCACCAGCCTAAGAGCTAACTAGTACTACAGAGAAAATAAAGACCTCACTTGCCTCCAGAGGAATGAACCCCAAAAGGTATAGTTGCCCCCCACATGTATTGACGGTGAAATGAGAGGAAGGCACACACATAGAGATGATATATATAGGTTCAGCAAATTGAGGCCCGCTGTAAACTAGAAAGCAGAACGATACAAAAGGGGTCTGAGCGGTCAGCAAAAAACCCTAATCAAAAAACCATCCTGAGATTACAAGAACCCATGTGCCAACTCATGGCACATGGGGAGAACCTCAGTCCACTAGAGCTACCAGCTAGCATAGAGACATAATAAGCAAGCTGGACAAAAAAAAACAACAACTGAAAATCAGCACTTAGCTTATCCTGAAAGATCTGGGAGCAGGTAGGCAGGAACCAAACAGAGCACATCTGAATACATTGATAGCCGGCAAGGGAATGACAGAAAGGCCAGGTAAAATAGGAAACACCCAGCCTCTGATGGACAGGTGGAAACCAAAGGCCGCAACCCACCAAAGTCACCCAGTACCAGCAGTAACCACCAGAGGGAGCCCACAAACAGAATCCACAACAGAGATGTCAGATTCATCATCACAGTTGTCATACTCCCCTTCTGCTGCTAGCACTTTGTTAGGCCGTCTAGGACACTTAGGTCAATTGATCAAGAAGTGGTCAGACTGGCCGCAGTAGAAACATAGACTTTCACGAAGGCGATGCTCTCGGCGGTCATTGATCTCGCGCCTCTGAATGGAATCAATTTGCATGGGCACCTCCTCCACCTCCCGAGAGGTTTTACCTGCAGGCTCTTTGGAAGGAAGGGAAAAGTTAGAAATACGGTTATATGCAGCAAATTTCTCCTGCCTACGCCCAGTAAGGCGAATGTCTATGCGCACACAATGCTGTATAAATGTCTCTAGCTCTTGTGGTGACTCAGAGCGAGCTAGTTCATCTTTTATAATACTAGACAGACCCCTTTTAAAAATAGGCATTTGTGCATAACTGTCCCAATTGGTATCTACCGCTAATCACCTGAATTCAGTGGCATACTCAATAACAGAACGTTTAGCCTGGTGTAAAGACAACAAAGCAGATTCAGCGGTTGCACGGCGATTAGGGTCATCAAACATTAATCCCATAGCGGCCAAGAAATCATCCAAGTTATTTAACCGTGGATCACGAGACTCAATCATCGGATTCACCCAGGCGAGCGCTCGTGCGGTCAGCAGCATTATTACACACAATACTTTGGATCTATTAGTAGGAAAACGGTCAGCGTGCACATCAAAATATAGCATACATTGATTCACAAAGCCACGAAATTTGTCGCGATCACCATTAAATCTGAATGGGGGCAACTTAGGTGGGCTAGCTGGTGGCGGTTGCCCAGAGGGTAAAGTCACTTGTGCAGCTTTTTGCGTGCTTATGTCTTGAAAAGACCGTTCATACTAGGACTCCATGCCAGCAAGTTTGTTTTCCTGGGCTGCCATGCGGGTGCTTAAGTCCTGCAAAGTCTGTCCAAACACCTCTTGATTGTGTTCAAAGCTTCCAAACTTCTTTTGCAGACCTTCCACATCTTTCTGCAGTGATCTAATTATGGAAAACACCTGTTCTAGTCTGCGTTCTGCAGTCATTGTTCCAGCAGTCTCCTTTTTTTTTTTAGGCTAGAGTATCCTGCAATAATTATAGGAGATAACTCAGGAGACTCTTTGCGTGGAACAAGACAACTACAGGACACAGTTTTATAAGTGGTAAAGTCTATATTATCACACGGTGATTCAAACAGGTGCAGAGAGAAACTCAAGTCCACAACACTTGGTGTAAATATTAAACGCAGCCTAGCAGTCTATAGGAAACTTCAGAGGAAAATGCAATCAAGCAGAAAGTCTATGAAGCACAGTTATTCTTGAGGATACTTGACACGAATAAATCAATGTCTTAGTCCAAACACAGATAGATAAGCATATAAGGCAGTTCAAATCATATCTTAGCTCAACCAGGGAGGCCTGGTTAATAGTCTCAGGTGTTTTTGCAGAGCAGAAACAGCTTACATGTCCAGCAAATGCAGATGGAAGTAAACACGAGCAGCAGATGAAGGAGGATTACTGGAAACTGATGGATGCAGCAGGAACTCAGAGCAGAGTAGCAGGATCACCACACAGGTTCACAGGAGCAGGTATATAGCAAGGGGGTAATCAGAGGTCAGGAGCTGGATGCAAGGCAGAATACTCTAGCACAGACCGAAGGCTGGGGTGGAGTTTTATAGCAGGAATACCCAGTGCACATGAGACCAAAGACGCCATCTTGGAAAAGGGCAGTAATGCACAAAAGGTAAAAAATGTTCAGAGTCCTGACAATCATAGGGGCGATGTGATGGCAAGACTTCAGCCTCTCTCTCGGAAAACACATCTCCAAAATCTTTCAGGTACTACGAAATACCCTCTGTCATGATCTCAATGGCAAGAGAACATAGCATAAGCATATATAGGAACTAGCTCTTGGAAGATGGGAACTGAGCTGACCATGAACTAAACCTAACGCACAACTAGCAGTGGCCGGGTAGCATGCCTACGTTGATTCTAGATGCCCAGCCCAGCCGGAGGACTAAATAAAGCTAGCAGAGGAAAATATTAGTCCTAGCTCACCTCTAGAGAAATACCCCGAAAGGAGACAGAGGCCCCCCACATGTATTGGCGGTGAGTTGAGATGAAATAACAAACGTAGTATGAAAATAGGTTTAGCAAATTTGAGGTCCACTTACTACATAGCAGAAGACAGAAAGGACACTTTCATGGTCAGCTGAAAACCCTATCAAAACACCATCCAGAAATTACTTTAAAACTCTGGCATTAACTCATAACACCAGAGTGGCAATTCCCGTTCACAAGAGCTTTCCAGACACAGTAACGAAACTACAGCTGTGAACTGGAACAAAATGCAAAAACAAACATGGACAAGAGTCCAACTTATCTAGTAGTTGTCTAGGAGCAGGAACAAGCACAGAGAGGCTTCTGATAACATTGTTGACCGGCAAGCAACTAACAGAGCAGCAAGGTTATATAGCGACTCCCACATCTTGATGGGAACAGGTGAACAGAGAAGATGAAGACACCAGTTCAATTCCACCAGTAGCCACCGGGGGAGCCCAGAATCCAAATTCACAACAGTACCCCCCCCTCAAGGAGGGGGCACCGAACCCTCACCAGAACCACCAGGGCGATCAGGATGGGCCCTATGAAAGGCACGAACCAGATCGGAGGCATGAACATCAGATGCATTCACCCAAGAATTATCCTCCTGGCCGTATCCCTTCCACTTGACCAGATACTGGAGTCTCCGTCTGGAAACACGAGAGTCCAAGATTTTCTCCACAACGTACTCCAACTCACCCTCAACCAACACCGGAGCAGGAGGCTCAACGGAAGGCACAACCGGTACCTCATACCTGCGCAATAATGACCGATGAAAAACGTTATGAATAGAAAAGGATGCAGGGAGGTCCAAACGGAAGGAAACAGGGTTAAGAATCTCCAATATCTTATACGGGCCGATAAACCGAGGCTTAAACTTAGGAGAAGAGACCCTCATAGGGACAAAACGAGAAGACAACCACACCAAATCCCCAACAGAAAGCCGAGGACCAACACGACGGTGGCGGTTGGCAAAAAGCTGAGTCTTCTCCTGGGACAACCTCAAATTGTCCACCACCTGCCCCCAGATCTGATGCAATCTCTCCACCACAGCATCCACTCCAGGACAATCCGAAGATTCCACCTGACCAGAGGAAAATCGAGGATGAAACCCCGAATTACAGAAAAACGGGGACACCAAAGTGGCAGAGCTGGCCCGATTATTGAGAGCGAACTCCGCCAATGGCAAAAAAGCAACCCAATCATCCTGGTCAGCAGACACAAAACACCTCAGATATGTCTCCAGGGTCTGATTAATCCGCTCGGTCTGGCCATTCGTCTGAGGATGGAAAGCGGACGAAAAAGATAAATCTATGCCCATCCTAGCACAGAATGCCCGCCAAAATCTAGACACGAATTGGGTCCCTCTGTCAGAAACGATATTCTCAGGAATACCATGCAAACGAACAACATTTTGAAAAAACAGAGGAACCAACTCGGAAGAAGAAGGTAACTTGGGCAGAGGAACCAAATGGACCATCTTAGAAAAACGGTCACACACCACCCAGATGACAGACATCTTCTGAGAAACAGGCAGATCTGAAATAAAATCCATCGAGATGTGCGTCCAAGGCCTCTTAGGAATAGGCAAGGGCAACAATAATCCACTAGCCCGAGAACAACAAGGCTTGGCCCGAGCACAAACGTCACAAGACTGCACAAAGCCTCGCACGTCTCGTGACAGGGAAGGCCACCAGAAGGACCTTGCCACCAAATCCCTGGTACCAAAAATGCCAGGATGACCTGCCAACGCAGAAGAATGAACCTCAGAGATGACTCTACTGGTCCAATCATCAGGAACAAACAGTTTATCAGGTGGGCAACGATCAGGTCTCTCCGCCTGAAACTCCTGCAAGGCCCGCCGCAGGTCTGGAGAAACGGCTGACAATACCACTCCATCCTTAAGGATACCTGTGGGCTCAGAGTTACCAGGCGAGTCAGGCTCAAAACTCCTAGAAAGGGCATCCGCCTTAACATTCTTAGAACCCGGTAGGTATGACACCACAAAATTAAACCGAGAGAAAAATAATGACCAGCGCGCCTGTCTAGGATTCAGGCGCCTGGCGGTCTCAAGATAAATCAAATTTTTGTGGTCAGTCAATACCACCACCTGATGTCTGGCCCCCTCAAGCCAATGGCGCCACTCCTCAAAAGCCCACTTCATGGCCAAAAGCTCCCGATTCCCAACATCATAATTCCGCTCAGCGGGCGAAAATTTACGGGAAAAGAAGGCACAAGGCCTCATCACGGAGCAGTCAGAACTTTTCTGCGACAACACTGCCCCAGCTCCGATCTCAGAAGCGTCGACCTCAACCTGAAAAGGTAGAGCAACATCAGGCTGACGCAACACAGGGGCAGAGGAAAAACGGCGCTTAAGCTCCCGAAAGGCCTCCACAGCATCAGGGGACCAATCAGCAACATCAGCACCCTTCTTAGTCAAATCGGTCAATGGCTTAGCAATATCCGAAAAACCAGCAATAAATCGACGATAAAAGTTAGCAAAGCCCAAAAATTTCTGAAGACTCTTAAGAGAAGAGGGCTGCGTCCAATCACAAATAGCTTGAACCTTGACAGGATCCATTTCAATGGAAGAGGGGGAAAAAATATATCCCAAAAAGGAAATCCTCTGTACCCCAAAAACACACTTAGAACCCTTCACACACAAAGAATTAGACCGCAAAACCTGAAAAACCCTCCTGACTTGCTGGACATGAGAGTCCCAGTCATCCGAAAAAATCAGAATATCATCCAGATACACAATCATAAATTTATCCAAATAATCGCGAAAAATATCATGCATAAAGGACTGGAAAACTGACGGAGCATTAGAAAGACCAAAAGGCATCACTAAATACTCAAAGTGGCCCTCGGGCGTATTAAATGCGGTTTTCCACTCATCCCCCTGCCTGATTCGCACCAAATTATATGCCCCACGAAGGTCAATCTTAGAGAACCACTTGGCCCCCTTTATGCGAGCAAACAAATCAGTCAGCAACGGCAATGGGTATTGATATTTAACAGTGATTTTATTCAAAAGCCGATAATCAATACATGGTCTCAAAGAGCCGTCTTTTTTTGACACAAAGAAAAAACCGGCTCCTAAGGGAGATGACGATGGACGAATATGTCCCTTTTCCAAGGACTCCTTTATATATTCTCGCATAGCAGCATGTTCAGGCACAGACAGATTAAATAAACGACCCTTTGGGTATTTACTACCCGGGATTAAATCTATGGCACAATCGCACTCTCGGTGCGGAGGTAACGAACCAAGCTTGGATTCTTCAAAGACGTCACGATAGTCAGACAGGAACTCAGGAATTTCAGAGGGAATGGATGATGAAATGGAAACCACAGGTACATCCCCATGAGCCCCCTTACATCCCCAGCTCAACACAGACATAGCTCTCCAGTCGAGGACTGGGTTGTGAGATTGCAGCCAAGGCAATCCTAGCACCAAATCATCATGTAGATTATACAGCACCAGAAAGCGAATAATCTCCTGGTGATCCGGATTAATACGCATAGTTACTTGTGTCCAGTATTGTGGTTTATTATTAGCCAATGGGGTGGAGTCAATCCCCTTCAGAGGAATAGGAGTCTCCAAAGGCTCTAAATCATACCCACAGCGTTTGGCAAAGGACCAATCCATAAGACTCAAAGCGGCGCCAGAGTCGACATAGGCGTCCGTGGTAATAGATGACAAAGAGCAAATCAGGGTCACAGATAGAATAAATTTAGACGGTAAGGTGCAAATGGAAACAGATTTACCAAGCTTTTTAGTGCGCTTAGAGCATGCTGATATAACATGAGTAGAATCACCACAATAGAAACACAACCCATTTTTCCGTCTAAAATTCTGCCGCTCGCTTCGGGACAGAATTCTATCACACTGCATACTCTCTGGCGACTTCTCAGTGGACACCGCCAGATGGTGCACTGGTTTGCGCTCCCGCAAACGCCTATCGATCTGAATAGCCATTGTCATGGACTCATTCAGACCCGCAGGCACAGGGAACCCCACCATAACATCCTTAATGGCATCAGAGAGACCCTCTCTGAAAGTCGCCGCCAGGGCGCACTCATTCCACTGAGTAAGCACAGACCATTTACGGAATCTTTGGCAGTAAATTTCCGCTTCATCTTGCCCCTGAGATAGGGACATCAAAGTTTTTTCTGCCTGAAGCTCCAAATGAGGTTCGTCATAAAGCAACCCCAAGGCCAGAAAAAACGCATCCACATTGAGCAACGCAGGATCCCCTGGTGTCAATGAAAAAGCCCAGTCTTGAGGGTCGCCCCGGAGCAAGGAAATCACAATCCTGACCTGCTGTGCAGGGTCTCCGGCAGAGCGAGATTTCAGAGACAAAAATAATTTGCAATTATTTCGAAAATTCTGAAACCCGGATCTATTCCCCGAGAAAAATTCCGGCAAAGGAATTCTCGGCTCAGATACAGGTGCATGACAAACAAAATCTTGCAAATTTTGTACCTTCGTGGCGAGATTATTCAAACCTGCAGTTACACTCTGAAGATCCATTACAAACAGGTGGACACAGAGCCATTCAAGGGTTAAGAGGAGGTAAGAAGCAGCTAGACAGCAATTAAGGGCTAGGCAGCAAAACTCTGAGGGGAAAAAAAAAAAAAATTTCCCTTCAACACTTCTTTTTCTCCTGCTTCAGCCCAAACAATTAACACTTTGGGGGCCGGTCAAACTGTCATGATCTCAATGGCAAGAGAACATAGCATAAGCATATATAGGAACTAGCTCTTGGAAGATGGGAACTGAGCTGACCATGAACTAAACCTAACGCACAACTAGCAGTGGCCGGGTAGCATGCCTACGTTGATTCTAGATGCCCAGCCCAGCCGGAGGACTAAATAAAGCTAGCAGAGGAAAATATTAGTCCTAGCTCACCTCTAGAGAAATACCCCGAAAGGAGACAGAGGCCCCCCACATGTATTGGCGGTGAGTTGAGATGAAATAACAAACGTAGTATGAAAATAGGTTTAGCAAATTTGAGGTCCACTTACTACATAGCAGAAGACAGAAAGGACACTTTCATGGTCAGCTGAAAACCCTATCAAAAACACCATCCAGAAATTACTTTAAAACTCTGGCATTAACTCATAACACCAGAGTGGCAATTCCCGTTCACAAGAGCTTTCCAGACACAGTAACGAAACTACAGCTGTGAACTGGAACAAAATGCAAAAACAAACATGGACAAGAGTCCAACTTATCTAGTAGTTGTCTAGGAGCAGGAACAAGCACAGAGAGGCTTCTGATAACATTGTTGACCGGCAAGCAACTAACAGAGCAGCAAGGTTATATAGCGACTCCCACATCTTGATGGGAACAGGTGAACAGAGAAGATGAAGACACCAGTTCAATTCCACCAGTAGCCACCGGGGGAGCCCAGAATCCAAATTCACAACAACCCTCCAGATTAACGGAAGACACCAGAACAGCAGAAAGACAACCATTAGAACAATTAGGACCCCATTTAACCCCTTCCCGACCTTTGACGCATACGCTGCGTCATGAAAGTCTGTGCCTTCCCGACCTATGATGCAGCGTATGCGTCATGGAGGGATCGCGTCCCTGCAGATCGGGTGAAGGGGTTAACTCCCATTTTACCCGATCTGCAGAGACAGGGGGAGTGGTGCTTCAGCCCAGGGGGGGTGGCTTCACCCCCCCGTGGCTACGATCGCTCTGATTGGCTGTTGAAAGTGAAACTGCCAATCAGAGCGATTTGTAATATTTCACCTAAAAAACTGGTGAAATATTACAATCCAGCCATGGCCGATGCTGCAATATCATCGGCCATGGCTGGAAATACTAAAGTGACCCCCCCCACACCCACCGATCGCCCCCCCAGTCCTCCGTTATGGGGTCCGGTCCCCTCCGTCCGCCTGCCGGCTCCCCCGTCCTCCTGTCCGCTCCCTCCTTGCTCAGATCCCCCCCCCCTGTGCTCCGATCACCCCCCCTGTGCTCCGATCCACCCCCCCACCACCCCTTCATACTTACCGATCCTCCCGGTGTCCGGCCGTCTCCTCGCTGGGCGCCACCATCTTGGAAAATGGCGGGCGCATGCTCAGTGCGCCCGCCGAAGCTGCCAGTCGGCAGATTCCTTACAAGTACATTTTGATCGCTGTGGTAGGTTCTATCACAGCGATCAAAATAAAAAAAATAATAAATAACCCCCCCCCCTTTATCACCCCCATAGGGACAATAATAAAATAAAGAAATTTTTTTTTTTTTTTCCCCACTAGGGTTAGGGTTAGAACTAGGGTTAGAACTAGGGGTAGGGTTAGGGGTAGGGTTAGGGTTACGGGTAGGGTTAGGGGTAGGGTTATGGCATGTGCACACAGAGCGGATCGGCCGCGGATCCGCAGCGGATCGGCCGCGGATCCGCAGCGAAACGGCAGCGGATCCGCAGCGGATCGGCAGCGGATCGGCAGCGGATCCGCAGCGGATTGGCAGCGGATCTGCAGCGGATTGGCCGCGGATTCGCAGCGGATTGGCAGCGGATCCGCAGCGGATTGGCCGCGGATCCGCAGCGGATCGGTAGCGGATTGGCCGCGGATCCGCAGCGGATTGGCCGCGGATCCGCAGCGGATTGGCCGCTGCGAATTCGAAGCAGTTTTCCATCAGGTTTACAGTACCATGTACACCTAAGGAAAACCAAATCCGCTGTGCCCATGGTGCGGAAAATTCCGTGCAGAAACGCTGCGTTGTATTTTCCGCAGCATGTCAATTCTTTGTGCGGATTCCGCAGCGTTTTACACCTGTTCCTCAATAGGAATCCGCAGGTGAAATCCGCACAAAAAAACACTGGAAATCTGCTGTAAATCCGCAGGTAAAACGCAGTGCCTTTTACCTGCAGATTTTTCAAAAATCGTGCGGAAAAATCTCACACGAATCCGCAACGTGGGCACATAGCCTTAGGGTTAGGGTTGGAATTAGAGTTAGGGTTGGAATTAGGGCTAGGGTTTGAAATAGGGTTAAGATTAGGCTTGTGGTTAGGGTTACGGATAGGGTTAGGGGTGTGTTGGGGTTACAGTTGTGGTTAGGGTTGGGATTAGGGTTACGGTTGGGATTAGGGTTAGGATTAGGGTTGGAATTAGGGTTACGGGTGTGTTGCGGTTAGGGTTGTGGTTAGGGGTGTGTTGGGGTTAGGGTTGTGATTAGGGTTATGGCTACAGTTGGGATTAGGATTAGGGGTGTGTTGGGGTTAGTGTTGAAGTTAGAAATGAGGGGTTTCCACTGTTTAGGCACATCAGGGGTCTCCAAACGCAACATGGCGCCACCATTGATTCCAGCCAATCTTGCGTTCAAAAAGTCAAATGGTGCTCCCGCCCTTCCAAGCCCCGACGTGCGCCCAAACAGTGGTTTACCCCCACATTTGGGGTACCAGCGTACTCAGAACAAACTGGGCAACCACTGTTGGGGTCCAATTTCTCCTGTTACCCTTGCAAAAATAAAAAATTACTTGCTAAAACATAATTTTTGAGGAAAGAACAATTATTTTTTATTTTCACGGCTCTGCGTTATAAACTTCTGTGAAGCACTTGGGGGTTGAAAGTGCTCACCACACATCTAGATAAGTTCCTTCGGGGGTCTAGTTTCCAAAATGGGGTCACTTGTGGGGTGTTTCTACTGTTTAGGCACATCAGGGGCTCTGCAAATGCAATGTGACGCCCGCAGACCATTCCATCAAAGTCTGCATTTCAAATGTCACTACTTCCCTTCCGAGCCCTGACGTGCGCCCAAACAGTGGTTTACCCCCACATTTGGGGTATCAGCATACTCAGGACAAACTGGGCAACAAATATTGGGGTCCAAATTCTCCTGTTACCCTTGTGAAAATAAAAAATTGCTTGCTAAAACATCTTTTTTGAGGAAAGAAAAATGATTTTTTATTTTCACGGCTCTGCGTTGTAAACTTCTGTGAAGCACTTGGGGGTTGAACGTGCTCACCACATATCTAGATAAGTTCCTTGGGGGGTCTAGTTTCCAAAATGGGGTCACTTGTGGGGGGTTTCTACTGTTTAGGCACATCAGGGGCTCTGCAAATGCAATGTGACGCCCGCAGACCATTCCATCAAAGTCTGCATTTCAAATGTCACTACTTCCCTTCCGAGCCCTGACGTGCGCCCAAACAGTGGTTTACCCCCACATATGGGGTATCAGCGTACTCAGGACAAACTGGGCAACAAATATTGGGGTCCAAATTCTCCTGTTACCCTTGTGAAAATAAAAAATTGCTTGCTAAAACATCTTTTTTGAGGAAAGAAAAATGATTTTTTATTTTCACGGCTCTGCGTTATAAACTTCTGTGAAGCACTTGGGGGTTGAACGTGCTCACCACACATCTAGATAAGTTCCTTGGGGGGTCTAGTTTCCAAAATGGGGTCACTTGTGGGGGGTTTCTACTGTTTAGGCATATCAGGGGCTCTGCAAACGTAACATGATGCCCGCAGACCATTCCATCAAAGTCTGCATTCCAAAACGTCACTACTTCCCTTCCGAGCCCCGGCATGTGCCCAAACAGTGGTTTACCCCCACATATGGGGTATCAGCGTACTCAGGAGAAACTGGACAACAACTTTTGGGGTCCAATTTCTCCTGTTACTCTTGCAAAAATAAAAAATTATGGGCTAAAAAAATATTTTTGAGGAAAGGAAACACATTTATTATTTTCACGGCTCTGCGTTATAAACTTCTGTAAAGCACTTTGGGGTTCAAAGTGCTCACCACACATCTAGATAAGTTCCCTTGGGGGTCTAGTTTCCAAAATGGAGTCACTTGTGGGGAGTTCCTACTGTTTAGGCACATCAGGGGCTCTGCAAACGCAACCTGATGCCCGCAGAGCATTCCATCAAAGTCTGTATTTCAAAACGTCACTACTTCCCTTCCGAACCCCGACGTGTGCCAAAACAGTGGTTTACCCCCACATATGGGGTATCAGCGTACTCAGGAGAAACTGGACAACAACTTTTTGGGTCCAATTTCTCCTGTTACTCTTGCAAAAATAAAAAAATTCTGGGCTAAAAAAATATTTTTGAGGAAAGGAAACACATTTTTTATTTTCACGGCTCTGCGTTATAAACTTCTGTGAAGCACTTGGGGGTTCAAAGTGCTCACCACACATCTAGATTAGTTCCTTGGGAGGTCTAGTTTCCAAAATGGGGTCACTTGTGCGGGAGCTCCAATGTTTAGGCACACAGGGGCTCTCCAAACGCGACATGGTGTCCGCTAATGATTGGAGCTAATTTTCCATTCAAAAAGCCAAATGGCGTGCCTTCCCTTCCGAGCCCTGCCGTGCGCCCAAACAGTGGTTTACCCCCACATATGGGGTATCATCGTACTCAGGACAAACTGGACAACAACATTTGGGGTCCAATTTCTCCTATTACCCTTGGGAAAATAAAAAATTCTGGGCTAAAAATCATTTTTGAGGAAAGAAAAATTATTTTTTTATTTTCACGGCTCTGCATTATAAACTTCTGTGAAGCACCTGGGGGTTATAAGTGCTCACTATGCATCTAGATAAGTTCCTTGGGGGGTCTAGTTTCCAAAATGGGGTCACTTGTAGGGGAGCTCCAATGTTTAGGCACACAGGGGCTCTCCAAACGCGACATGGTGTCCGCTAACGATTGGAGCTAATTTTCCATTCAAAAAGTCAAATGGCACGCCTCCCCTTCCGAGCCTTGCCGTGCACCCAAACAGTGGTTTACCCCCACATATGAGGTATCGGCATACTCAGGAGAAATTTCCCAACAAATTTTAGGATCCATTTTATCCTGTTGCCCATGTGAAAATGAAAGAATTGAGGCTAAAAGAAATTTTGTGTGAAAAATAAGTACTTTTTCATTTTTGCGGATCAATTTGTGAAGCACCTGGGGGTTTAAAGTGCTCACTATGCCTCTAGATGAGTTCCTTGGGGGGTCTAGTTTCCAAAATGGGGTCACTTGTGGAGGAGCTCCAATATTTAGGCACACAGGGGCTTTCCAAACGCGACATGGTGTCCGCTAACGATGGAGATAATTTTTCATTCAAAAAGTCAAATGGCGCTCCTTCCCTTCCGAGCCTTACCATGTGCCCAAACAGTGGTTTACCCCCACATGTGAGGTATTGGTGTACTCAGGAGAAATTGCCCAACAAAATTTAGGATCCATTTTATCCTGTTGCCCATGTGAAAATGAAAAAATTGAGGCTAAAATAATTTTTTTGTGAAAAAAAAGTACTTTTTCATTTTTACGGATCAATTTGTGAAGCACCTGGGGGTTTAAAGTGCTCACTATGCTTCTAGATAAGTTCCTTGGGGGGTCTAGTTTCCAAAATGGGGTCACTTGTAGGGGAGCTCCAATGTTTAGGCACACAGGGGCTCTCCAAACGCGACATGGTGTCCGCTAACGATTGGAGCTAATTTTCCATTCAAAAAGTCAAATGGCACGCCTCCCCTTCCGAGCCTTGCCGTGCACCCAAACAGTGGTTTACCCCCACATATGAGGTATCGGCATACTCAGGAGAAATTTCCCAACAAATTTTAGGATCCATTTTATCCTGTTGCCCATGTGAAAATGAAAGAATTGAGGCTAAAAGAAATTTTGTGTGAAAAAAAAGTACTTTTTCATTTTTGCGGATCAATTTGTGAAGCACCTGGGGGTTTAAAGTGCTCACTATGCCTCTAGATGAGTTCCTTGGGGGGTCTAGTTTCCAAAATGGGGTCACTTGTGGAGGAGCTCCAATATTTAGGCACACAGGGGCTTTCCAAACGCGACATGGTGTCCGCTAACGATGGAGATAATTTTTCATTCAAAAAGTCAAATGGCGCTCCTTCCCTTCCGAGCCTTACCATGTGCCCAAACAGTGGTTTACCCCCACATGTGAGGTATTGGTGTACTCAGGAGAAATTGCCCAACAAAATTTAGGATCCATTTTATCCTGTTGCCCATGTGAAAATGAAAAAATTGAGGCTAAAATAATTTTTTTGTGAAAAAAAAGTACTTTTTCATTTTTACGGATCAATTTGTGAAGCACCTGGGGGTTTAAAGTGCTCACTATGCTTCTAGATAAGTTCCTTGGGGGGTCTAGTTTCCAAAATGGGGTCACTTGTGGGGGAGCTCCAATGTTTAGGCACACGGGGGCTCTCCAAACGTGACATGGTGTCCGCTAAAGATTGGAGCCAATTTTTCATTCAAAAAGTCAAATGGCGCTCCTTCCCTTCCGAGCCCTGCCGTGCGCCCAAACAGTGGTTTACCCCCACATATGAGGTATCAGCGTACTCAGGACAAATTGGACAACAACGTCCATGGTCCAGTTTCTCTTTTTACCGCTGGGAAAATAAAAAAATTGTTGCTAAAAGATCATTTTTGTGACTAAAAAGTTAAATGTTCATTTTTTACTTCCATGTTGCTTCTGCTGCTGTGAAACACCTGAAGGGTTAATAAACTTCTTGAATGTGGTTTTGAGCACCTTGAGGGGTGCAGTTTTTAGAATGGTGTCACTTTTGGGTATTTTCAGCCATATAGAACCCTTAAAATGACTTCAAATGTGAGGTGGTCCCTAAAAAAAATGGTTTTGTAAATTTTGTTGTAAAAATGAGAAATCACTGGTCAAATTTTAACCCTTATAACTTCCTAGCTAGTGTTGAGCATTCCGATACTGCAAGTATCGGGTATCGGCCGATACTTGCTGTATCGGAATTCCGATACCGAGATCCGATATTTTTGTGATATCGGGTATCGGTATCGAAACAACATTAATGTAAAAATGTGTAAAAGAGAGAATTAAAATAAAAAATATTGCTATACTCACCTCTCCGACGCAGCCTGCACCTTACCGAGGGAAGCGGCAGCGTTCTTTGTTTAAAATTCGCGCTTTTCTTTCCTTTACGTGAGTCCCGGCTTGTGATTGGTTGCGTGCCGCCCATGTGACCGGGACGCAACCAATCACAGCAAGCCGTGACGTAATTTCAGGTCCTTCAGGATTTTAAAATTACGTTCCGGCGTTGTGATTGGTTGCGTCGCAGTCACATGGGAGACGCAACCAATCACAGCAAGCCGTGACGTAATTTCAGGTCCTTAAGGATTTTAAAATTACGTCCCGGCTTTGTGATTGGTCCGCGTCCCGGCAACATGGCCGCCATTAACCAATCACAAGCCGTGACGTCACGGGAGGCTGGACACGCGCACTTTTTAAAATGGGCGCGTGTCCAGCCTCCCGTGACGTCACGGCTTGTGATTGGTTGCGCCGCGGTCAACCAATCACAAGCCGGGAGGCTGGACACGCGCCCATTTTAAAATTTTAAAATGCGCGCGTGTCCAGCCTCCCGGCTTGTGATTGGTTGACCGCGGCGCAACCAATCACAAGCCGGGACGTCACGGGAGGCTGGACACGCGCCCATTTTAAAAAGCGCGCGTGTCCAGCCTCCCGTGACGTCACGGCTTGTGATTGGTTAATGGCGGCCATGTTGCCGGGACGCGGACCAATCACAGCAAGCCGTGACGTAATTTCGTCACGGCTTGCTGTGATTGGTCCGCGTCCCGGCAACATGGCCGCCCTGACCAATCACAAGCCGGGACTTCACGTAACCAAGTAAAAGCGCGAATTTTAAACAAACAACGCTGCCGGTTCCCTCGCTGAGGTCCAGGCTGCGTCGGAGGGTGAGTATAGCGATATTTTTTATTTTAATTCTTTCTTTTACACATTTATATGGATCCCAGGGCCTGAAGGAGAGTTTCCTCTCCTTCAGACCCTGGGAACCATCAGGAATACCGTCCGATACTTGAGTCCCATTGACTTGTATTGGTATCGGGTATCGGTATCGGATTGGATCCGATACTTTGCCGGTATCGGCCGATACTTTCCGATACCGATACTTTCAAGTATCGGACGGTATCGCTCAACACTATTCCTAGCAACAAAAAAAATTGTTTCCAAAATTGTGCTGATGTAAAGTAGACATGTGGGAAACGTTATTTATTAACTATTTTGTGTCACATAACTCTCTGGTTTAACAGAATAAAAATTCAAAATGTGAAAATTGCGAAATTTTCAAATTTTTTGCCAAATTTCCGTTTTTTTCACAAATAAACTCAGAAATTATCGACCTAAATTTACCACTAACATGAAGCCCAATATGTCACGAAAAAACAATCTCAGAATCGCTAGGATCCGTTGAAGCGTTCCTGAGTTATTACCTCATAAAGGGACACTGGTCAGAATTTCAAAAAACGGCAAGGTCATTAAGGCCAAAATAGGCTGGGTCATGAAGGGGTTAACAGTATCCCGAGATACCCAATCAATAACAGGATTATGCAACTGTAACCAGGGGAATACCAACACCAGTCCCGCAGAAAGGTTATCCAGAATGTAACATGAAATTTGTTTCTGGTGTAAGGAACCCACCTTGAGGAGAAACTCCTCGGAGACAAACTTAACCACATTTTGAGCCAATGGTGTCTTATCAATGGCAATTATATGGATGGGAGTCTTTAACCTAACTGTCCCTAACTTACTTTTGGACACCAGACTAGAGTCAGTAAAGTTCATAGATGACCCACAGTCCACAAAAGATGAAGTGAGTAGTAACCATGTCCACAACAAAATTCCAGCTCTAACAGAATCTTTTGAAATGAGGAAAATGGTATCTGGGAGTTTGGGTGATCTCCTTGACAATCACCCAGACCTAAGCGTTTCCCAGCAACTTGTTAGTTGGTGGAAAAGAGGAGAAGTCCTTCTTCCAATGTCCCGGACTTCCACAGTAGAAACATAGTCTCTCTTCGCGTCGCTGCTTCCTCCCCTTCTCCTTGAGGTTAGTGGCCCCAACCTCCATAGGTTCCGTATACGGCATCACCTTGGACATAGCAGGGTGTACAGGAACCTCTCGCTGGGTTACGTCTCCCGCAATCTCTGATCCATGCGAATGGCCTGAGCCATGCCCTCCTCCAAAGAACTAGGTGGTGGATGAAGAGCCAGAGCGTCCTTGAGATGATCTGAAATTCCTCTCCTGAACTGGTATCTTAAAGCAGCGTCATTCCAAGACACCTCGGTGGACCACCGTCTATACTCAGAACAATACCATTCAGCATTGAGTTTACCCTGGGAGAGACCCATGATCGTGTTCTCTGTCACCTGGTCTGGTTCATCATAAATCAGTCCTAAAGCCTCAAAGAACCTATCCACAGACTTACGTTCAGGGGCAGTAACAGGTAAAGAAAAAGTCCAAGTTTGAGGTCCCTCTCGGAGTAAGGAAATAATTATTCCCACCCGTTGACTCTCATTTCCAGAAGACCTAAGTCTAAGATAGGAAAGTAGCTTGCAACTCTCTCTGAATGTATGAAACTTCTCCTCTCTGGAGAAAGTATCTGGGAGCCTGACCGTAGGTTTAGGAGAGTGTAAAGAAATATCAGTGGGGTCGGACTACCTAATGGCTGATTGTGTCATAAAACCCTGAAATGACTTAACAGCTTCCGTAAGTGCCACCTGGAGTTGGTTATGGGAAGTGGCAAGGGCTCTATGTTCCACTGAGAAATCCTGCATCATTTGGGTCAAATTTGACATCTGATCCACAAGAGTGCGAAGTGGATCCATAGAGAGAGGAAAATAAATTTGTGGCCAGTTATAATGTCACGACGTAGTACTGAGGGTTAATGCAGAGTAGCACAAACTCCACTAGATGGCAAAAGAGTGGAGAGTGAGCTGAATATCCTACTATGAGGCAGACCCACAGGAATACAGCGGCACTACCACTAGGTGGCAGCGAAGTAGTCAGAGAGCCGAGTCAATACCAGAAGATAATGTAGCATCAATGGAAAAAACAAAGAGTCAATGTAATAATTATAGGGGATAACTCAGGAGACTCTTTGCGTGGAACAAGACAACTACAGGACACAGTTTTATAAGTGGTAAAGTCTATATTATCACACGGTGATTCAAACAGGTGCAGAGAGAAACTCAAGTCCACAACACTTGGTGCAAATATCAAATGCAGCTCATCAGTCTATAGGAAACTTCAGAGGAAAATGCAATCACGCAGAAAGTCTATGAAGCACAATTATTCTTGAGGATACTTGACAAGAATAAGTCCTTGCTTAGTCCAAAACACAGATAGATATGCTTATAAGGCAGTTGAAATAATATCTTAGCTCAACCAGGGAGGTCTGGGTAATAGTCTCAGGTTCTTGCAGAGCAGCAACAGCTTACATGTCCAGCAAATGCAGATGGAAGTAAACACGAGCAGCAGATGAAGGAGGATTACTGGAACTGGTGTATGCAGCAGGAACTCAGAGCAGAGTAGCAGGATAACCCCACAGGTTCACAGGAGCAGGTATATAGCCAGAGAGTCACCAGAGGTCAGGAGCTGGATGCAAGGCAGAATACTCTAGTACAGACTGAATGCTGGGGTGGAGTTTTATAGCAGGAAGACACAGTGCACATGAGACCAAAGACGCCATCTTGGAAAAGGGCAGTATTGCACAAAAAGGTAATAAAAAATGTTCAGAGTCCTGACATAACTCCCTCCTTAGAAGCGGCCTCAGGACGATCCTGGACCTGGTTTCTCAGGGAATTTCTGATGAAAACGAGAAATCTTCTGTTGGGCATTGATGTTTTCCACAGGTTCCCAAGAATCTTCCTCAGGGGGATATCCCTGCCATCTTATCAGATATTGAAGCCGATTCCTGCGAATCCTGGAATCAACAATTTCCTCTACCACAAATTGTTCTTGCCCATCAATCACCACAGGCTGTGGAGGTGGCACAACACGTCCCTGGAAGGTATTAGGAGATACAGGCTTTAGTAAAGATACATGAAAAACTGGGTGTACCTTCATAGTCTTAGGCAGCTTCAGCCGGCAGGCCACAGAGCTCACAATACCGTTGATCTTGAAAGGGCCAATGAATTTCTGTCCAAGTTTTTGTGAAGAAACGTTTAACTTCAGATTCTTAGTTGCTAACCACACGGAATCTCCTACCTTGAACATGGGTGCAGGTTTACGGAATCTATCAGCCGATCTCTTATAACGTTCTTGAGCTGTGGTCAGGGATTCCTTCAGAACCTCCAGATTTTGCCTCATCGCAGTCTGCCTTTCCTCCACTGCCGGAACCGGAGAATTAATTGGAGACCTAGGTAAGATACACGGATGATAACCCAGATTGGCAAAGAAAGGTGTAAATTTAGTGCAGGCGCTCTGAGAATTGTTATATGAAAATTCGGCTAACGGCAGCAACTCCAACCAATCATCCTGGAGATGGCTGACATAGCATCTTAGATATTGTTCCAGCGTCTGGTTGGTACGCTCAGTCTGACCATTTGGGGATGGTAAGCAGAAGAGAGACAGACATTAATATTGAGTGCAGAGCAAAACCCCTTCCAGAATCTTGAAGTGAACTGCACTCCATGGTCAGAGATGATCTCATCTGGAACCCCATGCAACCGAAAGACATTCTGTATAACCAAGTTCACTGTATCTTTAGCTGAGGGGAGGCCGGTGCACGGAATGAGCAGCTTTAGTCAGGCGATCAACTACCACCATGATTGTATTCATGCCCCCCGATGTAGGCAGCTCCACAATAAAGTCCATTGATATAGACCCCCAAGGGCAGGAAGGAACAGGTAATGGTTGTAGAAGACCCGTAGGTGCCACATGAGGAGTCTTGTTACGGGCACATACCTCGCAAGAGAGAACATAGTCCTTGGTATCCTTCAGGCAAGTTGGCCACCAGAAGAATCGGCTCAGGAACTCTTGTGTCTTCTGTACCCCCCTGTGACCAGCCAACTTGGAGTCATGTACCAACTTGAGGATCTGCAGACGGATGACCTCAGGGACGTAGATACGTCGATCTCTGAACCACATGCCACCCTTAAAGACAAGATTAATATCCACAGGTGGGTTGGCCAGAAATACATCACCGTCATAGGCCTCCCAGCACTCCTTCCACAAGTCCTGATCATGGATAACTCCGATGAAATTGGCATCAGATAGAATGGTCTTGGACGGGGCTCCAGGTACGGAATCCGCAGCATGGATTCGGGATAAAGCATCAGCCTTCCCATTACGAGAGCCTGGACGGTACGAGATAACAAAGTTAAATTGATTTAAAAATAAGTTCCAACAAGCCTGACGAGGAGAAAGACATCTAGCGGATCTAAGGAACTCTAAATTGCGATGGTCAGTTAGCACTATGATCTGTTGTGCAGCTCCTTGCAGATGATGCCTCCATTCTTTGAAAGCCGCAATAATAGCCAGCAACTCCTTGTCTCCCACGTCATAATTCTTCTCTGCTGAGGTTAGTCTACGGGAAAAGAAAGCACAAGGATGTAGCAGACCCTTCTCTCCAGTTCTTTGGGAGAGAATAGCCCCCAAAGCATTATCAGAAGCGTCCACCTCCACAGTGAAAGAAAGTGTTGGATCTGGATGTATCAACAGCGGTGCTGATGTGAAACAGATCTTAAGCCGATCAAAAGCTTCTTGAGCCTGTGATGACCACTTAAAGGGCTTTTCCTTCTTTGTCAAGGAAGTAATGGGACGGACAATATCAGAAAAATTTCGAATGAAGCGTCTGTAGAAATTTGCAAAACGAATAAAACGTTAGACCTCCTTAACGTTCTTGGGTACCTGTTATGGACCTGGTGGTTAGGAGCACCCGGAATGACCTGATGAGTAAACTCAAAATCGGAACTAGCTCTGGGGTAGTGGGAACTCTGCTGACCGCAAACCCTACTCCTGACACACACACACTAGAAATAGCCGTGGAGCGTACCTAACTCTCCCTAGACGCCTCTTCACAGCCTAAGAGCTAACTACACCTAAAGATTGAAATAGAAGCCTTACCTTGCCTCAGAGAAATTCCCCAAAGGTAAAGGCAGACCCCCACATATATTGACTGTGCGTTAAGAGGAAAGTCACAAACTCAGGAATGAAACAGGTTTTAGCAAAGGAGGCCAGACTTCACTAAATAGTCAGAGGATAGAACAGGGAACTATGCGGTCAGCACAAAAGACTACAAAAACCACGCAGAGTAAGCAAAAAGACTCCCCACACCGACTCACGGTGTGGAGGTGCCACTCTGCACCCCCAGAACTTCCAGCTAGCAAGGGAATATCATGATAGCAAGCTGGACTAAGAAATATATTCAGAAAGCAGTAACAACAAATGAACTAGCAAAGACTTAGCTTCTGCTGGAGTAGACAGGTCCTCAGAGAAGTCCAAGAGAGATCTGAACCAATACTGATACATTGGAAGCTGGCATGGAGTAACGATCTGAGTGGAGTTAAATAGGGAAGCCAGCACAGCAATAAACGAGAGCAGCTGATAAAGCCAATCTCAGTGACCAGCAGTTCCGCTCGAAGCCACCAGAGGGAGTCCAAGAGCAGAACCAACCAAAGTACCATTCATGACCACAGGAGGGAGTCCGAGAACGGAATTCACAACAGTACCCCCCCTTGAGGAGGGGTCACCGAACCCTCACCAGGGCCCCCAGGCCGATCAGGACGAGCCAAATGAAAGGCACGAACTAAATCGGCAGCATGGACATCGGAGGCAACAACCCAGGAATTATCCTCCTGACCATAGCCCTTCCACTTAACCAGGTACTGAAGCTTCCGTCTCGAAATACGAGAATCCAAAATTTTTTCCACCACATACTCCAACTCCCCCTCAACCAACACCGGAGCAGGAGGATCAACGGAGGGAACCATAGGCGCCATGTACCTCCGCAACAACGACCTATGGAACACATTATGGATGGCAAAAGAAGCTGGAAGGATCAAACGAAATGACACAGGGTTGAGAATTTCGAAATATTATAAGGACCAATGAAACGAGGCTTAAACTTAGGAGAAGAAACCTTCATAGGAACATAACGAGAAGACAACCAAACCAAATCCCCAACACGAAGTCGGGGACCAACACAACGACGGCGGTTAGCAAAACGTTGAGCCTTCTCCTGGGACAATGTCAGATTGTCCACTACGTGAGTCCAAATTTGCTGCAACCTGTCCACCACAGAATCCACACCAGGACAGTCAGAAGGCTCAACCTGCCCCGAAGAAAAACGAGGATGAAAACCAGAATTGCAAAAAAAAGGCGAAACCAAAGTAGCCGAACTAGCCCGATTATTAAGGGCGAACTCAGTCAATGGCAAGAAGGTCACCCAATCATCCTGATCAGCAGAAACAAAGCATCTCAGATAGGTTTCCAAAGTCTGGTTGGTTCGTTCGGTTTGGCCATTTGTTTGAGGATGGAAAGCCGAAGAAAAAGACAAATCAATGCCCATCTTAGCACAAAAGGACCGCCAAAACCTAGAGACAAACTGGGAACCTCTGTCCGACACAATGTTCTCCAGAATGCCATGCAAACGAACCACATGTTGAAAAAATAATGGCACCAAATCAGAGGAGGAATGTAATTTAGGCAAGGGTACCAAATGGACCATCTTAGAAAAGCGATCACAAACCACCCAGATGACAGACATCCTTTGAGAGACAGGAAGATCTGAAATAAAATCCATGGAAACATGCGTCCAAGGCCTTTTCGGGACTGGCAAGGGCAAAAGCAACCCACTGGCACGAGGACAGCAGGGCTTAGCCCGAGCACAAGTCCCACAGGACTGCACAAAAGAACGCACATCCCGTGACAAGGAAGGCGACCAAAAGGACCTAGCCACCAAATCTCTGGTACCAAAAATCCCAGGATGCCCAGCCAACACCGAGCAATGAACCTCAGAAATAACTCTGCTAGTCCATCTATCAGGGACAAACAGTTTCTCCGCTGGACAACGTTCAGGTCTATCAGCCTGAAACTCCTGCAGCACCCGCCGCAAATCAGGGGAGATGGCAGACAGAATTACCCCCTCTTTAAGAATACCAGCCGGCTCAGGGACTCCCGGAGAATCAGGCACAAAACTCCTAGAAAGGGCATCCGCCTTCACATTCTTAGAACCTGGAAGGTATGAGACCACAAAATCGAAACGGGAGAAAAACAGCGACCATCGAGCCTGTCTAGGATTCAACCGCTTGGCGGACTCAAGGTAAGTCAGATTCTTGTGATCCGTCAAGACCACAATACGGTGCTTGGCTCCCTCAAGCCAATGTCGCCACTCCTCGAATGCCCACTTCATAGCTAGCAGCTCCCGATTGCCAACATCATAATTACGCTCAGCAGGCGAAAACTTTCTAGAAAAGAAGGCACATGGCTTCATCACAGAGCCATCAGAACTTCTTTGAGACAAAACAGACCCTGCTCCAATCTCAGAAGCATCAACCTCGACCTGAAAAGGGAGCAAAACATCTGGCTGACGCAACACAGGGGCCGAAGAAAAATTACGTTTCAGCTCCTGAAAAGCCTCAACGGCTGCAGAGGACCAATTCACCACATCAGCACCTTTCTTTGTCAAATCAGTCAAAGGTTTAACCACACTAGAAAAATTAGCGATGAAGCGACGGTAAAAATTAGCAAAGCCCAGGAATTTCTGGAGGCTCTTCACAGATGTAGGTTGAGTCCAATCATAAATGGCCTGAACTTTAACAGGATCCATCTCGATAGTAGAAGGGGAAAAATTGAAGCCCAAAAAGGAAACCTTCTGAACTCCGAAGAGACATTTAGACCCCTTCACAAACAAGGAATTAGCACGAAGGACCTGGAATACCATTCTGACCTGTTTCACATGAGACTCCCAATCATCAGAAAAGACCAAAATATCATCCAAATATACAATCATGAATCTATCCAGATACTTTCGGAAGATGTCATGCATAAAGGACTGAAACACAGATGGAGCATTTGAAAGCCCGAATGGCATTACCAGGTACTCAAAATGGCCCTCGGGCGTATTAAATGCTGTTTTCCATTCGTCGCCCTGTTTAATACGCACAAGGTTATACGCCCCTCGAAGATCTATCTTGGTGAACCAACTAGCCCCCTTAATCCGAGCAAACAAATCAGACAGCAGAGGCAAAGGGTACTGGAATTTGACCGTGATTTTATTGAGAAGGCGGTAATCTATACAGGGTCTCAGAGAACCATCCTTCTTGGCCACAAAAAGAACCCTGCTCCCAACGGTGATGAAGACGGGCGAATATGCCCTTTCTCCAAGGACTCCTTTATATAACTCCGCATAGCGGCGTGCTCTGGCACGGATAAATTGAAAAGTCGGCCCTTAGGAAACTTACTACCAGGAATCAAATTTATAGCACAATCACAATCCCTATGAAGGGGTAGGACACTGGACTTGGGCTCATCAAATACATCCTGGTAATCCGACAGAAACTCAGGGACTTCAGAAGGAGTGGAAGCAGAAATTGACACCAACGGAACATCGCCATGTACCCCTTGACAACCCCAACTAGACACAGACATTGATTTCCAATCCAATACTGGATTATGAACCTGTAGCCATGGCAAACCCAACACGACCACATCATGCAAATTATGCAACACCAAAAAGCGAATATCTTCCTGATGTGCAGGAGCCATGCACATGGTCAGCTGAGTCCAGTACTGAGGTTTATTCTTGGCCAACGGCGTGGCATCAATTCCCCTTAATGGAATAGGATACTGCAAAGGCTCCAAGAAAAAACCACAGCGCCTGGCAAACTCCAAGTCCATCAAATTCAGGGCAGCGCCTGAATCCACAAATGCCATAACCGAGTAGGATGACAAAGAGCAAATCAGAGTAACAGACAAAAGAAATTTAGGCTGTACAGTACCAATGGTGACAGACCTAGCGAACCGCTTAGTGCGCTTAGGACAATCAGAGATAGCATGAGTGGGGTCACCACAGTAAAAACACAGCCTATTCTGACGTCTGTGTTCTTGCCGTTCAGTTCTGGTCAAAGTTCTATCATATTGCATAAGCTCAGGCCTCTGCTCAGAGGACACCGCCAAATGGTGCACAATTTTGCGCTCGCGCAAACGCCGATCAATTTGGATGGCTAAGGACATTGATTCATTCAGACCAGCAGGTGTGGGGAATCCCACCATAACATCCTTAAGGGCTTCAGAAAGACCCTTTCTAAAAATTGCTGCCAGGGCACACTCATTCCATTGAGTAAGCACAGACCATTTTCTAAATTTCTGACAATATAACTCCGCTTCATCCTGACCCTGACACAAAGCTAGCAAGATTTTCTCTGCCTGATCAACTGAATTCGGTTCGTCATAAAGCAATCCAAGCGCCAGAAAAAACGCATCTACATTAAGCAATGCAGGATCTCCTGGCGCAAGGGAGAATGCCCAGTCTTGAGGGTCGCCACGCAACAAAGAAATAATAATTTTTACTTGCTGAATGGGGTCACCAGAGGAGCGGGGTTTCAAAGCAAGAAACAGTTTACAATTATTTTTGAAATTCAGAAACTTAGATCTATCCCCAGAAGACAAATCAGGAATTGGAATTCTAGGCTCCAATATTGGATTCTGAACTACATAATCTTGAATGCTTTGTACCCTTGCAGTGAGATGATCCACACAAGAGGACAGACCTTGAATATCCATATTTACACCTGAGTCCTGAACCACCCAAAGGTTAAGGGGAAAAGAGAGACAAAACACGCTGCAAAGAAAAAAAAAATGGGTTCAGAACTTCTCTTATCCCTCTTTTGAGATGCATTAACACTTTAAGGCCAGCTGTACTGTTATGGACCTGGTGGTTAGGAGCACCCGGAATGACCTGATGAGTAAACTCAAAATCGGAACTAGCTCTGGGGTAGTGGGAACTCTGCTGACCGCAAACCCTACTCCTGACACACACACACTAGAAATAGCCGTGGAGCATACCTAACTCTCCCTAGACGCCTCTTCACAGCCTAAGAGCTAACTACACCTAAAGATTGAAATAGAAGCCTTACCTTGCCTCAGAGAAATTCCCCAAAGGTAAAGGCAGACCCCCACATATATTGACTGTGAGTTAAGAGGAAAGTCACAAACTCAGGAATGAAACAGGTTTTAGCAAAGGAGGCCAGACTTCACTAAATAGTCAGAGGATAGAACAGGGAACTATGCGGTCTGCACAAAAGACTACAAAAACCACGCAGAGTAAGCAAAAAGACTCCCCACACCGACTGACGGTGTGGAGGTGCCACTCTGCACCCCCAGAACTTCCAGCTAGCAAGGGAATATCATGATAGCAAGCTGGACTAAGAAATATATTCAGAAAGCAGTAACAACAAATGAACTAGCAAAGACTTAGCTTCTGCTGGAGTAGACAGGTCCTCAGAGAAGTCCAAGAGAGATCTGAACCAATACTGATACATTGACAGCTGGCATGAAGTAACGATCTGAGTGGAGTTAAATAGGGAAGCCAGCACAGCAATAAACGAGAGCAGCTGATAAAGCCAACCTCAGTGACCAGCAGTTCCGCTCGAAGCCACCAGAGGGAGTCCAAGAGCAGAACCAACCAAAGTACCATTCATGACCACAGGAGGGAGTCCGAGAACGGAATTCACAACAGGTACCGGCCAGTCAAGGATAGCCTGAATCTTACCAGATTCCATGTTCAGCCCCTGGGGAGAGATGATATAACCTAAGAACTGTATCTCAGAACGATGGAACTCGCATTTCTCCAGCTTAATATACAGATGGTTCTCTTTTAGACGTCTTAAAACAGTTTTGACATGTTCTTCATGTTCCTGTAGAGAGTCAGAAAAGATTAGTGTATCATCCAAATAGATCACTACAAACTGGTCCAACAAATCTCTGAAAATGTCATTGGCAAGGTGTTGAAACGTTGCAGGGGCGTTACAAAGCCCGAAGGGCATCACAAGAGATTCAAAGTGTCCATACCGGCATCTGAATGCTGTCTTCCACTCATCCACTGGACGAATACGCACCAAATTATAAGCCCCACAAAGATCCAGTTTAGAGAACACCTTAGCATGGCAGACTCTTTCCAGTAATTCGGGAATCAGAGGCAAAGGGTAACGGTTTCGTATGGTTACCTTATTGAGTTCCCGATAGTCAACACAGGGTCTCAGGGTCCCATCCTTCTTCTTTACAAAAGAGATAGGTGCCCCTGCTGGTGAGGAAGAAGGACGTATGAAGCCTTTGGCCAGATTTTCATCAATATACTCCTTTAAGGCTTGAAGCTCAGGTGCCGCCAAAGGGTATATGTTACCAAAAGGGATAGCTGCCCCAGGAAGCAACTCAATGGGACTGTCATAATGCCTGTGTGGAGGAAGCTGATCTGCATTCTTCTTGTCACAGATGTCAGAGAACTCATATATGCTGGAGGTAAAGAAAATACCTGTACATGTGGTTCCGTAGCCGTGGACTCAGGGACAGCTTCTGTTAACGCTGAGTTGCTCCTTGTTGGAAAGATAATCTCCTTGGTCTCCCAGTTGATAATTGGGTTCTGAGAACGCAACCAAGGAATGCCTAAAATCACAGGAAAATGAGAAGAAATTAGCAAGAAAGAAAGTTGCTCCTGATGATTAGGCTCCAACAAATTTCAAGGGGTACGGTCTCCTGATCCACAGGCCCAGAGATTAAAGGTGACCCATCCACTGTTTCCATGGTAATTGGAGAGGCTCTTTGCTGAATTTCAATACCATGTTCCTTGGCAAATGCGATATCCATGAAATTGCCACCTGCACCAGAGTCAATCATAGCTGCACTGGAAATCCACTGTCCTGAACACAGGATCTTAATAGGGAGAGAACAGTGAGAGTTCTTTTCCTTAAGCTCCTTGGGGGGTGAAGTCATAGAAAGTGAATGGAATACAGCGTTTAAAGGCAGGCTACATTCAGAGATGTCAGATTCATCATCACAGTTGTCATACTCCCCTACTGCTGCTAGCACCTTGTTAGGCCGTCTAGGACACTTAGGACAATTGATCAAGAAGTGGTCAGACTGGCCGCAGTAGAAACATAGACTTTCACGAAGGCGATGCTCCCGGGGGTCATTGATCTCACGCCTCTGAACGGAATCAATTTGCATGGGCACCTCCTCCACCTCCCGAGATGTATTACCTGCAGGCTCTTTGGAGGGAAGTGAAAAGTTAGAAATACGGTTATATGCAGCAAATGTCTCCTGCCTACGCTCAGTAAGGCGAATGTCAATGCGCACACAATGCTGTATAAATGTCTCTAGCTCTTATGGTGACTCAGAGCGAGCTAGTTCATCTTTTACAGTACTAGACAGACCCCATTTAAAAATAGGCAATTGTGCATAACTGTCCCAATTGGTATCTACCGCTAATCTCCTGAATTCAGTAGCATACTCAATAACAGAACGTTTTGCCTGGCGTAAAGACAATAAAGCAGATTTAGCAGTTGCACGGTGATTAGGATCATCAAACATTAATGCCATAGCGGCCAAGAAATCATCCAAGTTATTTAACCTTGGGTCACGAGACTCAATCATCGGATTCGCCCAGGCGAGCGCTCATGCGGTCAGCAGCATTATTACACACAATACTTTGGATCTATCATTAGGAAAATGGTCAGCATGCACATCAAAATATAGCATACATTGATTCACAAAGCCATGAAATTTGTCGCGATCACCATTAAATCTGAATGGGGGCAACTTAGGTGGGCTAGCTGGTGGCGGTTGCCCAGAGGGAAAAGTCGAGTGTGCTGCTATTTGCATGCTTATGTCCTGAAAAGCCTGTCCATACTGGGACTCAATGCCAGCAAGTTTGTTTTCCTGGGCTGCCATGCGGGTGCTTAAGTCCTGCAAAGTCTGTCCAAACACCTGTTGATTGTGTTCAAAGCTTCCAAACTTCTTTTGCAGACCTTCCACATCTTTCTGCAGTGATCTAATTATGGAAAACACCTGTTCTAGTCTGCTTTCTGCAGTCATTATTCCAGCAGTCTCCTTTTTTTTTTTAGGCCAGAGTATCCTGCAATAATTATAGGAGATAACTCAGGAGACTCTTTGCGTGGAACAAGACAACTACAGGACACAGTTTTATAAGTGGTAAAGTCTATATTATCACACGGTGATTCAAACAGGTGCAGAGAGAAACTCAAGTCCACAACACTTGGTGCAAATATCAAATGAAGCTCAGCAGTCTATAGGAAACTTCAGAGAAAAATGCAATCACGCAGAGAGTCTATAAAACACAATTATTCTTGAAGATACTTGACACGAATAAGTCCTTGCTTAGTCTAAAACACAGATAGATATGCTTATAAGGCAGTTGAAATAATATCTTAGCTCAACCAGGGAGGTCTGGGTAATAGTCTCAGGTTCTTGCAGAGCAGCAACAGCTTACATGTCCAGCAAATGCAGATGGAAGTAAACACGAGCAGCAGATGAAGGAGGATTACTGGAACTGGTGTATGCAGCAGGAACTCAGAGCAGAGTAGCAGGATAACCCCCCAGGTTCACAGGAGCAGGTATATAGCCAGAGAGTCACCAGAGGTCAGGAGCTGTATGCAAGGCAGAATACTCTAGCACAGACTGAAGGCTGGGGTGGAGTTTTATAGCAGGAAGACACAGTGCACATGAGACCAAAGACGCCATCTTGGAAAAGGGCAGTAATGCACAAAAAGGTAATAAAAAATGTTCAGAGTCCTGACAGTCAAATGCAAGCAAAAGGTCAGTACCGGTTAGTAGCAGGGATACCAGAAGGGAAAGACAGAATCAGGTCAGAGGCAAGCTAAAGTCAATACAGGGGAATCCAAACACACAGACGATAAAGGAGCAGGGATGGGTAGGTGGTAGGTAAACAGACACGGGTCAGTAAGGCAAACGCAGCAGGACAGATCAGAAACTCACCAGAGCCAGCTAGCACGCTGAAGGCAAGCAATATAACTGGCACTGCACACAGGTTGCAGCACCAAGATATAGCATACCGGACATGGGAACATGGCAGGGAAAGTTAACCCCTGACATGATCAGACCAGGAAAGGAAAGACAAAATCAAAATCTGGCTTAGATCTTGATAAAGGAGTAAAAGTTCACATTCTACAGATCGGTGCAGGTCCCAGCAGTCAGACCCCCACCAATCTATAGCTTATCACTTATCCTTTGGCCTTGTTCACACATTCAGTATTTGGTCAGCAGTTTACATCAGTATTTGTAAGGCAAAACCAGTAGTGGAACAATCAGAGGAAAAGTATTATAGAGACATGTCACCACTTCTGCATTTATCGCCCACTCCTTGTTTTGGATTCCAAATACTTAGGCAAAATACTGACCAAGCACTGAATGTGTGAACATGGCCTTCTTATAGGTGATAACTTGTTTATCACTGTAGAACCATGGTAAATGCATATTTAATACTGTGCAGTAGTGCAGGACAGGGAGGGGTTAAACATCCAAATATTTAATCTCTATTGGAAATCAAGAATCTTCTCATTGATGTCAGAAAGAACAAGTGACCTCCATACATAACACAATCCCCTATACCAAGACCAATAATACTACAATGAAAGAAACAAATATGCCACACCATGACCAGACTACATATTACCACCACCTAGTGACCAAATAATACCACATACAAGGAAAAAATACCACCACACCGTGACCAGACCACATATTTTCAAACCATAGTGACCGAATAATACCACATACAGGGGACAAATGCTGCTACCTCGTCACCAGTCTACATATTATCACAATATAGTAACCAAATAATACCACATACAAGTTCATGAGACAAATACTACTTCACCATGACCAGACCACATATTACCACCACATAGTGACCGAATAATACCATATACAAGGGACAAATACAATCACACCATGACCAGACCACACATTACCTCCACATAGTGACCAAATAATACCACATACAGAGGACAAATACTTCCACACCATGACAAGACCACATATTACCATCACATAGTGACTGAATAATACCACAAAGGTGGTAAACCCCTTTCCAACATTGGGCATAATAGTATGAACTCATGGGAATCCCTCCCTTTGATGTGGGCTCCGGCGCTGAGCCCACATCTTTCCACATCATCGTTTTGAACAGCTGACATGTGCCTCTAACAGCCGCGGGTGGAATCACGATCCACCTGCTTCTGTTATCTAAATAAATGCAGCTGTCAATCACTGACAGCGGCATTTAACTCGCGCTTTCCGGAAGTGCGCCCATCGGTGACCCCATCATGTGATTACAGGTCACCGATGGGTTGGCATGAAAACCAGAGGTCTCCAGCACTCAGTGGTCGGCGCTCATAGCAAGTGAGTATTTCTGCTACATACGTATAGGCGATCTGATCATCGCCTGTATGTAGCAGAGCCGATCAAAGTAGTGCAGCTTCTAGTCTTCCATGGAGAATGGAGATAAATAACATGGCACTCTGGAATAATGCTGCTGGTGGTGCTCAAGTCGAGTGTCCAACCCATACAATTAGGGATGGGCATGCAAAAGGTAAAACAAAATGTTTTTAATATTATAAAAAAAATAAACATTCAAATAACCCCCCTTTCACCCCATTCAAAATAAAACAATAAAAAAATAAAATACACACAACAATAAAAAATATGCATACTTGGTATTGCCGCGTTAAGAATTGCCAGATCTATTAATATAAAAAAAATATTTTTTACCCGATTGCTAAAAGACGTAACAAGAAAACAGTTCAAAACGTCAGCACTACGTTTTTGGTCGCGCTACATTGCAATAAAATGCAATAATGGGTGATCAAAAGATCATGTTTGGTGTCTATGAACTCATAATGACCTGGAGAATCATATTGGCAGGTCAGTTTTAGCATTTAGTGAACCTAGCGAAAAAGCCAAACAAAAAACAAGTGTGGGATTGCACTTTTTTGCAATTTCACCACACTTGGAATTTTTTCCCTGTTTTCCAGTACAAGATATGTTAAAACCAATGGTGTCGTTCAAAAGTACAACTCTACCTGCATAAAACAAGCCCTCACATGGCCATTTTGACCAAAAAATATAAAAGTTATCGCTCTGGGAAGAAGGGGAGCAAGAAACAAAAAAGCAAAAATGAAAATACCTCTGGACGTTAAGGGGTTAACCCCTTTCCAACATCGGGCATAATAGTACGTCGATGTCGGACTCCCTCCCTTTGATGTTGGCTCCAATGCTGAGCCCATATCTTTTCCCGCACGTGGCAGCTGATTTGAACAGCTGACATGTGCCTCTAACATCCACGGGTAGACTCACGATCCACCCCCTGCTGTTAACTAGTTTAACCCCTTCCTGACATCTGACGTACTATCCCGTCGAGGTGGGGTGGGCCCGTATGACCACCGACGGGATAGTACGTCATCACCTATCAGCGGCGCTCACGGGGGGAGCGCGGCCGATCGCGGCCGGGTGTCAGCTGCATATCGCAGCTGACATCCGGCACTATGTGCCAGGAGCGGTCACGGACCGCCCACGGCACATTAACCCCCGGCACACCGCGATCAAACATGATCGCGGTGTACCGGCGGTATAGTGAAGCATTGCGCAGGGAGGGGGCTCCCTGCGGGCTTCCCTGAGACCCCCGGAGCAACGCGATGTGATCGCGTTGCTCCGAGGGTCTCCTACCTCCCTCCTCGCCGCAGGTCCCGGATCCAAGATGGCCGTGGCATCCGGGTCCTGCAGGGAGGGAGGTGGCTTACCGAGTGTCTGCTCAGAGCAGACACTTGGTAAGCCTGCAGCCCTGCACAGCAGATCGCAGATCTGGCAGAGTGCTGTGCACACTGCCAGATCAATGATCTGTGATGTCCCCCCCTGGGACAAAGTAAAAAAGTTACAAAAAAATTCCCCACATGTGTAAAAAAATAAATAAAAAAAATATCCTAAATAAAGAAAAAAAAAAAAAATATTATTCCCATAAATACATTTCTTTTGCTAAATAAAATAAAAAAAACAATAAAAGTACACATATTTAGTATCGCCGCGTCCGTAACGACCCAACCTATAAAACTGCCCCACTAGTTAACCCCTTCAGTAAACAACGTAAGAAAAAAAAAAAAAAACAACGAGGCAAAAAACAACGCTTTATTATCATACTGCCGAACATAAAGTGGAATAACACGCGATCAAAAAGACTGATATAAATAACCATGGTACCGCTGAAAACGTCATCTTGTCCCGCAAAAAACGAGCTGCCATACAGCATCATCAGCAAAAAAATAAAAAAGTTATAGTCCTGAGAATAAAGCGATACCAAAATAATTATTTTTTCTATAAAATAGTTTTTATCGTATAAAAGCGCCAAAACATAAAAAAATGATATAAATGAGATATCGCTGTAATCGTACTGACCCGACGAATAAAACTGCTTTATCAATTTTACCAAACGCGGAACGGTATAAACGCCTCCCCCAAAAGAAATTCATGAATAGCTGGTTTTTGATCACTCTGCCTCACAAAAATCGGAATAAAAAGCGATCAAAAAATGTCACGTGTCCGAAAATGTTACCAATAAAAACGTCAACTCGTCCCACAAAAAACAAGATCTCACATGACTCTGTGGACTCAAATATGGAAAAATTACAGCTCTCAAAATGTGGTAACGCAAAAAATATTTTTTGCAATGAAAAGCGTCTTTCAGTGTGTGACGGCTGCCAATCATAAAAATCCGCTAAAAAACCCGCTATAAAAGTAAATCAAACCCCCCTTCATCACCCCCTTAGTTAGGGAAAAATTAAAAAATTAAAAAATGTATTTATTTCCATTTTCCCATTAGGGTTAGGGTTAGGGCTAGCGTTAGGACTAGAGTTAGGACTAGAGTTAGGGCTAGGGTTAGAGCTAGGGTTAGGGCTAGGGTTAGGGTTAGGGCAAGGGCTAGGGTTAGGGTTGGGGCTAGGGTTGGGGCTAGGGTTAGGGTTAGGGCTAGGGTTGGGCTAGGGTTAGGGTTAGGGCTAGGGTTGGGGCTAGGGTTGAGGCTAGGGTTAGGGCTAGTGTTACGGCTAGTGTTAGGGCTAGTGATAGGGCTAGGGTTATTGCTCCGGTTAGGGCTAGGGTTAGGGTTAGGGTTGGGGCTAGGGTTGGGGCTACAGTTAGGGTTGGGTCTAAAGATAGGGTTAGGGTTTGGATTACATTTATGGTTGGGAATAGGGTTGGGTGTGTCTGGGTTAGAGGAGTGGTTAGGGTTACTGTTGGGATTAGGGTAAGGGGTGTGTTTGGATTAGGGTTTCAGTTATAATTGGGGGGTTTCCACTGTTTAGGCACATCAGGGGCTCTCCAAACTGGACATGGCATCCGATCTGAATTCCAGCCAATTCTGCGTTGAAAAAGGAAAACAGTGCTCCTTCCCTTCAGAGCTCTCCCGTGTGCCCAAACAGGGGTTTACCCCAACATATGGGGTATCAGCGTACTCAGGACAAATTGGACATCATCTTTTGGGGTCCAAGTTCTCCTGCTACCCTTGGGAAAATACAAAACTGGGGGCCAAAAAATAAGTTTTGGGGGAAAAAAAGGATTTTTTATTTTCACGGCTCTGCGTTGTAAACTGTAGTGAAACACTTGGGGGTTCAAAGTTCTCACAACACATCTAGATAAGTTCCTTGGGGGGTCTAGTTTCCAATATGGGGTCACTTGTGGGGGGTTTGTACTGTTTGGGTACATCAGGGGCTCTGCAAATGCAACGTGACGCCTGCAGACCAATCCATTTAAGTCTGCATTCCAAATGGCGCTCCTTCCCTTCCGAGCTCTGTCATGCGCCCAAACAGTGGTTCCCCGCAACATATGGGGTATCAGCGTACTCAGGACAAATTGGACAACAACTTTTGGGGTCCAATTTATCCTGATACCCTTGTGAAAATACAAAACTGGGGGCTAAATATCATTTTTGTGAAAAAAAAAATAATTTTTATTTTCACGGCTCTGCGTTATAAACTGTAGTGAAACACTTGGGGGTTCAAAGCTCTCAAAACACATCTAGATAAGTTCCTTAGGGGGTCTACTTTCCAAAATGGTGTCACTTGTGGGGGTTTTTAATGTTTAGGCACATCAGGGGCTCTCCAAACGCAACATGGCATCCCATCTTAATTCCAGTCAATTTTGCATTGAAAAGTAAAATAGCGCTCCTTCCCTTCCGAGCTCTGCTATGCGCCCAAACAGTGGTTTACCCCCACATATTGGGTATCGTCGTACTCAGGACAAATTGCACAACAACTTTTGTGGTCTAATTTCTTCTCTTACCCTTGGGGAAATAAAAAAATGGGGGCGAAAAGATCATTTTTGTGAAAAAATATGATTTTTTATTTTTACGGCTCTGCATTATAAACTTCTGTGAAGCACTTGTTGGGTCAAAGTGCTCAACACACATCTAGATAAGTTCCTTAAGGGGTCTACTTTCCAAAATTGTGTCACTTGTACAGGGTTTCAATGTTTAGGCACATCAGGGGCTCTCCAAACGCAACATGGCGTCCCATCTCAATTCCAGTCAATTTTGCATTGAAAAGTCAAATGGCGCTCCTTCCCTTCCGAGCTCTGCCCTGCGCCCAAACAATGGTTTACACCCACATATGGGGTATCAGCGTACTCAGGACAAATTGCACAACAATTTTTCGGGTCCAATTTCTTCTCTTACCCTTGGGAAAATAAAAAATTGGGGGCGAAAAGATCATTTTTGTGAAAAAATATGATTTTTTATTTTTACGGCTCTGCATTATAAACTTCTGTGAAGCACTTGTTGGGTCAAAGTGCTCACCACACATCTAGATAAGATCCTTAGGGGGTCCTCTTTCCAAAATGGTGTCACTTGTGGGGGGTTTCAGTGTTTAGGCACATCAGGGGCTCTCCAAATGCAACATGTCGTCCCATCTCAATTCCAGTCAATTTTGCATTGAAAAGTCAAATGGCGCTCCTTTCCTTCCGAGCTCTGCCATGCGCCCAAACAGTGGTTTACCCCCACATATGGGGTATCAGCGTACTCAGGACAAATTGTACAACAAATTTTGGGGTCTATTTTCTCCTGTTACCCTTGGTAAAATAAAACAAATTGGAGCTGAAATAAATTTTGTGTGAAAAAAAGTTAAATGTTTATTTTTATTTAAACATTCCAAAAATTCCTGTGAAACACCTGAAGGGTTAATAAACTTTTTGAAAGTGGTTTTGAGTACCTTGAGGGGTGCAGTTTTTAGAATGGTGTCACACTTGGGTATTTTCTATCATATAGACCCCTCAAAATTACTTCAAATGAGATGTGGTCCCTAAAAAAAAATGGTGTTGTAAAAATGAGAAATTGCTGGTGACATTTATCCCTTATAACTGCGTCACAAAAAAAAATTTTGGTTCCAAAATTGTGCTGATGTAAAGTAGACATGTGGGAAATGTTACTTATTAAGTATTTTGCATGACATATGTCTGTGATTTAAGGGCATAAAAATTCAAAGTTGGAAAATTGCAAAATTTTCAAAATTTTCGCCAAATATTCGTTTTTTCACAAATAAATGCAAGTTATATCGAAGAAATTTTACCACTATCATGAAGTACAATATGTCACGAGAAAACAATGTCTGAATCGCCAAGATCCGTCGAAGCGTTCCAGAGTTATAACCTCATAAAGGGACAGTGGTCAGAATTGTAAAAATTGGCCCGGTCATTAACGTGTAAACCACCCTTGGGGGTGAAGGGGTTAATGCTGCTGTCAAACTCTGTGATATAATCTTTGTGAGAAATTGTATTTCTCTTGGCACTAGGCACTTTAAAAATTGATTTATGATATAGATTGGAGAATAATTATATCACTTAAGCATCTTATTGGCATTTATATTTTGGATTGAGATAAAGCTTCATTTTTGATTTTGAAAATATCTTTCTGCTGTGAATTGAGTTTTGACAGATATGTTGTCATAAAAGGATAATTGTGGTCCTCATTTACAACCTCCATTTTTCCAGTACATTTTTTCCTGTTTTCTTAAAAAAAATTTAATAATGAATTAATACATTTCGACATTTTAAAAATAGTTTTTGTCACTTCAATTATTTTTTGTTCCCCTAAGTTGAGGTATACAAAATATATAATTCTTGTCAAGGAAGTGCAGCCCACGATTTATGGGCAATTATCAAATAAGGACTTGTTTGTATTAGATAAAAAAGAACCTAGACATGTTTGGAGTGTGTTTATGAACTCATAATGACCTGGAGAATCACAATTGCAGGTCAGTTTTAGCATTTAGTGAACATGGTGAAAAAAAAAAACCAACTGTGGGATTGCACTATTTTTGCAATTTCACCGCACTTGGAATTTTTTTCTCGTTTTCCAGTACAAGATATGTTAAAACCAATGGTGTTTTTCAATAGCACATCTCGTTCCACAAAAAACAAGCCCTCACATGGCTATATTTACCAAATTTAAAAAGAGTTATGCGTCTGGGAAGAAAGGGGAGCAAAAAAACAAAAAACACCTCCGTGGTTTAACCCCTTAGTGACAGAGCCAATTTGGTACTTAATGACTGAGCCAATTTTTACAATTCTGACCACTGTCACTTTACTGTTTTTTCGTGACATATTGTACTTCATGCTAGTGGTAACATTTCTTCGATAATACTTGCGATTATTTATGAAAAAAATGGAAATATGGCAAAAAAAATTAAAATTTCGCAATTTTCAAACTTTGTATTTTTATGCCCTTAAATCAGAGAGATATGTCACAAAAAGTAGTTAATAAATAACATTTCCCACATGTCTACTTTACATCAGCACAATTTTGGAAACAAAATTTTTTTATGTTAGGAAGTTATAAGGGTTAAAAGTTGACCAGCGATTTCTAATTTTTACAATAAAATTTACAAAACCATTTTTTTAGGGACCATCTCACATTTAAAGTCACTTTGAGGGGTGTACATGACAGAACATACTCAAACTTGACAACATTCTAAAAACAACACCCCTCAAGGTGCTCAAAACCACATTCAAGAAGTTTATTAACCCTTGACGTGCTTCACAGCAACTGAAACAATGTGGAAGGAAAAAATGAACATTTAAATTTTTTTAAAAACATTTTAATTCAGAACCAATTTTTTTATTTTCACAAGTGTAAAAAGAGAAAATGAAACACAAAATTTGTTGTGCAATTTCTCCTGAATACGCCGATACCCGATACGTGGGGATAAACCACTGTTTAGGCGCACGGCAGGGCTTGGAAGAGAGGGAGCACCATTTGACTTTTTAAATGCAGAATTGGATGGAATTGAGATCGTACGCTATGTTGTGTTTGGAGATCCCCTGATGTACCTAAACAGTGGAAACCCCCCATAAGTGACACCATTTTGGAAACTAGGCCCCTTAAGGAACTTATCTAGATGTGTGGTGAGCACTTTGAACCCCTAAGTGCTTCAGAGAAGTTTATAACATAGTTCCGTGAAAATAAAAAAAAATCACATTTTTTACACAAAAATAATCTTTTCGCCCACAAATTCTTATTTTCACATGGGTAACAGGAGAAATTAGACCACGAATGTTGTTGTGCAATTTCTCCTGAGTACATCAATACCCCATATGTGGGGGTAAACCGCTGTTTTCAATGCAGAATTGGCTGGAATTGAGATTAGACGCCATGTCACGTTTGGAGAGCCTCTGATGTGCCTAAACTGTAGAAACCCCCCACAAGTGACACCATTTTGGAAGCTAGACCCTTTACAAAACTTGTCTAGATGTGTGGTGAGCACTTTAAACCCCCAGGTGCTTCACAGAAGTTTATAACGTAGAGTCGTGAAAAAAATCATATTTTTTCTACAAAAATGATATCTTCACCCCCAAATTTTTATTTTCACAAGAGTAACAGGAGAAATTAGACCCCAAAAGTTGCTGTGCAATTTGTCCTGAGTACTTCAATACCCCATATGCAGGGGTAAACCACAGTTTGGGCGCACGGCAGAGCTTGTAAGAGAAGGAGTTCTGTTTGACTTTTTCAATGCAGAATTGGCTGGAATTGAGATCGGACGCCATGTCGCATTTGGAGAGCCCCTGATGTGCCTAAACAGTAGAAACCCCCACAAATGACACCATTTTGGAAACTAGACCCTTTAAGGAACTTGTCTAGATGTATGGTGAGCACTGTAAACCCCCAGGTGCTTCACAGAAGTTTATAACGTAGAGCCGTGAAAATAAAAAATCTCATTTTTTCTACAAAAATGATTTTTCGCCCCAAAATCTTTATTTTCACAAGGGTAACTGGAGAAATTAGACCCGAAAAGTTGTTGTCCAATATGTCCTGAGTACGTCGATACCCCATATGTGGGGGTGAACCACAGATTGGGCGCATGGCAGAGCTTGGAAGAGAAGGAGTTCCGTTTGACTTTTTCAATGCAGAATTGGCTGGAATTGAGATCGGTTGCCATGTCGCGTTTGGAGAGCCCCTGATGTGCCTAAACAGAGGAAACCCCCACAAGTGACCCCATTTTGGAAACTAAACCCATTAAGGAACTTATCTAGATGTGTGGTGAGCACTTTGAACCCCCAAGTGCTTCCCAGAAATTTATAACGTAGAGCCGTGAAAATAAAAAAAAACATTTTTTTCCTCAAAAATGTTTTTTTAGCTCGCAATTTTTTATTTTCTCAAGAGTAACAGGAGAAATTGGACCACAAAATTTGTTGTCCAGTTTGTCCTGAGTACGCTGATACCCCATATGTGGGGGGGACGACTGTTTGGGCACACATCGGGGTTCGGAAGGGAAGTAGTGACGTTTTAAAATGCAGTCTTTGATGGAATGGTCTGCGGGCGTCATGTTGCATTTGCAGAGCTCCTGATGTACCTAGACAGTAGAAAATCCCCACAAGTGACCCCATTTTGGAAACTAGACCCTCCAAGAAACTTATCTAGATGTGTGGTGAGCACTTTGAACGCCCAAGTGCTTCACAGAACTTTATAATGCAGAGCCGTGAAAATAAAAAATCCTTTTTTTTTCCTCAAAAATGATTTTTTAGCTCGCAATTTGTTATTTTCTCAAGGGTAACAGGAGAAATTGGACCTCAAAATTTGTTGTCCAGTTTGTCCTGAGTACGCTGATACCCCATATGTGGGGGGGAACCACTGTTTGGGCACACATCGGGGCTCGGAAGGGAAGTAGTGGCGTTTTAAAATGCAGACTTTGATGGAATGGTCTGCGGGCATCATACTGCATTTGCAGTGCTCCTGATGTACCTAAACAATAGAAACCCCCCACAAGTGACCCTATTTTGGAAATTAGTCCCCCCAAGGAACTTATCTAGATATGTGGTGAGCATTTTGAACGCCCAAGTGTTTCACTGAAGTTTGACGCAGAGCCATGAAAATAAAAAATCATTTTTTCCCCACAAAAATGATTTTTAGCCCCCAATTTTTTTTATTTTTACAAGGGTAACAGGAGAAATTGAACCCCAAAAGTTGTTGTCCAATTAGTCCTGAGTACGCTGATACCCCACATGTAGGGGTAAACCACTGTTTGGGCGCACGGCAGAGCTCAGAAGGGAGAGAGCACCATTTGACTTTTTGAGCGCAAAATTGGCTGTGGCGTTTGGAGACCCCCTGATGTACCTAAACAGTGCAAACCCCCCAATTCTAACTCCAGCCGTAACCCCAACACACCCTTAACGCTAATCCCAACCCGATCCATAACCCTAATCAAAACCCTAACACCAAAACACCCTAATCCCAGCCCTAACTATAACCCTAATCACAACCCTAATGCCAAAACACCCCTAATCCCAACCCTAATCAAATCCCTAAGCCCAACACACCCCTAATCATAATCTCAACCCTAACCTCAAACCGGCAGCCGAGACCTTATTGATCTGCTGGGTGCCAGCCGGCGGGCACGCTGCGCATGCGTCCGCCATTTTTTTCCCAGAAAAAGATGGCGGCACCCATCGGGAGCCAAGATGAGCATCGGTGAGACGGGTGAGTATCGGGGGGCTATCGGGGACCCCATTTCTCTGTCCTCTGATGTGTGACTACATCGGAGGACAGAGAAATTAAATGGGAAATCGCGTTTTTTTATCACAACCCGGGGTCGGTAAAAACCGACTCGAATCATGTTCTCTGGGGTCTCGACTACCCCCGGCAACCGAGACACAAGAGAAAATCCGACTTTAGGGGGGCGCTATACACTTTTTCCACAGCTGTGGTTTAACTACCCTTAACTGCCGCCTTTAAAAGGCGAATCGGCGGTCGTTAAGGGGTTAATAGAGTAACATCATAACCAGACCAGACCACATAATGACCGAATATTACCGCATACAAATTAATACAGTCACATGATGACAGACCACATAGTGACTACAGTACTGATCATTAATAAAAACCAAAATCCTGATAACACTAGTATTGCCACTGGTGACATTATACACAGGAGCTCTGTATATAGTTTAAAGGGAACCTGTCACCCCTCCCCCAGTCGTTTCAAACTAAAAGAGCCACCTTGTTCAGCAGTAGTGCTGCATTCTGACAAGGTGGCTCTTTTAGTTCTGGGTGCTGTAACTAGAGAAATAATCAGTTTTATAATTTGTCCGAAATACCTGGTCTTCAGTCGAGGAGGCCGGTGTTTCCCCCCTGCTTTAGACGCCACACAGCTGTCACTCACATCTTCTTGGCGCCGGGCGCCGCCTCCTCCTCACTGCTGTTTTCAAAATAGCCGGCGCCTGCGCTCTTTTCCCCTGCCTGGTGCAGGCGCAGTGAGCGCTGCCCGTCTTTCCTCATATGCAGTCCAGCTGACTGCGCCTGCGCGGCCGCCCTGCTTGTGATTCCCAGCCCCGCAGTGACTTATGATTTATTCACATTGCGGGGCTGGGATTCACAGAGCGACCACTCCCTTTGCCCCCTGGTAGCTACGCTACTGGCTTCCAGCCTTTAATCAAGTGCTCATTTCTTCTAATTTTTGGCGATCGCAGGGATGCCAAAAATTATGCTTCAGGTAAAACACCTCCGGCAGTTTCCTGAAGTGTATTCTGCTTCAAAAACTTTGGTGTCTACTGTATGATAAAGAAATTTGTTTAGTATCATAGCATTTAGTAAATATTAGCATAAAGCAAAAAAATAAAAATGTGATCCTGTTATCTTAGTGAAAGTAATGTTTACTAAAGGTTTGCAATAACATTTCTATTTTTCAGATGTTTGTTACTCCTTCTCGATCATATTGTGGCATCACCAATACCAGAAGAGTATAGACACATACTGGTGATAATGTCTGTAAGCTGCTTTTCTATAATTTATGTAATTTTATATTTTTTTTAATTTACGAAGCTGCAGTGTTGATATTGCTAATATTATACAGTGCCTTGTGAAAGTATTTGCCCCCCTGGAACTTTTTAACCTTTTCCCACATATGCTTCAAACATGCTGCTGATGCAGCCGCTCATGGCTGTAAAAACTAAGGGAATAAATGGAATGCAGCTTCATTGACTTGCGGTGCTGCGCCCCCTGGTGGCATAAACTCATATGAACTGTAGCGTGGGAATTTTTCTGAATATTTTCTCACGCTAGAGAAATAAATACAAGACCACCAATTGTACAGTAAAACACTCTAATATCAGGGTATAATATAAGGTAGTACATGTCTTAATATTGCAGGGGTTGGGTAGCCTCCCTCATAGAATATAATGTAGCCCCCTCATAGAATATAATGCAGCTCTCATATAGTATAATGCAGCCCCATTCATAGAATATAATGTAGCCCCCTCATAGATTATAATGCAGCCCCTATATAGAATATAATGCAGCCCTCCAGTGGATTTCAATAAACAAAGAAACTTCTAATCCCTTCATCTGTGTCCTGTGCGCTCCCATGTGACCGGAGTATCCTGTAACTCATTGTTTATTCCTCTCCTGAGGCACCCAACAGGAGCTGCATCGGACCTTTCTCAATCAACATCTCCCCTGACCGCCAGCTTGGTGCTCCGTTAGCCTGTCTTCTCTGTATCTATCTCCATGCACGAGTATAGCATTCTAAATAATATTTTTTCACTAGCTAAATGTGAAAAAGCCTCCCTTATGCCATCTTGCCATTTTGTGCTATGGTGATATGGTACTTTATGCAGACCTAAGGCACGTTAAAAAAAAATTGTAATTTTTCAGCCCACCTTATCACACTTTGTCATTTTGTTGGGTTGAAATTAAGTAGAGGCCTGATCCAGAGGCCAAATAAATTGTTCTGTTCCTAGTTTCATACACTAGGAGACCTGACTTTCAAATACTTTGTAGCATCTAGTGTGTTATAGAGACCTGTTCCAGAGGCCACCAAAAATCCTTCTGTTCCTAGTGTCATACAGTAGGAGACCTGACCTTAAATTAGTTTGTAGCATCTAGTGTGTTATAGAGGCCTGATCCATAGTTCACCAAAAAATCCTTCTGTTCCTAGTGTCATACAGTAGGGGACCTGACTTTAAAATAGTTTGTAGGATCTAGTGTGTTATAGAGGCTTGATCCAGAGGCCATAAAAAATTCTTCTGTTCCTAGTGTCATACAGTAGGGGACCTGATTTTCAACTAGTTTGCAGCATGTGGTGTGTTATAGAGGCTTGATCCAGAGGCCACAAAAATTATTGCATTCCTAATGTCATACAGTAGGGGACATCTGACTTTCAAATTGTTTGTAGCATATCTTCTTTGTCATATAGGCCTCATCCACACTCAAACAATTCTTTCTTCTGTGACTAACATGATACAGCACACCATATTTCACCTTGGAATTTACTGTCGCTGAAATTCAGCTGTTTGCAGAGGTGGTGCAGAGTTTAAAATGTAACTTTTTGTTGCTAATACTGTGCTCCTGCCACACTATCTGAGCAAAATGACAGGGAAAAACGAGGCCTTGGTGAAAGGGGAATTAGGCTTGGTGTTCAAGGTGTACATGGGGTAGGTGGTAATGTTTATGAAAGCAATAGTGAACCAACGTCAAGTCCTATGCAAAGACAACTGACAACTTCTGTTACTGGATGGGTACTCCACTACCTTTCTTTGACAGACACACAGTGGTACGCCTTGTTGATGAGGCCCAGAAGGAGCATGTGCTTGAGTGGATGCCAAGTGCATCTTCAAGTGGACTCTCCTCCTCTTCCTCCACCTCAACATCACACTCAGTACAGTCCACAGAGGTGGCACCCAAATTCCCCTTGCTTCCCCCACGCCCAAACTCTCCAACCGTATAACTGACTGTACAGAACTACAGATGGGTGAGTCTGAAAAGCTGTTCACACATTCTATGCCGTAGTCATTAGAAGTATACTCAAAAGCTTCAGAGTCAAGAGGAGGAAATCTGCACCGATTCCCAAAATTTCTTTAGCTTGGATCCAGGGCAGGCCGAAGTAGGGTCCGAACAGCATCCTAACCCTCATCATCAGACGTTAACCCATGGAGGGGGAGGTGGTCCTGATGAGACTCAGATATCTGAGGCTCACGAGGACTGTTCTGTGCTGTCAAGGCAGGAAGAGGAGGCGGGTGAAACCAAGGGCGAGGAATGTGATAACACAGAAGATAATAACGAGCAATGAATCCTCATCCGCAACTGTGGCTGTGACTAGTAGCGTTTGCGGGTCTGCAGCTCGCAGGGGTGGCAAGGGTTGCCTAGCCTGGCCCTTTTTTGACACTGCAAAGGTTGAGCCAACTCACATAATCTGCTAGCTTTGCAAAAAAAACTGAGTAGAGGTAAAAAGTACAATAATTTGACCACTACATGTATGAACCTTCACATGCATAGTCAATATGCGTTACTCTGGGAATTCCACTGCACTAAAATGCTGACCAGTGGACCGCAACAACCATCAGGTGCCCCATCAATTGCATCTGCTGCTTCTTCCTCCTCTGTTACCATGCCAACTACTGAGATGCAGGTCTTTGACCTCAGAACCTTGGGTTCTTTACCTGCTCCTGTCACGCTGACTGAGAGCCCACTGTTAGCTGAAATGGAAGGGTACATGCCTGCTGTTTTTGACCGATCTCAGAGAATGAGCACACCACAACCTTCTCAATCCACCATAACATCTCCACCTACACCTCGCTCACAGTCCAGCAGTTTGTCCAGATCACCGCACCCCACCCTCTCTCAGCACTGCAGCCAGCCCACAGTTACGCATTTGTGGTCACGTAAAAGATTGTTTCCTCCTACGTATGACAAAGCTAAGATGTTGAACTCCACTATTTCCAATCTGTTGGCCACAGAAATGCTGCCTTTCTGCCTGGTAGATACAAACGGTTTCTGAAAGCTGATGGCCATCGTAGTCCCCCAGTACCTATTGCCCAGTCGCCATTACTTTTCTAAGGCTACGTTCACATTTGCGTTGTTGTGTGTTGCGTCGGCGACGCATCGGTGACTCAACGCACAACGCATGCAAAAAGCATGCAAAACGCATTGTTTTTTGACGCATGCGTCCTTTTTTTGTATGAAAAAGGACGCGCAAAAAATGCAACTTGCTGCGTCCTGTGCGCCCTGACGCATGCGCCCAAAAAGATGCATGTGTCAAAAAACGCATCACAATGCATGTCCATGCGCCCCCATGTTAAATATAGGGGCGCATGACGCATGCGGCGACGCTGCGGCGCCCGACGCTGCGGCGCCGAACGCAAATGTGAACGTAGCCTAAGAAAGCTGTGCCTGCGCTACACCAGCATGTTGCAGACAACATCACCCATTCCTTTACTAAATCTCTGTCTACCAGGTTGCATTTCACCACAGACAATTGGATGAGTAAGTGCAGCGCCCCAGAGTCCTGGTCGTTGTTACAACATCCTGTGGCAGAGGGTGTTGCAGGGGAAGATTCAGGGGGGTCCCTGTCAGGGGTAGGATCCTGACAGAGGCCTAGCGAACAGAGAGAACGTTACGGGACCGCGCCTGCACTTCATCGCGGCGGTACCCCAAGAAAGGACAAGAAGCGAGGTTTATTGTGCTGAGTGAGAAACGAGATCGACGCAACAAGGAGAAACACCAGTAGGAGTCATGCTGTAAGACGAGGCAACATCCTACTGAGGCGCGTAGCCGGTGGCCGGAACGCCGAGGAAGTATTGAGCTCCAGGCCTTACTTCAAACCTATGGCAGGACAGTCAGTTATAGGCGGGCTGTCTCACTCAAATCACCTAAGAAGACATAGGGGGCAACAACTGGAGAGGGGCGACACTAGGGTCCCGGAAGAGCTCCGAGCCTACCCATCATACGGGTGCGTCCTAGCCATATCATCTGGGGGACGAAGCAGAACATCATAATCGAGTTGTGAGGGAACTTCAGAAACAGACACAACAGTTGTGGGGACTATTCCGTAAGCACAGCAGGGGAGGACCACAACACACAAACGCTAGAAGGTAGGCACAGATTTCCACCTGCAAAGGGAACTCTGGAGGTGCCATCGGACCGTCCGGACTCCCACAGCCCGGTTAACCGTATTCCGGACTGAGGATCCTGAGGCCTTCAGTAAAGAGGTAAAGAGACTGCAACCTGGTGTCCTCGTTATTTACTGCGACCTGCACCGCACCACTACATCATCACCACCCACACCTTTCATTGGGCGCCCCTCAGCAGGGTCACGGACCGGGTCTAGCCACCGTGACAACCCCAGGACCGAGACTCAGAGGCCCGGTACCGGGTACCCCTCGACCCTGCGGCCGTGGGGGCGCTATAACTTGGGTCACGAACAGGATCTACTTAAGCCTGAAGAATCAGGTCATGTGTGCCTTGGAACTGTGATTTATTGTACTTGGACTGTGACTTATTGCAAAGACTGTGGATTGCCATTTGCCGCCAAAACCAGCCGCCATTACAGCGCTGAGGAGAGCGCAGGAAGAGAAGAGGGACGTGGAGTAGGCGTGGACCGGCTGAAGAGCGCGAAAGACAATGGCCGCCCAGTCTAAACATTTTTGCATCCTGAGGACGTGTCCGTCAGCAGCCGAGGTCCGCCTCCTCATCCTCTTTGGAGGGTGGAGACCATGGAGACGGGGCCGCCCACGGAAGAGACCGCGGGAAGAAGACACTGGGGAGGAAGCAAAGATGGCGACGCCGGGAGCACCGCGTGGGGACGACCCGACCCAGAATGAGGGTGCACCACCCGACACAGCCCCAGACGCGCCATCGTTACAGGGACTGGCCCTTACGGAGCTACCGATGGGCAGACCCAACTGGCCGCCATCTGAGGAGTGTGTGGCCGCAGCCGAGGCCCGGCAGATAGCACGCCGCCGGGAGCCCGACGCTCGTGTGACCGCTCGGCTGGGCCAGCCTACGGAGGTCCGCCTAACTCCGGTGTCCCCTGCTTCCTCCATCCCGGCCGCGGCAGAGTGCGAGCTGCAGGCACGGGGCCTGAGGATCCTGCCGGAGGCAGAACATCTGCGGCGCCTAATGACGGCGTGGATGAATAGACCCCAACCTGCGGTCCAGATCGACCTGACGGAAGCTGAGGAGGTTCCCCCGTCACATTGGGGTGTGGTGGTGGTCTTCAACTCCCGGAAAGGATGGGGAGTTATACAAAAAATTGGAGAACCACTGCGGGTCCGTGTGGATCGGGAAGAGGTGGAGCCCTGCGGGGGAAGGTACTGTCGCGACCTGGAGCCTGGAGACGCGGTAACTTACACCCGGTGGGGGAGAGAGGTTGGCTGGATAGCTCGGGGCGTCCAGCGGTGCGTTGCACTCCAGGCCGCTGCCGGAACGCCGGAAGACAAGCCTCCTGCAGAAAAGGTGCCGGAACCAGCCACCGCGGAACCCCAGGGGATTCCGACCCACCGTGTCGCTACGGGTCGTATTCACCCACGAGTGAGGAGGGTGTCCCAAAGAGGGATCCTATCGTTACTGGGACCGGTCTTTACTACACCATCACGACCCGTTTGCCCGGTGAGGCCCGGGAGGAGGCCGCCTCCTGCTCAGCCAGAAATTGAGTAAGCAAGAATGCTTCATCATTTGTATATAGTTAACTGTTCATCTTTCTGTGTGTTCCTCTGCTGCTACAACCCATACGGGGTTAGTCGGTGAGTCCTCCTAGGAGCCATACAGAGATGGCTCAGTGATCTTGAACTGAGGGATGGATGATACGTTCTATACTGTGTATAGTAGCAGAAAGGCAGTAGGCCCGGGCAGAAAGGGGCGGTCCCGCAACCGAACGAGAGGCAGTAGGCCTAGGGCAGATAGACAAGCGGTCCTGCAGATGTAAAGGAGGAAAATGAAGAAAAGTTGATTAGCCTTATAGTGTTTTATAAGAAGGTCTTTAGTGGATTCAGTGTGTACGTTCTTAAAGGCAACGTTAAATTATTGTTCAAAAATTTGCACTTAGTAGAATACCCGGTTGGGTAAGAAAAGTTATTTATAGTACGTTATTTAAAGTATTTAACCATGTTTGTAACGTTCAAGTGTCCTCACCTCCCATAAAGGGAAGCTCTGTTCAAATTTGCTTATTGTTATTGCATTTCAAAATTGTATGTCTTTTTGCTGACATGTATTGTTGTTTTCTTCCCAGTCCAGGAGTACTGGATTTAACCGGGGGGGGAGTGCAGCGCCCCAGAGTCCTGGTCGTTGCAGTACTGATGCTCCGCCGCTAAGGGGGGCTATGGTACGTCTGATGGCGCTGAAGTTCACCTGACCAGGTATCACAGATACCAATACACTTCACAGTCTGGCCTCCAGGGGGAGCTAAGGGTGCTATGTATTAGGCCACTCCTCACAATCTGGTAAAACTGGGGGTTAGAGAGGAAGTTAGAGAGAAGCTGACTGGGTTGGAACCAGGCAACATCCTGTGGCAGAGGGTGTTGCAGGGGAAGATTCAGGGGGGTCCCTGTCAGGGGTGGGATCCTGACAGAGGCAAATAAGCAGCTGCAGCTTGGATAAACCAGACTGTTGCACAACTCTTGGGGTAAACAATTAATCTCAGCTGGAAGAGTATAACCCATAAATTAAAACATAACCTTTACTAATAATATTAAAATGGACAAACAGTACATAACAAAATAAAGTGCTCACGCCGAAAACTGTGCACAATATAAAAAACTGGTTGGATCTCACCAATTGCGGACAGGGGTACCCAAATGGATGCCAGGGGTCCCGGGAAGGGTCCAGTGGTTGTAGAGCAATAAAGAAAGGGGACGGGGACCTTTTTCCTACTCCCCTGTCGTGCCCCAGCAATAGCTCCTGTCCTTACAAGGACAGGCCCAAATGAGCCCTACTACGGACACCCCCCACCATATGTAATGTATTCAACGCCTCCCACAGCCCGGTTAACCGTATTCCGGACTGAGGATCCTGAGGCCTTCAGTAAAGAGGTAAAGAGACTGCAACCTGGTGTCCTCGTTATTTACTGCGACCTGCACCGCACCTGTCATGATTCCCAATGGCAGGGAAACATCAAAACACAAAGATAACAGACGAGCTCTGGGTGATGGAATCTCGAGCTGACCGTGAGCTAAATCTACCACACAACTAATAGTAGCCAGGGAGCATACCTGATTAACCCTAGATGCCACGCGCCAGCCGGAGGACTAACTACCCCTGGTAGAGGAAGGAACAGACCTGGCTTACCTCTAGGGAAATACCCCAAAAGATGATAGCAGCCCCCCACATGTAATGACGGTGAGTTTAGAGGAAAAGACATACACAGTATGAAGGTAGATTTAGCAAAGAGAGGTCCACTTACTAGATAGCAGAAGGATACAAAAGAGGACTTCACGGTCAACTGAAAACCCTATCAAAAAACCATCCTGAAATTACTTTAAGACTCCTGTGTCAACTCATGACACAGGAGTGGCAATTTCAGCCCACAAGAGCTTCCAGCTACAGAGAATAACAAAACTGCAAACTGGACAAAAGATACAAAACAAAAGGACAAAGTCCACTTAGCTGATCAGCAGACTAGTAGCAGGAACATGCAACCGAAGGCTCCGGTTACAATGATGACCGGCAAGGAAATGACTGGAGAGCAAGGCTAAATAGGAAACTCCCAAACACTGATGGGAGCAGGTGAACTGAGACAGCAAAGACACACAAGTCACCAGTACCACCAGCAACCACCAGGGGAGCCCAAAAGCGGATTCACAACAGTACCCCCCCTTAAGGAGGGGCACCGAACCCTCACGAGAACCACCAGGACGATCTGGATGAGCCCTATGAAAGGCACGAACCAAATCCGAGGCATGAACATCAGAGGCAGTTACCCAAGAATTATCTTCTTGACCATAGCCCTTCCATTTAACCAGATACTGAAGTCTCCATCTGGAAATACGGGAGTCCAGGATCTTCTCCACAACGTACTCCCATTCACCCCCTACCAGCACAGGAGCAGGAGGTTCAGTAGAAGGAACCACCGGTACCTCATACCTCCGCAACAACGACCGATGGAATACATTATGGATAGCGAAAGATGCCGGGAGGTCCAAACGAAAGGACACAAGGTTAAGAATCTCCAAAATCCTATAAGGACCGATGAACCGGGGCTTAAACTTAGGAGAAGAAACCCTCATAGGGACAAAACGGGAAGACAACCACACCAAGTCCCCAACACGAAGGCGAGGACCAACACGACGCCGGCGGTTAGCAAACTGCTGAGTCCTCTCCTGGGACAACTTCAAATTGTCCACCACTTGTCCCCAAATCCGATGCAACCGATCCACCACAGCATCAACTCCCAGACAATCCGAAGATTCCACCTGACCAGATGAAAAACGAGGGTGAAACCCTGAATTGCAAAAGAAAGGGGAAACCAAAGTGGCAGAACTAACCCGATTATTAAGAGCAAACTCTGCCAACGGCAAAAAGGCAACCCAGTCATCCTGATCCGCAGACACAAAACACCTCAAATAAGTCTCCAAAGTTTGATTAGCTCGCTCCGTCTGGCCATTAGTCTGAGGATGGAATGCAGACGAAAAAGACAAATCAATTCCCAACCTGGAACAGAATGTCCGCCAAAATCTAGACACGAACTGGGTTCCCCTGTCAGAAACGATGTTTTCACATTTTGAAAAAACAGAGGGACCAATTCAGATGAGGAAGGCAACTTAGGCAATGGCACCAAATGGACCATTTTAGAAAAACGGTCACACACCACCCAGATGACAGACATCTTCTGAGAAACAGGGAGATCAGAAATAAAGTCCATAGAGATGTGCGTCCAAGGCCTCTTCGGAATAGGCATGGGCAACAATAACCCACTAGCCCTAGAACAACAAGGCTTGGCCCGAGCACAAACATCACAAGACTGCACAAAAACAGGCACATCTCGAGACAGGGAAGGCCACCAGAAGGACCTAGCCACCAAATCTCTAGTACCAAAAATTCCAGGATGACCTGCCAGAGTAGAAGAATGAACTTCCAAGATGACTCTACTGGTCCAATCATCAGGAACAAACAGTCTACCAGGTGGACAACGATCAGGTCTATCTGCCTGAAATTCTTGCAAAGCACGTCGCAAGTCTGGGGAGACAGCAGACAAAACCACCCCATCCTTAAGGATACCAGCAGGTTCAGAATCCCCAGGAGAGTCAGGCTCAAAACTCCTAGAAAGAGCATCTGCCTTCACATTTTTAGAACCCGGTAAGTATGAGACCACAAAATTAAACCGAGAAAAAAACAACGACCAGCGTGCCTGTCTAGGATTCAGGCGCCTGGCAGACTCCAGATAAATCAGATTCTTGTGATCAGTCAAAACCACCACCTGATGTCTGGCACCCTCAAGCCAATGACGCCACTCCTCAAACGCCCACTTCATGGCCAAAAGCTCCCGATTACCAACATCATAGTTTCGCCCGGCGGCCGAAAATTTACGAGAAAAGAACGCACAAGGTCTCATCACTGAGCAATCGGAACTTTTCTGCGACAAAACCGCCCCTGCTCCGATCTCGGAAGCATCGACCTCAACCTGAAAGGGAAGAGAAACATCAGGCTGGCGCAACACAGGAGCAGACGAAAAGCGGCGCTTAAGCTCCCGAAAGGCCTCCACAGCAGCAGGGGACCAATCGGCAACATCAGCACCCTTTCTAGTCAAATCAGTCAAAGGTTTAGCAACGCCAGAAAACCCAGTTATAAATCGACGATAGAAATTAGCAAAGCCCAAGAATTTCTGAAGACTCTTAAGAGAAGTAGGCTGCGTCCAGTCACAAATAGCCCGAACCTTAACAGGGTCCATCTCAACAGAAGAAGGGGAAAAAATGTACCCCAAAAAAGAAATCTTTTGAACCCCAAAAACACACTTTGAACCCTTTACACACAAAGAACTAGTCCGCAAAACCTGAAAAACCCTCCTGACCTGTTGAACATGAGACTCCCAGTCATCAGAAAAAATCAAAATATCGTCCAAATACACAATCATAAATTTATCCAAATATTCACGGAAAATATCATGCATAAAGGACTGAAAGACCGAAGGTGCATTTGAAAGGCCGAAAGGCATTACTAAATACTCAAAATGGCCCTCAGGCGTATTAAATGCGGTTTTCCACTCATCCCCCTGCTTAATTCGCACCAAATTATACGCCCCACGAAGATCAATCTTAGAGAACCACTTAGCCCCTCTTATGCGAGCAAACAAATCAGTCAACAAAGGCAACGGATACTGATATTTGACTAATTTTATTCAGGAGTCGATAATCAATACAAGGCCTCAGAGAGCCATCCTTCTTAGACACAAAGAAAAAACCAGCTCCTAAAGGAGATGAAGAAGGACGAATATGTCCCTTTTCCAGGGACTCCTTAATATACTCTCGCATAGCAGCATGTTCAGGCACAGATAAATTAAACAAACGACCCTTTGGAAATTTACTGCCAGGAATCAGATCTATGGCGCAATCACAATCTCTGTGGGGAGGGAGAGAACCTATCTTAGGCTCTTCAAAAACATCACGATAATCAGACAAAAATGCTGGAATCTCAGAGGGAGTAGATGACGAAATGGAAACCAAAGGTACATCCCCATGAGCCCCCCGACATCCCCAGCTTATCACAGACATTGCTTTCCAGTCAAGGACTGGGTTATGAGATTGTAACCATGGTAATCCAAGCACTAAAACATCATGTAAATTGTACAACACAAGGAAGCGAATCACCTCCTGATGGTCTGGAGTCATACGCATAGTCACTTGCGTCCAGAATTGTGGTTTATTACTAGCCAAAGGGGTAGAATCAATACCCTTCAGAGGTATAGGGACTTCCAGTGGCTCTAAATCAAACCCACAGCGCCTGGCAAAGGACCAATCCATAAGAATCAGGGCGGCGCCAGAGTCCACATAGGCATCCACAGTAATAACTGATAATGAACAAATCAAGGTTACAGACAGAATAAATTTAGACTGTAAAGTGCAAATAGACTTGTCAGCCTTCTTTGTGCGTTTAGAGCATGCTGATATAACATGAGCAGAATCACCACAATAGAAACATAACCCATTTTTACGCCTGTAATTCTGCCGCTCGCTTCTGGACAGAGTTCTGTCACATTGCATATTCTCTGGCGACTTTTCAGAAGATACCGCCAAATGGTGCACAGGCTTGCGCTCCCGCAAACGCCGATCAATCTGAATAGCCATTGTCATGGACTCATTCAGACCTGTAGGCGCAGGGAACCCGACCATAACATCCTTAACGGCATCAGAGAGGCCCTCTCTGAAATTTGCCGCTAGGGCGCACTCATTCCACTGAGTAAGCACAGACCATTTATGAAATTTTTGGCAGTATATCTCAGCTTCATCTTGCCCTTGAGATAGGCTATCAAAGCTTTTTCAGCTTGAATCTCCAAATTAGGTTCCTCATAAAGCAAGCCTAAAGCCAGAAAAAAGGCATCCACATTGAGCAACGCAGGATCCCCTGGTGTCAATGAAAATGCCCAGTTTTGAGGGTCACCTCGCAGCAAAGAAATCACAATCTTAACCTGCTGGACAGGATCTCCAGAGGAGTGAGGTCTGAGAGAAAGGAATAATTTACAATTATATTTGAAATTCAGAAACCGAGATCTATCTCCGGAAAACACCTCTGGTGTAGGAATCTTAGGTTCAGACATCGGAGTATGTATAACAAATTCTTGTAAATTTTGAACCTTAGTAGCAAGATTATTTAAACCTGCAGCCAAGCTCTGAGGATCCATCTTTAAACAGGTGAGATCAGAGCCATTCAAGGATTAGAAGGAGAGAAAGGCAAAGGCTGTAATTAGAGCTGAAATACAACTGATCCAACTATGGAGCAAACATAGGAGAAAAAAAAAAAAACTCTACAGACTTCTTTTTCTCTCCTTTCTTCTGCCAGTAACTTTAACACGGGCCGGTCATACTGTCATGATTCCCAATGGCAGGGAAACATCAAAACACAAAGATAACGGACGAGCTCTGGGTGATGGAATCTCGAGCTGACCGTGAGCTAAATCTACCACACAACTAATAGTAGCCAGGGAGCATACCTGATTAACCCTAGATGCCACGCGCCAGCCGGAGGACTAACTACCCCTGGTAGAGGAAGGAACAGACCTGGCTTACCTCTAGGGAAATACCCCAAAAGATGATAGCAGCCCCCCACATGTAATGACGGTGAGTTTAGAGGAAAAGACATACACAGTATGAAGGTAGATTTAGCAAAGAGAGGTCCACTTACTAGATAGCAGAAGGATACAAAAGAGGACTTCACGGTCAACTGAAAACCCTATCAAAAAACCATCCTGAAATTACTTTAAGACTCCTGTGTCAACTCATGACACAGGAGTGGCAATTTCAGCCCACAAGAGCTTCCAGCTACAGAGAATAACAAAACTGCAAACTGGACAAAAGATACAAAACAAAAGGACAAATTCCACTTAGCTGATCAGCAGACTAGTAGCAGGAACATGCAACCGAAGGCTCCGGTTACAATGATGACCGGCAAGGAAATGACTGGAGAGCAAGGCTAAATAGGAAACTCCCAAACACTGATGGGAGCAGGTGAACTGAGACAGCAAAGACACACAAGTCACCAGTACCACCAGCAACCACCAGGGGAGCCCAAAAGCGGATTCACAACACGCACCACTACATCATCACCACCCACACCTTTCATTGGGCGCCCCTCAGCAGGGTCATGGACCGGGTCTAGCCACCGTGACAACCCCAGGACCGAGACTCAGAGGCCCGGTACCGGGTACCCCTCGACCCTGCATTGTGGGGGCGCTATATAAGCATGGCCATGGGCGTTACATCTCGTTGACTGGGCACTGGGTGACTCTGGTGGCTGTTGGGGCAGGCGCTGCTCCACAAGTCTTGGAATATCCAAGGCTTGCAGGACAAACCTCTACATTTGACACTTCCTCCACTGCTTCTGCCTCTATCTCCTCTAGGGCCTCCACCTGCTCCTTCAACCTCTGCATTAATGAGACACGCGTTCCAACAGTGCAGAGAGAATCCCCACCACCTCCATAGTGTGCAGCCAGGGCTCACCGCAATCAGGCAGTATTAAAATGTATATGTCTTGGAGATCACAGTCATACAGCTGAAGAGTTGTGGACAGCTCTCCAGGCTGAGTTTGATCAATGGCTGTCGCCACTGAACCTGCTTCCAGGCAAGGCCATGTGTGATAACAGTGCAAAACTGGTTGCGGTCCTACGGCGAGGCAAGCTCATACATGTGCTTTGCAAGGCTCATGTCCTCAACCTGGTGGTATAGCATTTTCTCTGCCACTTTCCTGGCCTGGGTGAGTTGCTCCAGAAAGCACGTAAGCTGTGTTCTGATTTCCGCCGTTCGCACCCCTCAGGTCATCGACTTGCATTGATACAAAGATCTTTGTCCATGCCAGTTAATAAGTTGATATGTGATGTTCCGACACGGTGGCATTCCACTCTGTACATGTTGCAGCAACTGTGGCAGCAGCAACGAGCCCTGATGCAGTATGTCATGTCAAAAAGCCTGGCCAAAACACAGTACAAGCATGGCGCATATCACGTTTACAGATTGGGCACAGATTAAGGACTTCTACACCCTTCTGCACAGTTTTCAAATGGCTACTAAGATGGCTAACGCAGATGATGCTGTCATCAGCATCACTATTTTGGTCATCTATATGCTGGAGCAGACGTTGAATAGCCTGCAGAATTAGATGGTGGTCCCAGAAGAAGAGGAGGAAGCAGAGAGGATGCGGAAGGGATAACATTGTCTCTAAGTTCCAGACTGTCGTCACACAGGCAGTTGCCAAGGGAGAGTGGATTACTGCGAACGAGGGGGGCTGGTGATAACAGACAAACTGTTATCGAAGGTGCAAGATCTGAGGAACAAATGGAGGAGGAAGAGGTGATGGGCGAGCAACTGTCAGCTGAACAGGATAATCCTACCCTCTGTGTTGTTCGTGGTTGGTGGGAGGGGACGGAGGAAACGAACCTCATTGTTAACCAGCCACCAACACAGCATGGGCTTGGACCTCATGGTAGAGCCCGACATATGAGTGCCTTCTTGCTGCACTATCTGCAACATGATCCCTGTATGGTAATGATTAGGAATATTGCTGACTACTGGGTTGCCACTTTATTAGATCCACGTTATAAAACCAAATTTTGCCAGATGTTTCCTGCCCTGGAAAGGGACCAGCGAATGCTGGAGTATCGAAATACACTTTTACACAACCTTAAGAGAGCTTTTCCCCAAGACAGCAGTGAAGCACACAGATCACATCGCCGCTCTAGATTTCCAACCTCCGGCACGTCAATTCGTCAAAGCCAAAACATTAGCAGCAGCAGCAGTGGTATAAGTGGAAGAAGCAATTTCTGTGAGTCCTTTGACACTTTTTTTAAAACAGCTCGTGCACCAGCACAACAGAGTCCAAGTCTTACACGTGATGAACGAATGGAGAGGATGGTGTAGGAGTATCTAGAACAGATTATCAATACCATCAGGAAGGTTTTGGACCCTTTCACATTTTGGTCTTCCAAAATGGATGAGTGGCCTGAGCTCGCCTCACACGTTTTGGAGGTTTTATGCCCGGCAGCCAGCGTTCTCTCACAACATGTCTTCAGCGCTGCTGGTGGTGTCTTGACTGATAAGCACAACCGGCTGTCCTCTGAAAGTGTAGACCACCTAACTTTCATGAAGATGAACAAATCATGGCTCTCCAAGGACTTTTACACCCCAATCGCAGACTGTACAGACCAGATGATATTGCATTTTTTGTGTGATGCACTAATGTCACATAGCTGCACTCTGTAATATCTTTAGTGTGGCTTCTGTGCTTGCTTTGCCTGCTGCTGATGTTAACACAAATTTGTGGAAATGTGAACAGTCATGGTTGGTCTACCTCTGCTGTGTAGGCTGAAGTGGAAGATGTGTCGGTCTCAATTATACCATTTCTATTCTTGTGACAGTTATTCCACTTCGATGGTGTCAGGCACTTATTTTTTTAAATGTGAAAACTCCAGGTTGGGTGTCCATATCTGGATTGTGTGTAGTGAAAGACCTGTCGGTCCCTATTATACCATCTATACTGTGGTTAAATTGATGCCACTTTGGAATTGTCTGCCAATAATTTTTGGAAATGTGAACGCTCACGGTTGGGTGTCCAACCTTTATCTGTTTCTACTGTAGTGAAATTGATGCCAATTTTGTGGTGTCTGCCAGTAATTTTTGGAAATGTGAACACTCCTGGTTGGGTGACCATCTGCTGGATTGGGTGTAGTGGAAGACCTGTCGGTCCCTATTATACTATTTCTACTATGGTGAAATTGATGCCACTTTTTGTAATGATTATAAGGGATAACTCAGGAGACTCTTTGCATGGAACAAGACAACTACAGGACACAGTTTTATAAGTGGTAAAGTCTATATTATCACACGGTGATTCAAACAGGTGCAGAGAGAAACTCAAGTCCACAACACTTGGTGTAAATATTAAACGCAGCTTAGCAGTCTTTAGGAAACTTCAGAGGAAAATGCAATCAAGCAGAAAGTCTATGAAGCACAATTATTCTTGAGGATACTTAACACGAATAAGTCCTTGGTAGTCCAAACACAGATAGATATGCTTATAAGGCAGTTCAAATAATATCTTAGCACAACCAGGGAGGCCTGGGTAAAAGTCTCAGGTTTAAGCAGAGCAGCAACAGCTTACATGTCCAGCAAATGCAGATGGAAACAAACACAAGCAGCCAGAGGGAGGATTACTGGAAACCGATGTATGCAGCAGAAACTCAGAGCTGAGTTTTTGAAAATGTACAGACTCCTGGCTGTGTCTCCTTCAGGCATGTTGCCTGTAGTAGTATGCCTCCGATGCCGTCAAGCCTCCACTTCCTTGTACTGAACTACCCATGTTACTATCCATAGCTCCCAACCGTCCCTCATACTGCGGGACTGTCCTGATTTTGAGGCTGTGCCCCTCAGTCCTGCACGAGGCTCTGCTTCTCCCGCACAGCCAGCAGGAGAAGCAGCTGACACACCCCCTTGTATTAGTTCACACTCCCTTCGGTATCTTCTTCGGTGGTTCAGAAAGGGAGAGAGGACATTCTGAGGTACGTGTGTGTGTGTGGTGTTAGAGCTATCCAGTGCAGCCTGTTAGCCAGAGCAATCCAGTGCAGCCTGTTAGTCATAGGCACAGTATATATATATATATATATATATATATATATATATATATATATGTATCCTTTATATACTACAACAGTTATGGAGTGGATAATGGTGTTGTCTGAGTGCATGCAGAGTTCGCAAAGCTGGGCTACATTGCAATGTGCAGGATCTGTGAGGCAGCAGTGTGGACAGCGACAGGTGGTGAAAATCTTTGCCTACATTGCAAGCATAGCTGCTGGGACACATCTACAGCCCCGATTGTACACTGGCTTTGTCATGTGTGGACATTATACAATATTGAGCATCATGTGTGGCCATTATGCTGTAAGCAGCATCATGCGGGGCCATTATACAGTATGGACACTGTGTGGCCATTATACAGTATGGAGTACTGTGTGGCCTTTATACAGTATTGATCATAATGTGGGGCCATTATACAGTATGGAGCACTGTGTGGCCATTATATTGTATTGAGCATCATGTGTGGCTATTATACAGTATTGAGCATCATGTTGGCTATTATACAGTATGGAGCATCACGTGTGGCCATTATACAGTATTGAGCATCATGTGGGGCCATTATAAAGTATGGAGCACTGTGTGGCCATTATACAGTATGAAGCATCATGTGGGGCCATTATACAGTATGGAGCACTATGTGGCCATTATGCTGTATTCAGCATCATGTGGCCATTATACAGTATAGAGCACTGTGTGGCCATTATACAGTACAGAGCATCATGTGTGGCCATTATACAGTATGGAGCATCATGTGTGGCCTTTATACTGTACACAGCATCATGTCGGGCCATTATACAGTTTGGAGCATCATATGGGGCCATTATACAGTATGGAGCACTGTGTGGCCATTATACAGTATTGAGCATCATGGGTGGCCATTATACAGTATGGAGCATCATGTGGGGCCATTATACAGTATGGAGCATCATGTGTGGCCATTATACAGTATGGAGCACTGTGACCATTATACAGTATGGAGCATCATGTGGGGACATTATACAGTATGGAGCACTATGTGGCCATTATGCTGTATTCAGCATCATGTGGCCATTATACAGTATAGAGTACTGTGTGGCCATTATACAGTATGTAGTATCATGTGTGGCCATTATACAGTATGAAGCATCATATTTGGCCATTATATAGTATTGAGCATCATGTGGAGCCATTATACAGTATGGAGCACTGTGTGGCCACTATACAGTATGGAGCATCATGTGTTTCCATTATACAGTATGGAGCACTGTGTGACCATTATACAGTATTGAGCATCATGGGTGGCCAGTATACAGTATGGAGCATCATCACTATATGGCCTCTATACAGTATGGAGCACTGTGTGGCAATTATACAGTATGGAGCATCATGTCTGGCCATTATACAGTATGGAGCATCATGTGTAGTTATTATACAGTATGGAGCACTGTGTGGCCATTATACAGTATTGAGCATCATGTGGGGCCATTATACAGTATGGAAAACTGTGTGGCCATTATACAGTATGCAGCAACATGTGTGGTCATTATAGAGTATGGAGCATCATGTGTGGCATTATACTGTACGCGGCATCATGTGGGGCCATTATATGGTATGGAGCACTGTTGTGAATCTGCTTTTGGGCTCCTTCTGGTGGTGGCTAGTGGTACTGGTGACTCGGGTCTGTTTTCTTTCTCAGTTCACCTGTTTTCATCAGTAGTGGGGTGTTCCTATTTAATCCTGCTCTTCAGTCATTGCCTTGCCGGCCATCAATGTAACCAGAGCCTTTCTGTTGCATGTTCCTGCTCCTAGACTACTGATCAGCTAAGTTGGACTCTTAGTCCTAAGTTTGTTTGCATTTTTGTTCCAGTTTACAGTTAAGTCATTCTCTGTAGCTGGAAGCTCTTGTGGGCTGAAATTACCACTCTGGTGTCATGAGTTGACACATGAGTTTTAAAGTAATTTCAGGATGGTATTTTAAAAGGGTTTTCAGCTGATCGTGCAGTTCCCTTTTGTATCTTTCTACTATCTAGTAAGCGGACCTCGCTTTGCTGAACCTACCTTCATACTGCGTATGTCTTTTCCTCTGAACTCACCGTCAATATATGTGGGGGGCTTCTGTCTCCTTTTTGGGGGAATTTCCCTAGAGGTAAGCCAGGTCTGTTTTTTCCTCTACTAGGGTAAGTTAGTTCTCCGGCTGGCGAGAGACGTCTAGGGATAAAACGTAGGCACGCCCCCCGGCCACTATTAGTTGTGTGGTAGGTTTAGCTCACGGTCAGCTCGAGATTCCATCACCCAAGAGCTCGTTTGTTATTTATGTGTCCTGACGTTTCCCTGCCATTGGGAACCATGACAGTATGGCCGGCCACGTGTTAAAACTGTTGGCAGAAGAAAGGAGAGAAAAAGAAGTCTGCAAATTTTTTTTTTTTCCCTCTGTGTTTGCTCTATAGTTGAATCAGTTGCATTTCAGCTCTAATTGCAGTCTTTGTCTCCCTCTCCTTCTAACCCTTGAATGGCTCTGATCTCACCTGCTTAAAATGGATCCTCAGAGTTTGGCTACAGGTTTGAATAATCTTGCCACAAAAGTTCAAAATTTACAGGATTTTGTTATACATGCTCCTATATCTGAACCTAGAATTCCTATACCAGAGTTTTTCTCCGGAGATAGATCTCGTTTTCTGAATTTCAAATATAATTGTAAATTATTTCTTTCTCTGAGACCTCGCTCCGCTGGAGATCCCGCACAGCAGGTTAAGATTGCAATTTCCTTGCTGCGAGGTGACCCTCAAGATTGGGCATTTGCATTGGCACCAGGGGATCCTGCGTTGCTCAATGTGGATGCATTTTTTCTGGCTTTGGGGTTGCTTTATGAGGAACCTAATTTAGAGATTCAGGCTGAAAAAGCCTTGATGGCCCTATCTCAAGGGCAAGATGAAGCTGAAATATACTGCCAAAAATTTCGTAAATGGTCTGTGCTTACTCAGTGGAATGAGTGCGCTTTGGCGGCGAATTTCAGAGAGGGTCTCTCTGATGCCATTAAGGATGTTATGGTGGGGTTCCCTGCGCCTACAGGTCTGAATGAGTCCATGATAATGGCTATTCAGATTGATCGGCGTTTGCGGGAGCGTAAACCTGTGCACCATTTGGCGGTGTCTTCTGAGAAGGCGCCAGAGAATATGCAATGTGATAGAATTCTGTCCAGAAGCGAACGGCAGAATTTTAGGCGAAAAAATGGGTTGTGCTTCTATTGTGGTGATTCAACTCATGTTATATCAGCATGCTCTAGACGCACAAAGAAGGTTGATAAGTCTGTTTCAATTGGCACTTTACAGTCTAAGTTTATTCTATCTGTGACCTTGATTTGTTCATTATCGTCAATTACTGCGGACGACTATGTCGACTCTGGCGCCGCTTTGAGTCTTATGGATTGGTCCTTTGCCAGGCGCTGTGGGTTTAATCTAGAGCCTCTGGAAGTCCCTATACCTCTGAAGGGTATTGATTCTACGCCATTGGCTAGTAATAAACCACAATACTGGACACAAGTGACTATGCGTATGACTCCAGACCATCAGGAGGTGATTCGCTTCCTTGTGTTGTACAATCTACATGATGTTTTGGTGCTCGGATTGCCATGGTTACAATCTCATAACCCAGTCCTTGACTGGAAAGCAATGTCTGTGTTAAGCTGGGGATGTCAGGGGGCTCATGGGGACGTACCTTTGGTTTCCATTTCATCATCTATTCCCTCTGAGATTCCGGCATTTTTGTCTGATTATCGTGATGTTTTTGAGGAGCCTAAGCTTGGTTCACTCCCTCCTCACAGAGATTGCGATTGTACCATAGATCTGATTCCAGGCAGTAAATTTCCAAAGGGTCGTTTGTTTAATTTATCCGTACCTGAACATGTTGCTATGCGAGAGTATATTAAGGAGTCTCTGGAAAAGGGACATATTCGTCCTTCTTCATCTCCCTTAGGAGCCGGTTTTTTCTTTGTATCTAAAAAAGATGGCTCTTTGAGGCCGTGTATTGATTATCGACTCTTGAATAAAATTACAGTCAAATATCAGTATCCTTTGCCACTGCTGACTGATTTGTTTGCTCGAATAAGAGGGGCTAAGTGGTTCTCTAAGATTGATCTTCGTGGGGCGTATAATTTGGTGCGAATTAAGCAGGGGGATGAGTGGAAAACCGCATTTAATACGCCCGAGGGCCATTTTGAGTATTTGGTAATGCCTTTTGGTCTTTCAAATGCCCCTTCAGTCTTTCAGTCCTTTATGCATAACATTTTCCGTGAATATTTGGATAAATTTATGATTGTGTATCTGGATGATATTTTGATTTTTTCGGATGACTGGGACTCTCATGTCCAACAAGTCAGGAGGGTTTTTCAGGTTTTGCGGGCTAATTCCTTGTGTGTGAAGGGTTCTAAGTGTATTTTTGGGGTTCAAAAGATTTCTTTTTTGGGGTACATTTTTTCCCCTTCTTCCATTGAGATGGATCCTGTCAAGGTTCGGGCTATTTGTGATTGGACGCAACCTACTTCTCTTAAGAGCCTACAGAAATTCTTGGGCTTTGCTAATTTTTATCGTCGATTTATAACTGGTTTTTCGGATGTTGCTAAACCTTTGACTGATTTGACTAAAAAGGGTGCTGATGTTACTGATTGGTCCCCTGCTGCTGTGGAGGCCTTTCGGGAGCTTAAGCGCCGCTTTTCTTCTGCCCCTGTGTTGCGTCAGCCTGATGTTGCTCTTCCTTTTCAGGTTGAGGTCGACGCTTCCGAGATCGGAGCTGGGGCGGTTTTGTCGCAGAAAAGTTCCGACTGCTCCGTGATGAGACCTTGTGCGTTCTTTTCTCGAAAATTTTCGCACGCCGAGCGAAACTATGATATTGGTAATCGGGAGCTTTTGGCTATGAAGTGGGCTTTTGAGGAGTGGCGTCATTGGCTTGAGGGGGCTAGACATCAGGTGGTGGTATTGACCGATCACAAGAATCTGATTTATCTTGAGTCTGCCAAGCGCCTGAATCCTAGACAGGCGCGCTGGTCGTTGTTTTTCTCTCGGTTTAATTTTGTGGTCTCATACCTACCAGGTTCTAAAAATGTGAAGGCAGATGCCCTTTCTAGGAGTTTTGAGCCTGATTCCCCTGGTGATTCTGAACCTACAGGTATCCTTAAGGATGGGGTGATATTATCTGCTGTTTCCCCAGACCTGCGACGGGCTTTGCAGGAGTTTCAGGCGGATAGACCTGATCGTTGCCCGCCTGGTAGACTGTTTGTTCCTGATGATTGGACCAGCAGAGTCATCTCGGAGGTTCATTCTTCTGCATTGGCAGGTCATCCTGGAATCTTTGGTACTAGGGATTTGGTGGCAAGGTCCTTCTGGTGGCCTTCCCTGTCTCGAGACGTACGAGTTTTTGTGCAGTCTTGTGATGTTTGTGCTCGGGCCAAGCCTTGTTGTTCTCGGGCTAGCGGATTGTTGTTATCCTTGCCTATTCCGAAGAGGCCTTGGACTCACATCTCTATGGATTTTATTTCTGATCTCCCTGCTTCTCAGAAAATGTCTGTCATCTGGGTGGTGTGTGACCGTTTTTCAAAGATGGTTCATTTGGTACCCTTGCCTAAGTTGCCTTCCTCATCCGAATTGGTTCCTCTGTTTTTTCAAAATGTGGTTCGCTTGCATGGTATTCCGGAGAATATCGTTTCTGACAGGGGGACCCAGTTCGTGTCTAGATTTTGGCGGGCATTCTGTGCTAGGATGGGCATTGATTTGTCTTTTTCGTCTGCGTTCCATCCTCAGACTAATGGCCAGACTGAGCGAACTAATCAGATCTTGGAGACTTATTTGAGGTGTTTTGTGTCTGCGGATCAGGATGACTGGGTTGCCTTTTTGCCGTTGGCAGAGTTTGCCCTCAATAATCGGGCTAGTTCTGCCACTTTGGTTTCTCCTTTCTTTTGCAATTCGGGGTTTCACCCTCGTTTTTCTTCCGGTCAGGTGGAGTCTTCGGATTGTCCGGGGGTGGATACTATGGTGGATAGGTTGCATCGGATTTGGGGACAGGTGGTGGACAATTTGAAGTTGTCCCAGGAGAAGACTCAGCATTTTGCTAACCGCCGTCGTCGTGTTGGTCCTCGTCTTCGTGTTGGGGACTTGGTGTGGTTGTCTTCCCGTTTTGTCCCTATGAGGGTTTCTTCTCCTAAGTTTAAGCCTCGGTTCATCGGTCCTTATAGGATTTTGGAGATTCTTAACCCTGTATCCTTTCGTTTAGACCTTCCGGCATCTTTCGCTATCCATAATGTCTTCCATCGGTCGTTGTTGCGGAGGTATGAGGTGCCGGTTGTTCCTTCTACCGAGCCTCCTGCTCCTGTGCTGGTTGAGGGTGAATTGGAGTATGTTGTAGAGAAAATCTTGGACTCCCGTATTTCCAGATGGAGACTACAATATCTGGTTAAGTGGAAGGGCTATGGTCAAGAAGATAATTCTTGGGTAACTGCTTCTGATGTTCACGCCTCTGATTTGGTTCGTGCCTTTCATAGGGCTCATCCGGATCGCCCTGGTGGTTCTTGTGAGGGTTCGGTGCCCCCTCCTTGAGGGGGGGGTACTGTTGTGAATCTGCTTTTGGGCTCCTTCTGGTGGTGGCTAGTGGTACTGGTGACTCGGGTCTGTTTTCTTTCTCAGTTCACCTGTTTTCATCAGTAGTGGGGTGTTCCTATTTAATCCTGCTCTTCAGTCATTGCCTTGCCGGCCATCAATGTTACCAGAGCCTTTCTGTTGCATGTTCCTGTCCCTAGACTACTGATCAGCTAAGTTGGACTCTTAGTCCTAAGTTTGTTTGCATTTTTGTTCCAGTTTACAGTTAAGTCATTCTCTGTAGCTGGAAGCTCTTGTGGGCTGAAATTACCACTCCGGTGTCATGAGTTGACACATGAGTTTTAAAGTAATTTCAGGATGGTATTTTAAAAAGGTTTTCAGCTGATCGTGCAGTTCCCTTTTGTATCTTTCTACTATCTAGTAAGCGGACCTCGCTTTGCTGAACCTACCTTCATACTGCGTATGTCTTTTCCTCTGAACTCACCGTCAATATATGTGGGGGGCTTCTGTCTCCTTTTGGGGGGAATTTCCCTAGAGGTAAGCCAGGTCTGTTTTTTCCTCTACTAGGGTAAGTTAGTTCTCCGGCTGGCGAGAGACGTCTAGGGATAAAACGTAGGCACGCCCCCCGGCCACTATTAGTTGTGTGGTAGGTTTAGCTCACGGTCAGCTCAAGATTCCATCACCCAAGAGCTCGTTCGTTATTTATGTGTCCTGACGTTCCCCTGCCATTGGGAACCATGACAGAGCACTGTGTGGCCATTATACAGTATGGAGCACTGTGTGGACATTATACAGTATTGAGCATCATGTGTGGCCATTATACAGTATGGAGCCACATGTGTGGTCATTATAGAGTATGGAGCATCATGTGTGGAATTATACTGTACGCGGCATCATGTGGGGCCATTATATGGTATGGAGCACTGTGTGGCCATTATACAGTATGGAGCACTGTGTGGCCATTATACAGTATTGAGCATCATGTGTGGCCATTATACAGTATGGAGCATCATGTATGGCCAATATACAGCATGGAGCACTGTGTGGCCATATTTTTTTCTGTTAGGCTGTGTGCACACGCAGCAGATTTTTCGCTATAAAAACGCTATAAAACTGCGAAAAAAAACGCTCAAAATAAGCATCCTATTTAATAGAATGCAATATGCATTTTTTGTGCACATGCTGCGTTGTCTTCCTGAGCGGAATTGCATTCCAGAAAAAAACGCAGCATGTTCATTAAATTTGTGGAATTTGGGAGGTTTGTTACTGTCCTTAAATTTTTTTGACAATGGTAGTCTAGAAAGCTGATATTTGTGCCACCTGAGTGTGGCTCAGCATGAAAGCAGGTAGAGGTGTTGCATGCGGTATCAGAGCTCCAAGCAAAGGAGGCCTACATCGATCCCTCACCCACCTCGTCGTACTATGATGTTCAATTGAAAGCTGTAAATTTTGTCCTAGACCCTGATACCTGATCCCTAGCTGATTGCTGCAGTGCCATGCTGTAATTTGTATTGTGGGTGAATTGAGGCCACTTTCCTGGTGTTTGTCCCTCATTTGATGTGTTTGGCAGCATTTGGGGACGTTATAAGGTGTTGTGCATGCATTTGTTTTTGCCTCCCATGGATAATAATGGCGTTGGGTTTTGTTCGGCGAATATTCGACAAATTAATCGGCGAATATTGCAAACTCAGCCATCGTAATCCGTACGGAACATTGAAATATTCGCTCATCTCTAATCCTGACTTGTTGATGAATTTAAAGGTACAGCACTGCCATGGCATCCTGCTGCCAGACGGTCCTAAGAAATGGGTATCTTAGTAACTGTTTAGGGTTGTTGGATGCTTCAATGGCACATTACCTTGCAGTAAAAGGAATTTGTCCCCAAGTATTTCTGTGTAATCTGAGAGAAGCATAATGTAGAGACAGAGACCTTGATACCCTGATTCCAGCAAAGTGTCACTTACTGGGCTGCGTAGTGTAGGATAACCCTAACCCTAGCCCTAACCCTAGCCCTATCCCTAGCAATAACCCTAGCAATAACCCTAGCAATAACCCTAGCAATAACCCTAGCCCTAACCCTAGCCCTAACCCTAACCATAGCAATAACCCTAGCCCTAACCCTAAACCTAGCCCTAACCCTAGCCCTAACCCTAATGGGAAAATGGAAATAAATACATTTTTTTTATTTTTCCCTAACTAAGGGGGTGATGAAGGGGGGTTTGATTTACTTTTATAGCGGGTTATTTAGCGGATTTTTATGATTGGCAGCCGTCACACACTGAAAGACGCTTTTTATTGCAAAAAATATTTTTTGCGTTACCACATTTTGAAAGCTATAATTTTTCCATATTTGAGTCCACAGAGTCATGTGAGGTCTTGTTTTTTGCGGGACGAGTTGACGTTTTTATTGGTAACATTTTCGGGCACATGACATTTTTTGATCGCTTTTTATTCCGATTTTTGTGAGGCAGAATGATCAAAAACCAGCTATTCATGAATTTCTTTTGGGGGAGGCGTTTATACTGTTCCGCGTTTAGTAAAATTGATAAAGCAGTTTTATTCTTCGGGTCAGTACAATTACAGCGATACCTCATTTATATCATTTTTTTATGTTTTGGCGCTTTTATACGATAAAAGCTATTTTATAGAAAAAAATAATTATTTTGGTATCACTTTATTCTCAGGACTATAACTTTTTTATTTTTTTGCTGATGATGCTGTATCGCAGCTCGTTTTTTGCGGGACAAGATGACGTTTTCAGCGGTACCATGGTTATTTATATCTGTCTTTTTGATCGCGTGTTATTCCACTTTTTGTTCAGCGGTATGGTAATAAAGCGTTGTTTTTTGCCTCGTTTTTTTTTTTTTTTTCTCACGGTGTTTACTGAAGGGGTTAACTAGTGGGACAGTTTTATAGGTTGGGTCGTTACGGACGCGGCGATACTAAATATGTGTACTTTTATTGTTTTGTTTTTTTTTATTTAGATAAAGAAATGTATTTATGGGAATAATATATTTTTTTTTCTTTATTTAGGAATTTATTTTTTATTTATTTTTTTACACATGTGGAAAAATTTTTTTTAAACTTTTTTACTTTGTCCCAGGGGGGACATTACAGATCGGTGATCTGACAGTGTGCACAGCACTCTGTCAGATCGGCGATCTGCTGTGCAGGGCTGCAGGCTTACCAGCGCCTGCTCTGAGCAGGCACTCGGTAAGCCACCTCCCTCCCTGCAGGACCCGGATGCTGCGGCCATCTTGGATCCGGGACCTGCGGCGAGGAAGGAGGTAGGAGACCCTCGGAGCAATGCGATCACATCGCGTTGCTGCGGGGGTCTCAGGGAAGCCCGCAGGGAGCCCCCTCCCTGCGCGATGCTTCCCTATACCGCCGGTACACAGCGATCATGTTTGATCGCGGTGTGCCGGGGGTTAATGTGCCGGGGGCGGTCCGTGACCGCTCCTGGCACATAGTGCCGGATGTCAGCTGCGATATGCAGCTGACACCCGGCCGCGATCGGCCGCGCTCCCCCCGTGAGCGCGGCCGATCGCATATGACGTACTATCTCGTCAGTGGTCATACAGGCCCACCCCACCTCGACGGGATAGTACGTCAGATGTCAGAAAGGGGTTAATGACCAGAGGTATTTTTATAGTGCTTTGGAACAAAGCACTATATTGTAATCCGATCGTGGATAACTTCTTATTATTATTATAGTGCTTTGGAACAAAGCACTATATTGTAATCCGAACGTGGTAAACTTATTCTTCTTATTATTATTATTCAGTCCGCACGTAATGCGGCCCGAACCGCTAAACTCACAGACTCGAGTGAGGTGTCATTTCGAAGCCAGCGTCCCCAAGAGGTGTGCTAAGTATTTTTCGTGTCGATCGGATTTGTAGTTTTGGCGCAATTTGCGTTTGAAAAAAGTGTCTCAATGCATTTCAATAGGGAAATTTTCCCATACGTTTATAATGGTCCTGATTTCTGAGGCAATTTCTAAAAATAACTGCCAACTGCCACCTGGCTGATTAGCTCATTGATATACGCAGTCAGACACAATTACTATGCCAACGCCTATGAACTGTACATGACCCCACAGGACACACTTTTGTCAGATAATATCAGCTCTTAAAGTGACCCCGCCCACCAAATCGGACCCAGAGTGACCCCGCCCACCAAATCGGACCCAGAGTGGCTCCGCCCACCAAATCGGCCCCTGAGGGGCCCCGCCCACCAAATCGGCCCGAGGGGCCCCGCCCACCAAATCGGCCCCTGAGGGGCCCCGCCCACCAAATCGGCACCAAAGTGGCCCCGCCCACCAAATCGGCACCAGAGTGGCCCCGCCCACCAAATCGGACCCAGAGTGGCCCCGCCCACCAAATCGGTCCCTGAGGGGCCTAGCCCACCAAATCGGCCCCTAAGGGACCCCGCCCACCAAATCGGCCCCTGACGGGCCCCGCCCACCAAACCGGCCCCAGAATGGCCCCGCCCACCAAATCGGCCCCTGAGGGGCCCCGCCCACCAAATCAGCCTCTGAGGGGCCCCGCCCACCAAATCGGTCCCTGAGGGGCCCCGCCCACCAAATCGGCCCCTGAGGGGCCCCGCCCACCAAATCTGACCCAGAGTGGCCCCGCCCACCAAATCGGCCCCTGAGGGGCCCCGCCCACCAAATCGGCCTCTGAGGGGCTGTGCCCACCAAATTGGCCCCTAAAGGGGCCCCGCCCACCAAATCGGCTCCTGAGGGGCCCCGCCCACCAAATCGGACCCTGAGGGGCCCCGCCCACCAAATCAGACCCAGAGTGGCCCCGCCCACCAAATCGGACCCAGAGTGGCCCCGCCCACCAAATCGGCCCTAGAGTGGCCCCGCCTACCAAATCGGCCCCAGAGTGGCCCCGCCCACCAAATCGGCCCCTGAGGGGCCCCGCCCACCAAATCGGCCCCTGAAGGGCCCCGCCCACCAAATCGGCCCAAGGGGCCCCGCCCACCAAATCGGCCCCTGAGGGGCCCCGCTCACCAAATCGGCACCAAAGTGGCCCCGCCCACCAAATCGGCCCCAGAGTGGCCCCGCCCACCAAATCGGACCCAGAGTGGCCCCGCCCACCAAATCGGTCCCTGAGGGGCCCCGCCCACCAAATCGGCCCCTAAGGGACCCCGCCCACAAAATCGGCCCCTGAGGGGCCCCGCCCACAAAATCGGCCCCAGAATGGCCCCGCCCACCAGATCGGCCTCTGAGGGGCCCCGCCGACCAAATCGGTCCCTGAGGGGCCCCACCCACCAAATCGGCCCCTGAGGGGCCCCGCCCACCAAATCTGACCCAGAGTGGCCCCGCCCACCAAATCGGCCCCTGAGGGGCCCCGCCCACCAAATCAGCCCCTAAGGGGCTGCGCCCACCAAATCGGCCCCTAAAGGGGCCCCGCCCACCAAATTGGCTCCTGAGGGGCCCCGCCCACCAAATCGGACCCTGAGGGGCCCCGCCCACCAAATCAGACCCAGAGTGGCCCCGCCCACCAAATCGGACCCAGAGTGGCCCCGCCCACCAAATCAGCCCTAGAGTGGCCCCGCCTACCAAATCGGCCCCAGAGTGACCCCGCCCACCAAATCGGACCCAGAGTGACCCCGTCCACCAAATCGGCCCCTGAGGGACCCCGCCCACCAAATCAGCCCCTGATGGGGCCCCGCCTACCAAATCGGACCCTGAGGTGCCCCGCCCACCAAATCGGACCCAGAGTGGCCCCGCCCACCAAATCGGCCCCTGAGTGACCCCGCCCACCAAATCGGACCCAGAGTGACCCCGCCCACCAAATCGGTTCCTGAGGTACCCCGCCCACCAAATCGGATTCAGAGTGGCTCCGTCCACCAAATCGGCCCCTGAGTGACCCCATCCACCAAATCGGACCCTGAGTGACCCCGCCCACCAAATCGGTCCCTGAGGTGCCCCGCCCACCAAATCGGACCCTGAGGTGCCCCGCCCACCAAATCGGTCCCAGAGTGACCCTGCCCTCCAAATCGGACCCAGAGTGACCCCGCCCACCAAATCAGACCCAGAGTGACCCCGCCCACCAAATCGGACCCTGAGGTGCCCCGCCCACCAAGTCGGTCCCAGAGTGACCCCGCCCACCAAATCGGTCCCAGAGTGACCCCGCCCACCAAATCGGTCCCAGAGTTACCCCGCCCACCAAATCTTCTCAAAGTGACCCCGCCCACCAAATTGGTCCCAGAGTGACCCCGCTCACCAAATCGGTCCCAGAGTGACCCCGCCCACCAAATCGGTCCCAGAGTGCCCCGCCCACCAAATCGGTCCCAGAGTGACCCCGCCCACCAAATCGGTCCCAGAGTGACCCCGCCCACCAAATCGAACCCAGAGTGACCCGGCCCACCAAATCGAGCCCAGAGTGACCCCGTCCACCAAATCGGACCCTGAGTGACCCTGTCCACCAAATTGGACCCTGAGTGACCCCGCCCACCAAATCGGTCCCTGAGGTGCCCCGCCCACCAAATCGGACCCAGAGTGGCTCCGCCCACCAAATTGGTCCCAGAGTGACCCCGCCAACCAAATCGGACCCAGAGTTGCCTCAATCCTGAGGGGCTACAACTACCAAACCAGCGCCTGAGAGGCACCCAAGTGTGAAAGTCTTGCAGGGGCAACCCGGGCACCATTCCAAAGCACTATCTGTAGTTCCTTCAGGAAATACCCATCTAGTTATTATTATTAGGCTTTTTTCCGCAATTAATGCGGCCCGAACCGCTAAACGCACAGACTCCAGTGAGGTGTCATTTCGAAGCCAGCGTCCACGAGAGGTGTGCTAAGTATTTTTCGTGTCGATCGGATTTGTAGTTTTGGCGCAATTTGCGTTTGAATTTTTTTTTTACCCCCATTGGAAAGCATTGCTCAATGCATTTCAATAGGGAAATTTCCTCTTAGGGTATAATGGCCTGATTTCTGAGGCAATTTCAAAATAACTGCCAACTGCCACCTGGCTGATTAGCTCATTGATATGCGCAGTCAGACCCAGTTACTATGCCAACGCCTACGAACTCTACATAAGCCCAGCACACAGGTTTTGTCAGATAATATCAGCTCTTAAAGTGATAGCACAGCACAATTCCAAAGCACTATCTGTAGTCATATTATAATTATTGCCCCGCTCACCAATTCGGACCCAGAGGTGCCCCGCCCACCAAATCGGACCCTGAGGTGCCCCGCCCACCAAATCGGACCCTGAGGTGCCCCGCCCACCAAATCGGTCCCAGAGTGACCCCGCCCACCAAATCGGTCCCAGAGTGACCCCACCCACCAAATCGGTCCCAGAGTGACCCCGCCCACCAAATCGGACCCAGTGACCCCGCCCACCAAATCGGACCCTGAGTGACCCCGCCCACCAAATCGGTCCCGGAGGTGCCCCGCCCACCAAATCGGATCCAGAGTGACCCCGCCCACCAAATCGGACCCTGAGTGACCCCGCCCACCAGATCGGACCCTGAGGTGCCCCGCCCACCAGATCGGACCCTGAGGTGCCCCACCCACCAGATCGGACCCTGAGTGACCCCGCCCACCAAATCGGACCCAGAGTGACCCCGCCCACCAAATCGGACCCAGAGTGACCCCACCCACCAGATCAGACCCTGGGGTGCCCCGCCCACCAAATCGGACCCAGAGTGGCTCCGCCCACCAAATCAGACCCAGAGTGACCCCGCCCACCAAATCGGTCCCAGAGTGACCCCGCCCACCAAATCGGTCCCAGAGTGACCCCGCCCAACAAATCGGACCCAGAGTGACCCCGCCCACCAAATCGGACCCAGAGTGACCCCGCCCACCAAATCGGACCCAGTGACCCGGCCCACCAAATCGAACCCAGAGTGACCCGGCCCACCAAATCGGACCCTGAGTGACCCCATCCACCAAATCAGACCCTGAGTGACCCCACCCACCAAATCGGTCCCTGAGGTGCCCCGCCCACCAAATCGGACCCAGAGTGACCCGGCCCACCAAATCGGACCCAGAGTGACCCGGCCCACCAAATCGGACCCAGAGTGACCCGGCCCACCAAATCGGACCCAGAGTGACCCGGCCCACCAAATCGGACCCTGAGTGACCCGGCCCACCAAATCGGACCCTGAGTGACCCGGTCCACCAAATCGGACCCTGAGTGACCCGGCCCACCAAATCAGACCCTGAGTGACCCCGTCCACCAAATCGGTCCCTGAGGTGCCCCGCCCACCAAATCGGACCCAGAGTTGCCCCGCCCACCAAATTGGTCCCAGAGTGACCCCGCCCACCAAATTGGTCCCAGAGTGACCCCGCCCACCAAATTGGACCCAGAGTGACCCCGCCCACCAAATCGGACCCAGAGTGGCCTCAACCCTGAGGGGCTACAACTAACAAACCAGCGCCTGAGGGGCACCCAAGTGTGAAAGTCTTGCAGGGGCAGCCCGGGCACCATTCCAAAGCACTATCTGTAGTTCCTTCAGGAAATACCCATCTGGTTGGTTTTGCATTTTCATTTTTTGCTCCCCTTCTTCCCAGAGCCATAACTTTTTTATTTTTCGGTCAATATGGCCATGTGAGAGCTTGTTTTTGTGGGACGGGTTGTAATTTTGAACAACACCATTGGTTTTAACATATTATGTACTGGAAAATGAGGAAAAAATGCGGTGATATTGCAAAAAAGTGCAATCCCACAGTTGTTTTTTGTTTGTTTTTGTTTACCATGTTCACTAAATGCTAAAACTGACCTACCATTATGATTCTCAAGGTCATTACTAGTTCTTAGGCACCAAACATGTATAAGTTCTTTTTATTTAGGTGGTGAAAAAAAATTCCATCGTTTGTTAAAAAAAGCGCCATTTTCCAATACCCATATCGTCTCCATTTTTCTTGATTTTGGGTTGGCTGAGGACTTTTTTTTTGTGTGCCGAGCTGACGTTTTTTACTATACCATTTTGATGCAGATACGATCTTTTGATCGCCTGTTATTGCATTTTAATGCAATGTTGCGGCAGCCCAAAAAACATAATTCTCGTATTTAGAATTTTTTTCACGTTACACAGTTTAGCGATAGGGTTAATTCTTTTTTTATATTGATAGATCGGGTGATTCTGAACACGGCAATACCAAATATGTGTATGTTTGAATTTGTTTTTATTGTTTTTATTTTGATTTGGGCGAAATGGGGTGATTTGATCTTTTATATATTTTTTATTTTTCTTATATTTTTAAAAACTTTTTTTTATTTTTGACATGCTTCAATAGTCTCCATGGAAAACTAGAAGCTGCCATAATCCGATCGGCTCTGTTGCATACAGGCGATGATCAGATCGCACGCACAGTATGTAGCAGAATTGCTCACTTGCTATGATAACCGACCACCGGGTGGCGCTCATAGCATTCCAGCAGTGACAATCATATAGATCTGCTGGAGACCTCTGGTTGTTAAGCCAACCCATGGGTGACCCACGATCACGTGACGGGGTCACCGATGGGCGGGATTTCTGGCGCGCTTGCCGAAAGCAAGCGTTAAATGCTGCTGTCAGAGATTGACAGCTGCATTTAATTAGTTAATAGCTGCGGATGGATCGCGATTCCACTTGCGGCTGTTAGAGGCAAATGTCAGCTGTTCATCAAAGGGAGGAAGTCCGACATCGGCATACTATTACGCACGATGTCGGAAAGGGGTTTATTGGGAACCTGTCAGCAGGATTGTGCACAGGAACCTACAGACAGTGTCAGGTTGGCGCTGTTATACTGATTATAATGATACCTTGATTGTTGAAATCGATCTTGTGTTGTTGTTTAATCTTTATTTTCAGTTTTGAGTTAATGTTAAGCTCGTGCTTCGGGGTGACCTGTGGAGGGTCTTCATGTGGTGCTCTGATTAGGTATTCATCAGCATGGCTTCTGACAGGTCACTGATCCCTCAGTGACCTGCCCCTTATTTTACATAATGAGCATTATATATATATAAAAAAAAAACCTTTTGCAGGCAGACATAATGTGCATTTAATTATTGTTTTTGATGGTATCCATAAATTCATTTAAAAAAAAAATCAGTTTTGAAAATGGCGTTCCGATAGATGCTACTGCGCAGGCGCCGATAGCAGCATCTTGCTAGAGAAAAAAAATTGCCTCTTCCACGATGGCGTCACTGACGCCTGGGCAGCAGCATCTATTCGGATCGCTGATAGATACTACTGCACAGGCGCAGCCGACGCCATCTGAAGACAGTTTTTTATTTCTTTAGCAAGATGGCCCACTAGAGTCTGCACAGTAGCTGCTATTGGCGATCCGATAGATGCTATTGCGCAATCGCCAGTGGTGCCTTCTTGGAGGAGGCAATTTTTTTTTTCTCTAGCAAGATGGCACTGATCACCGATAGCTGCTACTGCAGTTGCGGCTGGTGCCATTTTGTAGCTGATTTTTTTTATGAATTTATGCATATCATCAAAAGGAATAATTAAATGCACATTATGGATGCAATCATGCTGCAGCACAGGCATCTGCCTGCAGAATGGAAGGTTTTTTTAAATATATATAATATTCATTACGTTGCTAGGGATCAGTGACCTCTCAGAAGCCATACAGATGAATACCTAATCAGAGCACCACATGAAGACCCCCCCCCCCCCCCCCCCGCCAACAGGCCGCCTCAGAGCAAGAGCATATCATTAACTCAAAAATGAAAATAAAGATTAAAGAACAACCACAAGACGGATTTCATCAACTAAGGTATCATTTTAATCAGTTTAACAGCGCCAACCTGATGCTGTCTGTAGGTTATTGTGCACAATCCTACTGACAGGTTCCCTTTAGTGCAATATACAGCGCAGCTGAGGCACCTGGCAGCTGGGCGACCCTAGACAGTTACTAGAGGACCGGCCTTGGGGGGAGGAGTATATGCCCATAGCCCACCTTGCCGCTGGTTATGTTACTTTAAGTTTTCAGCAAGTGTGAATCCATCATTATATATGTAGTAAGCTTTAATTTGCTACTGTATCTGTACAATAATCTTAGCTCTATTGTGGTACAATGTCTATACACAAATGGCAAACACCTATGCAGAAATAAAACCAGCTCTCATACTATGGTGGAGTGGGCTTTGTGATTTGGGTTTTAATTCTTAAATGTATAAATATTGTATCTTTCCCACCACAAAAAAGTAGTTAACATAAGAACTGTATTTTTATATTTGTATTGCTTGATTAGATATCTTTCTATGAAACTGGAAAACTTCATTCACTTGCTGACAAACAACAATTTACAGTAAGTAAATCCACTGTCTACAATTATATTTAAGCAGTATGGCATTTTTACCTAATGAGAAAATCTAAATGAGGATTTGAAGTGCTTATACAAATCAGACAGATATCTTCCTGTACTTCCTCATTCACATGACGGCTTGGTTATGTGATCATATATTCTTCATAGGGAGAGGGGAGAAGCCGCAGCCAGATACTTCTGGCAGTAGCTTAATCCCTTTCTGACATTAGACATAATAGTCTGTCCATGTGATCTGGGTCTATCTGACCAGGGACGGATTATAACATCTGCACGACCACCTCCGGGTGTCAGCTGATTCTGACAGCTGACACCGGGACACTGGTACTAAGGGCTGTCCCACACGTCCAGATAATTCCGGTACCGGAATAAATCGGTACCGGAGTTATCCGTGTCCGTGTGCCTGGGAACTCACGGAGGCCATACGTGCGGCACACGTGTGCCGCCCGTATGGCGAGTGGGTACCACACGGAGCGTGTGGTACCCACTCTGCATGGTGCTGAAGCTGCCATTCATATCATCCCTGCAGCAACGTTTGCTGTAGAGAAAATATGAAGAATAGTGTTTAAAATAAAGATCTATGTGTCCGCCGCCCCCCCACCCCCTGTGCGCCCCCCCCGCTGGTCAGAAAATACTTACCCGCTCCCTCGCTGCTTCCTGGTCTGGCCGCGGCTTCTCCTGCATGCGGTCACGTGGGCCCGATCATTTACAGTCATGAATATGTGGCTCCACCTCCCATAGGGGCGGAGCCGACTATTCATGATTGTAAATGATCGGCCCCACGTGACCGCATACAGTAGGAGGCGCGGCCAGACCAGGAAGGAGCGAGGGAGCGGGTAAGTATTTTCTGACCAGCGGGGGGGCGCACAGGGAGTGGGGGGGCGGCGGACACATGGATCTTTATTTTTAACACTATTCTTCATATTTTCTCTATAGCAAACGCTGCTGGAGAGAAGATATGAATACCGGCTTCAGCACCATGTGGGGGGGACAGCGCTTACTGTAGCGCTGTCTCCTGCACGCACACGGACCCCAGACGGAGAATGTCCGTGTGAGGTCCGTGTTTTACGCGGACCCATTGACTCTATTGGGTCCGTGTAAAACGTGCGCTCCCACGAACACTGACATGTCTCCGTGTTTGGCACACGGAGACACGGTCCGCAAAAAATCAATGACATCTGCACAGATGCATTGATTTTTATGGGTCTACGTGTGTCAGTGTCTCCGGTACGTGAGGAAACTGTCACCTCACGTACCGGAGCCACTGACGTGTGAAACCGGCCTAAGTTCCAGGAGCGGTCACGCAGTGCTCTTGGCACTTTAACCCCCGAAATGCTGCAATCGAATGAGATTCCAGCATTCCGGGAGTCGGCAGAGGGCTGAAAGGCCCTCTGCCTTTGGATCGGAGACCCCGTGGCATGACGCGGGGTCCAGATCGTTACCATGGTGACCCGATGTCATGATGCACAGTGCATGATCAGCAAGCTTCTCTGTCAGTGCAATGCTTCCAGTTAATACAGCATATAGTGCCCCACAGTATAATGACCACATATAGTGCCCCACAGTATAATAGCCCCATACAATGCCCCACAGTATAAAATCCTCATACAGTGCCCCACAATATAATGGCCCCATGTATGCCCCAAAGTATAATGGCCTCATACAATTCCCCACAGTATAATGGCCTCATATAGTCCTTCACAGTATAATGGCCCCATATAGTGCATCCTGGTTTATGTCCTCCATCCTGGTATATGGCCCCCATCCTGGCATATGGCTCCCATCCTATTATATAGCCCCATTCTGGTAGATGGCCCCCATCCTAGTATATGTTCCTCCATCCTGGTTTATGTTCTTCCATCCTGGTATATGGCGCCATCCTGGTATATGGCCCCCATCTTTTTATTTGGCTCCATCCTGGTATATGGCCTCCATCCTGGTATATGGCCCCATCCACATATATAGCCCCATTCTGCTATATGTTCCCCATCCTTCTGTATGTTTGCCCATCCTGGTATATGTTCCTCCATCCTGGTATATGGCGCCATCCTGGTATATGGCCCCCATCTTTTTATCTTGCCCCATTCTGGTATATGTCTCCATTCTGGTATATGTACCCCCATCTGGTATATGTTCCCCCATCCTAGTTTATGTTCCTCTATCCCAGTATATGTTCCCACATCCTGGTATATGGCCCTCATCATGGTATCATGATATATGGCCTCATCCTGATATATGGCCCTCATCATGGTATATGTCCCTCCATCCTGGTATATTGCCCCCATCCTTGTATATGGTCCCCATATAGTAAATGCAAAGAAAAAAGGCAATAAATGTTTCTACTTATCTTCCTTGCACTCCCAACAGCTGACATGTGTCCGTAACAGCTGCTCGTGATCCACCCGCAGCTATTAACCCATTAAATGCCGCTGACAAACTTTGACAGCGGCACTTAATGCGTGCTTACGGCCATCGGGCTGGAAATCCGCCCATTTGTGACCCCTGTCACGTGATCGTGGGTCACCAATGGGTTGGCATAACAACCAGAGGTCTCCTACCAATCTACCAGAGGTCTCCTGGACAACCAATCTATGATTGTCAATGCTGGATTACTATGAGCGCCACCCGGGACGGAGCTCATAGCAAGTGAGGCATTCCGCTACATACAAAAGTAAAAAAAGTTTTTTAAAATATTAAAAAAATATAAAAGTTTAAATCACCACCCTTTCACCCCATTCAAAATAAAGCAATAAGAGAAATCAAACATACACATATTTGGTATCGCCACATTCAGAATTGCCCAATCTATCAATAAAAACAAAGGATTAACCTGATTGCTAAAGGGTGTAGCGATAAAAAGTTAAAACGCTAGAATTACGTTTTTTTGGTCGCCGCAACATTGAATCAAAATGCAATAACGGGTGATCAAAATATCGTATCGCCACCAAAATAGTATCAATAAAAACGTCAGCTCGGCATGCAAAAAGTAAGATCTCACCCAACCCGAGATCACAACTTAAATAAAAAAGAACCTAGACATGTTTGGTGCCTGTGAACTCGTACTGACCTGGAGAATCATAATGGCAGGTCTGTTTTAGCATTTGGTGAACATGATAAAAAAAATCCAAAGAACTGTTGTGGAATTGCACTCTTTTTGCAATTTCACCACACTTTGATTTTTTTCCCATTGTTGAGTACACAATATGGTAAACCAATGGTGTTGTTCAAAAGTACAACTTGTCCTGCAAAAAAACAAGCCCTAACATGGCCATATTGATGGAAAAATAAAAAAGTTATGGCTAAGGGGAGCGAAAAACGGAAACGCAAATACGAAAAAGGGCAAGGTCTCAAATTGTTAATATACAGGCCAAGACCAACATAAAGATTCTTTCTTATACCGTTGTGTCTATATTCATCTTCAACTTTGCTACCTGCATATTTTTATACTATATAATAATGAGTGGTTCCAAGCAGAAGTCACCTGAAGAGTGGCCAGGTCATTTCTTTTATCTGCTTTGCGCCTTTACAAACTTGAAGTGGTTGAATGAAGCTAAAAAGACTGAACATATACTCGGCAAATTGTTTTTACCTTGCACTGCATATGATTATCTTTTTTTAACCTTTACTACGCTCTTTTTTAGGCGAGTTAGAGAACGTTCCTGCTTAAAAAAGATGTTGTGTGCCCATACCCTCAGGTTCCTGGCTGAGATAATCATATAAATGTGCCCTTGCTATGCACCATGGAATGGCTGTGTCTGACCGTGCAGGGGCATGGTCTGAACATATCACAGTTCCTTGGCAAGAGAGGAAGCAAAAGCAAGTATACAGACTGTACAATGTGGGATTGCAGCTGATTCTCTCTCTGGGGTAAATCATTTTCCTGCCTGTTTTTAAACATGTTTTTTTAGCATTTTGCAAGCTAAATTAGCATGCAGAATGCTAAAGTTTTCCAAGTGATCTGTAGCATCGCTTGGAAAACTGACTGACAGGTTGGTCACACTTGTCAAACATAGTGTTTGACAAGTGTGACCAACTTTTTACTATAGATGCTGCCTATGCAGCATCAATAGTAAATGATAGAATGTTTAAAAATAATAAAAAAAAAATAAAAAAAATGGTTATACTCACCTGCAGACAGCCGATCTCCTCAGCGGCGTCCGTTCCTATAGATGGTGTGTGTGCGCAGGACCTTCGATGACGTCGCGGTCACATGAGCGGTCACGCGACCAATCACAAGACCGCGACGTCATCGCAGGTCCTTCACAGACACCAGCTATAGGAACGGAAGCGGCGGCATGCACCGGAGAGGCGGGAAGACTGCGGGGGCCATCGAAGGTGAGTATATGACTATTTTTTATTTTAATTCTTTTTTTTTTACCAATTATATGGTGCCCAGTTCGTGGAGGAGAGTCTCCGCTCCTCCACCCTGGGTACCAACCGCATATAATCTGCTTACTTCCCGCATGGTGTGCACAGCCCCGTGCGGGAAGTAAGCAGATCAATGCACTCCTAGGTGTGCGGAATCCCCGCAATTCCGCAAATTTAATGAACATGTTGCTTTTTTTTCCGCGATGCGATTTTTTTGCGGAAAAAGATGCAACATTTGCACAAAAAATGCGGAATACCCTGAAAATAATGGGAGGCTTATGTTAGCGTTTTTTTCGCGTTTTTATCACATTTTTATAGCGAAAAAAACGCGAAAAATACTGAACGTGTGCACATGGCCTTACCTCATAGAAAGCAGCAGCTGCAATCCCATGTGGACTTGTCTGTATACTCTTCTACTGGCTCCCCTGCCCAGGAGATGTGGTATGTTCAGACTATGTCCCTGCACCGCACATAGCAGTGGCAGATTTATAGATTATCTCAGAACAGGAATATTTTCCCCTTACCCATGACAGCACCTGAGAGACTGGGATCTGCCGCTTACCTCGGACAAGATGCCAAGAGTGCAAAACAAAAAGGAAACTCTCACTTCCTCTTTCAATGTGGTTTCCAGTCCTTTGGATATAGGAGCCTTGAGCACACGGCAGGGAGTAGCCATGAATCATAGAACGCCATAGTGTGAGAATTTAGATTTATTGTTTCAATACCTACTGTCTCATGTTTGATGTCTGGCCTGGGGCCTGGTGTCTAGCTCTGAGGCTGGTGTCTAGCCCGGGGCCTTGTGTCTTGCCCAGTGTCAGGCCCAGGGCTTGTTATCTGGTCGGGATCTTGTGTTTCGGTGGGCCTGCAGCCTTGTATTTCTCGCATGTCCTGCAGGCTTGTGATTCTCTCATGTCTGGAGGCCTTGTGATTCTAATTTGTATTGTGGCCTTGTGATTTCCACATGTCTTGTGGCCTTGTGATTCTTGCATGGTCTGCTTCCTTGTGATTCTCGCATGTCCTGCGGTCCTGTGATTATGGCATGGCCTGCAGCCTGGTGATTTTCATTTGGCCTACAGTCTGGTGTTTCTCTCTTGGTCTGCGGCCTGCTGTCTCTTGGTTGGCCCGTATGTGGCCTGCAGCTTGGCGGTTTTTCGTTTGAACTTGCAGCCTTGCATTTCTCATTTGTGTTGCACTGTTGCTGTGGCTTAGCTGGTAGGGTGCCTGTCTTGTGAGATGGAGATCCTGAGTTCAGATCCCTGCAGTGCTTGGTGTTCATCTTCTCAGAATTAAGCTTAAAGCATGTGTTGTGGTTGGCTGCCGACCTCGTGTTTGTTAAAGGGGTTGTCGACTTACTAATGAAAAAATATATGTTTAGGAGGAAAAACCAAAAATAACTTACAAATAGAAAAATAACCCCCATAAAATGGAATACTTTATTAAATATTGCACTAAAAAATCCCTATCTAATAATTCAGTATAATGGGGCAGATAACCCCAACATATATACACACACGCCCTATACTGAAAATATACCAACAATAAACATCATAACATGTCCTACTTAGGTGATATAGCACAAGTGGTATATAAAAAATACCTAAAGAGTGTCAGGATATATGTGTACTGCCCCTAATGGTAATGCAGACCTGTAATATATCCCTACCTAGATGCGGGGGTTGGCACCCTAAGAAGATACGAGAACGGCGCCCCCGCTCGTACGATGACTAACCCTGGTCTCCTAGGGATTCCCTATAAGGGATAGACTATGAAACAGAAAGCCAGTTGGCTGTATATAACTTGTAAGAATATGTGATACCGTTAACACAGCATGTCAGGCCCGCATCCCACAATGTGCTGTAAGATAGGGATAGAGGTAAAAGCTAAATATCACAAGTTACCGGACAATAAATAGAAAAATACAAAATATATATTCAGCATACTAAGGAACCGATACCATGAAACATATTAATGCCATAAAAAGCAATAACTAAGGCAAGCCCCCACCACATAAACCTGGAAATGGGCAGATAATGCAGTCAGTTCAGTCGGGAATGCAGCAAGTAATAAAGATACATATTAATGATAATTGTCATATACTCATCTGCTGCAAAAATCAACCCCAGCCAAACGTCCATCCAGCAGTGGTGGCTCATACGATAAATTAGGGCACACCAACTTAACAAAAGACCTCTCAACGCGTTTCCCCCAGACTATGGGTTCATCAGGAGAGTAAGAACATCAGCATGGCAGTAAATGATATATATAGATACATACAAAGATAGGGCTGCAGCGACATACCGGAGGCTATTGCTTAAATAGATGGTCTCCCAGCAAGGTAGTAAAGTACTTCCTAATTCAAGGTGTAAAGTCCGTAGCCGTCCCTCAATCCAGATAAAGTAATAGCAAGTGTAGGTAAATCCATGAATACCGCCATATTGGTGAAGTACACGGCGGCCCCACACGGAAGTGGACAGTGAAAAATGCCTCTATCAGTAAAAACAGGCCAGCAGTGCCCGGTATCAGCGCTACAAACAGCGCATGCGTAGTGCTAGACCAGAAAGGCAGAGTAAAGCCTCACCGACCGCCATAATGGTGGAGTCCAGAGGTGCCTTGTATATATAGTAAGCAGCCGCGCACGCGCCGCACTGCGCAGGCTACATGCGATAAATCCCCATAGACCACCATAATTCTGGGGTCCAGCAGAGACCTAAGGAAGAAAATATACAACCTATATTGCGGCGATAACAGCACAAGACAATGATATTTACTGTAATAGATACACCGGTTTATGAACAAAAGAGGCATAATGGATACATCACTGAATGCGCATACAGACCAAATATGGTAATATACACTCACAACGGTAAGGGAAAGAAGCGCAGGACTATACATACAACACTAATATAGATGGTAAAAAAAGTGAAGCAAATATGCTATATCACAAAAAGATAACTTAACTACCAAAAAATAAACAGGGAAGCAGAAAAATAATAATAAATCACAATTACTATGGAGAAACCACTGATCAATAGAAACCACGAGGTTACACTGCACAGGATCAAATATGGATAAATAAAGATAGCTTAATATAATACACCGGGAAGGATAACCCAAATAAGACTAGCTGACATCAATGAATTGACCCATCACAAAAAACAGCAATAATTTTGCTGCTCATTCAAGCCATAAGGTGCAAGAGTGCGTAGCCTAAAAATCCACTGACATTCCTTTTGGAGGAGCAATTTGTCCAGGTTACCACCCCTGGGATTACGTCGCACAACTTCAAGCACACAAAAAGAGATAGCTCTATCGTTATTGAAATGAACACATCTAACATGCTTCGCTATTGGTGTATCCCGCTTATGTTTTATGTCCCCCAAATGTTCACCGATGCGTCTCCGTAGCTCTCTCTTAGTTTTTCCAATATAACTGAGTGGACACAAACACGTAGCCATATATACTACCCCCTCAGATTTACAATTGGCAAAGTCCCTCATATAGTAAATCCTATTCCACATGAGGCAGGTATCAGGGGGATGGAATTTTTTCTTAATACACGTGCCACCCAATGTATCCCGCACAACAAATTTGTGGTTGAGTTAATGACATTCATATTGTATCATAATTGTTTTCTTTTCTTTGGCAAGACTTACCACCAGCTCAGGGGGACGGCGATGGGGAGCTCCTGTGCCCCATCGTACGCCAACCTCTTCCTGGGCTGGTGGGAAGAGACTGTTATTTTTGTGGAAGAAGCTTGGTGGTTCCCTAAGATTTTATTTTGGTCGAGATTTATCGACGATGTGTTCGTACTCTGGTCAGGCACTGTTGCCGAGTTTAATCAGTTCATTCTGTGTATTAATAAGAATAACATAAACATGAGGTTCACATCGGAGATTCAGGAAGAATCCATCAACTTCCTTGACCTTAATATTAGTAAGGATCAGAGGGGTAGACTTACCACTAAGACTTATAGGAAACCTACATCCACTAATGGTCTCCTTAGGTGGGATAGTTTCCATCCTGGCCCCCTGCGTAGAGGAATCCCAAAAGGGCAATTTTTACGTGTCAGGAGAAACTGCTCCAATAATCATGATTTTTCTGAGCAGGCTTATGATCTTAGGTGTAGATTTGGCCAAAGGGGTTACCCTGGGACAGTTCTGGATGGGGCCCTGAGACATGCAGCTGGTTGTTCTCGGCAAGACTTGCTTCACCCACCACCTGGAGAGGATATACCCGAGATACCGAGAATCATTGGTATGTTTGATAACAGATCGAATGCGGTACAGAGTATCTTGAAAAGACATTGGGGGATCCTTAGGGCGGATCCTGATCTTAAGGATTTTGTCCCCCCTACCCCTAAAATTACGTATAAAAAGGGTAGATCCATCAAGGACCGTCTGGTCCATAGTTTCTATGAGCGCCCCGTAATGTCTGGTACCTGGTTGGATCGTAAACCGTGTGGCACGTTTAGGTGTGGTAGCTGTAAATTTTGTTCATGGGTAAGGAAGGAGAAAACATTCAAGAGCACCACATCTGATAGGATTTACTATATGAGGGACTTTGCCAATTGTAAATCTGAGGGGGTAGTATATATGGCTACGTGTTTGTGTCCACTCAGTTATATTGGAAAAACTAAGAGAGAGCTACGGAGACGCATCGGTGAACATTTGGGGGACATAAAACATAAGCGGGATACACCAATAGCGAAGCATGTTAGATGTGTTCATTTCAATAACGATAGAGCTATCTCTTTTTGTGTGCTTGAAGTTGTGCGACGTAATCCCAGGGGTGGTAACCTGGACAAATTGCTCCTCCAAAAGGAATGTCAGTGGATTTTTAGGCTACGCACTCTTGCACCTTATGGCTTGAATGAGCAGCAAAATTATTGCTGTTTTTTGTGATGGGTCAATTCATTGATGTCAGCTAGTCTTATTTGGGTTATCCTTCCCGGTGTATTATATTAAGCTATCTTTATTTATCCATATTTGATCCTGTGCAGTGTAACCTCGTGGTTTCTATTGATCAGTGGTTTCTCCATAGTAATTGTGATTTATTATTATTTTTCTGCTTCCCTGTTTATTTTTTGGTAGTTAAGTTATCTTTTTGTGATATAGCATATTTGCTTCACTTTTTTTACCATCTATATTAGTGTTGTATGTATAGTCCTGCGCTTCTTTCCCTTACCGTTGTGAGTGTATATTACCATATTTGGTCTGTATGCGCATTCAGTGATGTATCCATTATGCCTCTTTTGTTCATAAACCGGTGTATCTATTACAGTAAATATCATTGTCTTGTGCTGTTATCGCCGCAATATAGGTTGTATATTTTCTTCCTTAGGTCTCTGCTGGACCCCAGAATTATGGTGGTCTATGGGGATTTATCGCATGTAGCCTGCGCAGTGCGGCGCGTGCGCGGCTGCTTACTATATATACAAGGCACCTCTGGACTCCACCATTATGGCGGTCGGTGAGGCTTTACTCTGCCTTTCTGGTCTAGCACTACGCATGCGCTGTTTGTAGCGCTGATACCGGGCACTGCTGGCCTGTTTTTACTGATAGAGGCATTTTTCACTGTCCACTTCCGTGTGGGGCCGCCGTGTACTTCACCAATATGGCGGTATTCATGGATTTACCTACACTTGCTATTACTTTATCTGGATTGAGGGACGGCTACGGACTTTACACCTTGAATTAGGAAGTACTTTACTACCTTGCTGGGAGACCATCTATTTAAGCAATAGCCTCCGGTATGTCGCTGCAGCCCTATCTTTGTATGTATCTATATATATCATTTACTGCCATGCTGATGTTCTTACTCTCCTGATGAACCCATAGTCTGGGGGAAACGCGTTGAGAGGTCTTTTGTTAAGTTGGTGTGCCCTAATTTATCGTATGAGCCACCACTGCTGGATGGACGTTTGGCTGGGGTTGATTTTTGCAGCAGATGAGTATATGACAATTATCATTAATATGTATCTTTATTACTTGCTGCATTCCCGACTGAACTGACTGCATTATCTGCCCATTTCCAGGTTTATGTGGTGGGGGCTTGCCTTAGTTATTGCTTTTTATGGCATTAATATGTTTCATGGTATCGGTTCCTTAGTATGCTGAATATATATTTTGTATTTTTCTATTTATTGTCCGGTAACTTGTGATATTTAGCTTTTACCTCTATCCCTATCTTACAGCACATTGTGGGATGCGGGCCTGACATGCTGTGTTAACGGTATCACATATTCTTACAAGTTATATACAGCCAACTGGCTTTCTGTTTCATAGTCTATCCCTTATAGGGAATCCCTAGGAGACCAGGGTTAGTCATCGTACGAGCGGGGGCGCCGTTCTCGTATCTTCTTAGGGTGCCAACCCCCGCATCTAGGTAGGGATATATTACAGGTCTGCATTACCATTAGGGGCAGTACACATATATCCTGACACTCTTTAGGTATTTTTTATATACCACTTGTGCTATATCACCTAAGTAGGACATGTTATGATGTTTATTGTTGGTATATTTTCAGTATAGGGCGTGTGTGTATATATGTTGGGGTTATCTGCCCCATTATACTGAATTATTAGATAGGGATTTTTTAGTGCAATATTTAATAAAGTATTCCATTTTATGGGGGTTATTTTTCTATTTGTATGTTAAAGGGGTTGTCCACTACTTTCAGTTAACCCCCCAATGTATCCCCCTGGGGTCCCTGATGAATTTTATAAATACCTTCTGTTGCCGTTTTCGCCTGTGAGCGGCGCTATGGCGGCAGCTGAGTCTGGGTCACGTGACGCCCAGGCGGCAGCCACCGCTAATTTCCGCCGACGTCACGTCAATTTCCAGACTCTGGAAATTGACGTGACGTCAGCAACAGGCGTGTCCCAGCCGCACAGTCAGCAGTCACTCAAGAGTGACTGGGCTGCCTGCGGGGCTGTGCTGGGGGCGGGCGGGGCTGTGCTGGGATCTGCTGGCCGGCCGCGTTCATGTGCCGAGATGTGCGGCGGCAGTGGCCGGTGCAGTTGCGGATGCCGGTGCGTCGTCGGTGGCCGGTGCTGGTGCGGCGGCCGGTGCGGCGGCCGGTGCGGCGGCGGCCGGTGCGGCGGCCGGTGCGGCGGCGGCCGGTGCGGCAGCCAGTGCCGTGGCGGCGGCCGATGCGTCACCGACGGCCGGTGCGGTGGTGGCGGCCGGTGCGGTGGTGGTGGCCTGTGCGACGGCGGGGGTCTGTGCGGTGAAACCGAAGGTGCTGGAGTGTGGCGTCGTCGTCTCTGTGTGCAGGCATTACAAGTCCCATTGGGCTCTGCCTGCTACAGTGACAGTCAGTGACACATTAGCCAATGATGGGACAGTAGTAGTCCCATCATCCGGCTAATGTGTTGAATGTAAAAAAAAGCAAAACACACACATATACAGTACATACATACATAGAACACACATACAGGACATGCGATGACATGCACCACGCGGTGCCATGCGACATGTGACGACATGCACCATGCGACAACATGCAGCATGCGACATGTGACGACATGCGCCATGCGACGACATGCAGAATGCGACATGTGACATGCGACATGTGACAACATGCGCCAACATGCGCCATGCAACGACATGCGCCGACATGCAGCAAGCGACATGTGACAACATGCGACGACATGCAGCATGCGCCATGTGATGACATGCACCACGCGGCGCCATGCGACATGTGACGACATGCACCATGCGACAACATGCAGCATGCGACATGTGACGACATGCGCCATGCGACGACATGCAGAATGCGACATGTGACATGCGACATGTGACAACATGCGCCAACATGCGCCATGCAACGACATGCGCCGACATGCAGCAAGCGACATGTGACAACATGCGACGACATGCAGCATGCGCCATGTGATGACATGCGCCATGCGACGACATGCGCCATGCGACGACATGCGCCATGCAGCATACGACAACATGCGACGACATGCAGCATGCACCATGCGACGACATGCGACATGCGACGGCATGCGAAATGTGACAACATGCGCCGACATGCAGCAAGCGACATGTGACAACATGCGACGACATGCAGCATGCGCCATGCGATGACATGCACCATGCGACCAAATGCGCCATGCGACGAAATGCGCCATGCGACATGCAGCATGCGACATGTGACATGCACCATGCGACATGCTACATGTGACAACATGCGACGACACCAGCATGCGACGACATGCAGCATGCGCCATGCAACGACATGCAGCATGCGACATGTGAGAACATGCGCCATGCGACAATATGCGCCATGCAACGACATGCGCCATTCGACGACATGCAGCATGTGACATCATGCGACATGCCACATACAGTACATACATACAGTACATACATACAACATACATATAGACATACAGTACATATAACATACATTACATACTCACCATCACTTGTCATTTTGTTCCCCGAAGCCAGTGTCATCTGTAAAAAATATAAAAATAATAAACAAACAATATACTCCCTGATCCGCAGAAATCCAATTAAAACGAGTGTCCCTCGATGATCTCCCATGGAGAGCAGGAGCATCTGCTGATGCGACCACTCTCCAGGGGCTCCAGGAACACAATGAGGGGAGGAAGGTATCCTTCCACAATGTATTCCCCACAGTGTATTCCTACGCCCCTGTGAAAAAATAGTCCCTAGTCTCACTTTATGGCATTGCTGTGTGAGAAAGTTCCCAAGCAGCTTTTTGCCATAAAGTGAGACCAGTGAACTATAGTAACCTCAGTGATGCACTGCAGGAGCCATTGTCTCCTGTCAGTGTGTTACTGAGGGTCCTATAGAGCAGTGACATCACCCGATGTCACTGTTCTATAGGGGAGATCGTCGTGGGACACTCGTTATTAATTGGACTACGGCAGACAGGTAGTATACGGTTTATTATTTTACATTTTTTGCAGGCGCTGAAGTATGGTAAGTATGGTTAAATGAAGAATAATAAAATACTTTTTTCCTAATGTGTGTTTTATTAACCCTTTATTACTATTGGATTAATAACGGATAGGTGTCTTATTGACGCCACTTCGTTATTAACCCGGCTTAATGTCACCTTACAATAGCAAGGTGACATTAACCCCTTATTACCCCATATCCCACCGCTACACGGGAGTGGGAAGAGAGGGGCTAAGTGCCAGAACTAGCGCATCTTACAGATGCGCCATTTCTGGGGCGGCTGCGGACTGGTATTTGTAGCCGGGGGGGGGACCAATATCCATGGCCCCTCTCTAGGCTATGAATATCAGCCCGCAGCTGTCTGCGTAGCCTTTCTGGCTATAAAATATAGGGGGACCCCACGTCATTTTTTTTTGGGATCCCCCTATTTTAATAGCCAGTAAAGGCTACGCAGACAGCTGCGGGCTGATATTCATAGCAGGCTACAAATATTGGCCCCCGGCCGTCGGCTTTCCCCCTCTGGCGCAGAAAATTTAGCAGGAGCCCACGCCATTTTTTTTTTTCTTTTTTTTTTTTTTAAACTGAAACATATTGTTCATTAACCCCTTTCTGCCAGCTGACGGAATAGTACGTCAGCTGGCAGTATCCCCCGCTTTGAGGTGCGCTTCGCGGTGAGCCCACTTCAAAGCCGCAACATGTCAGCTGTTTTCAATACAAAAAAAATGTACATGATCGCTAAACGGCATAGCGAGAAAAAAAAATCAATAGACAAAATTACGCTTTTTTGGTCGCCTCGACACTGCATTAAAATGCAATAATGGGCGATCAAAAGAACATATCTGCACAAAAGTGGTACCATTAAAAACATCAGCTTGGTGCGCAAAAAATTAGCCCTCACCCGACCCGATATCTCAGAACATATAGAAGCTACGGGTATCGGAAAATGGCGCAATTATTTTATTTCTTTTTAGCAAACTTTGGAATATTTTTTCACCACTTAGATAAAAAATAACCTAGACATGTTTGGTGTCTATGAACTCGTAATGGCCTGGAGAACCATAATGGCAGGTCAGTTTTAGGCTGTGTGCACAGGTTGCAGATTTGTGTGCAGAATTTTCTGCACAAAATCTGCATCTCCTTGCAGAAAACGTCACTGCGTTTTGGATGCATTTTTTTCATGTTTTTTTTCACGTTTTTTGCGCGGTTTTGATGCGGGTTTTTTGTGTGGTTTTGATGCAGTTCTTGGTGCGGTTTTTGTTGCAGTTTTTGCTTGTTTTTTGTGCGTTTTTGTATGCGTTTTTGAAAGCTAAATAAAGATGTATTATTGAACAAAAAAAAAAAACGATTTGTGATGTCATTATTGTCCAACCCACACTCAATTACACACAGATAGATAGACATAGATGAGAGATGAATGGATAGACAGATCTACATATAGATAGATCTATAGATGCATACATCTACCTATTCCTATATCTATCTATAGATAGATATATCTATTGATAGATGTATGGATAGTGTAGGGTGTGTGTCCACTGTCCAGATTACATCCGAATTAGCTGCAGATTGGATGCTGCATACTTGTAGTCCCATCGTATGATGTCTGCACACACACCCCAAAAGACCCCCTGCACAGCCCCGCACACACCTGAACAGTCCCGCACACACCCGAACAGTCCCGCACACACCCGAACAGCCCCGCGCACACCCGAACAGCCCCGCACAGCGCCGCACACATCCAAACAGCCCGCAGACCCCGTCCGCACACACATACACGCACACCGTCACATTCCGCCCACACACTTCCCTCCTCCCAAACTGCAGCGTTTCTCGGACCCACATCCGCATCTAAACTGCACATCTTTTTTACATCTGCGGTTTTGCTGCGGATGTGCCTGACTCAATGAAAGTCTAGGGGTGCATAAACGCTGCAGTTTGGCACAAAAGAAGTGACATGCTGCGGGAAAAAAAAGCTGTGTTTCGGTGCGGCTTTTTCCGCAGCATGTGCACAACAAGTCTGTAGCTCCCATAGACTTACATTGGTTGTGCACTACACTGCGGATTTGATGCAATTGTGTGCGGCAAAAAATGCTGCGGATCTGCAATCAAATTCGCAACGTGTGCACACAGCCTTAGCATTTAGTGAACCTAGCAAAAAAGCCAAGCAAAAAACAAGTGTGGGATTGCACTTTTTTTGCAATTTCATCGCACTTTGACTTTTTTTCACATTTTCTGTTACACGACATGGTAAAATCAATGGTGTCGTTCAACAGTAGAACTTGTCCCGCAAAAAATAAGCCCTCACATGGCCATATTGACGGAAACATTATGGCTCTGGAAAGAAGGGGAGCGATAAACAAAAAAAAGCTCCAGGAGTGAAGGGGTTTAGAAACATGGATATGGACATATCTATGGAAATAGACATAGATATACCTGTATGTATCTATCTATCTATCTATCCATCCCATATCTATCTATCTGTCTATCTATCTATCCCATATCTATCTATCTATTTGTTCTCTATCCATCTATCTTATCTGTCTATTTGCTATCTATCTATCCATCTATCTATCTATCTATCTATCTATCTATCTATCTATCTATCTATCTATCTATCTATCTATCCGTGTGTAATGGAGTGTGGGTTGGACAAATGTAAAAGAGGAGGTTGGACAGAAATGACATCACAAATCTTTTTGAAGATAGAGGGGGGAGAGGAGGGAGGGGTTTGGGTGTGTTTTGGAGTGGGTGTGCCAGGTGCAGAGTTACAGGCGAGTGCAATGCATCATGGAACTTGTAGTATTAGGCCGGGATCACACACAGCGAGATACGGCTGAGTCTCGCAGGTTAAAACCAAGCTCTGGTGCCGGCACTCCAGAGCGGAGCATGCGGCCGCATAGCAATACATGGAGCTGCACGCTCCGCTCCAGAGTGCCAGTGCCAGAGCTTGTTTTTAACTTGCGAGACTCGGCCGTATCTCACTGTAGTGTGACTCCGGCCTTAGAGCACAATAAGTCAGGAGAAAGGAAGTTGTCGATTAACCCCATGAGAGCTGGATCCAGCACTGAAGATGTGCTGCTACAGCATGATAAAAGGTAATATTGCTAAAATAAAGACAGTGGATGTTTTCAGTGGCACATAATAGCAAGATTTATGAAAAAAAAAATGTTTATTGTAGTGGACAACTTCTCTAAGCTCGCAGGTGGGGCATATGGTTCGTGGACCTACTGTGCCACGGGACCAGGCTTACCTAGGAGGCTATCAGGTGTTCACTGGAGCTCCTGATGATGGAGTCAAGCTTGACTGCAGGTAACCGCCAAGTACCACTCCTAGGCAGTTCCTAGGGGTCAGGTTCGCAGACATGAATATAGACTAGGGCGCCGTTCACACTTCTAAATTCTGGATCCTCTGTAGGACTGTTACTGAAACGAACACGAACTTGGGCTCCGTTGAGACTACTAAGTTTTGGATCCCCTGTAGAATGGTTACCACCAGACCACACTGCCTAATGACTCTTTCTTAACACCGCAAGGACTCGCTGCAGATAAATTGGAGGCCTACGCCTTTTCACGGACTACCACGTCTTCTCTTCAGGACCACAACTTCCCCTGACCACTGGAAAAAAATGACACCTCTCACCATCGCAGAGCAATACTGTTTGAAGGTCAGCCTAGGAGTATGTTAATCTTCACACAAATTGCCAAAGGCAAAAATAGATCTCTTATTAAAAACCCTAATAAAACATAACTTTTATTTAAATTGATTAAATAGCAGAACTAGACGCTATTCATTAAAAGCACATAATACTCAAGAACAAACAGTGTTCAGCAGATCAATCCTAATCATGGATATGTAAAGTGCTTATGCTTCACTTAATGGCAATCCCTCTATCAGACCATCTCTCTCTATAGATAATTATTAACTAATTTGACTTAATGAAGTGCTAGTGCATTCAAACGCTGGCTGTTTATCCATGGGCTTTCTGCCTTCAGTTATTTTTTAATATGCACATCACTATAACCTATTTTCAGAATGCTGATACATTCAAAATACAGCTATCTATTACTTTGCTGTCTCTTTGAACACATCCTAGCATCTTACTGACTATTGCATTCCATGTAATCCCTACCTAGTATATGCAGTTAAAACTTAAGAAGCCATTAGCCTCGCTGACATGTTTCGCCACACAGTGAAACTTTATTTGTTAGTTATATATGGAGATGGCTACCCTTAGTAAGCATCTTTACACACCTGTTTTCTGTTTGGAAGTGATGGTCAGTCTTTCGATATTCGGATGTGAATACAGACACCCTTTGGGGAAGGTATTGCGCACGCGCAATGAATCCGATATTGGAAATGCGCACGCCCTATATGATTATACGGCACAGATGCGGATAAGAAGATACTGGCCAAGCGCGATTACTCCTGATACCGGGTCTACCACGCACTATAGAATGCAATCACATTGCACAGACGCGGCCACAAGGTCCACACAATGATGGATGTGGTGCGGAAAGGATGGTGTCAAATGACACCCCGAAAACACTTGATCATTGGTTAGACGGTAGAGAGCTGCTTGAGGATGATATATGGGAAAAGGTAGGATGTAAAAACTGACTGAAACCTAGCAATGCCCATAGTGCCATATACTATTATTGGTTAGTATGAATGGACACGGTAAATGGGAAGGGATTGGATGGCTTTTGACAGTGATGTCAACACAAGCTTTTATAACACCAGACTGTCTGCCAACCAGTTCATTATAACCTCATTTTCCCTGATGACACCTGTGTGATAAAACATGTCTGGAAGGCTAATGACTGCTTAAGTTTTAACTGCATATACTAGATAGAGATTATATGGAATGCAATTTGCAATTGCAGTAACACTTTAGAATGTGTTCAAAGAGACAGCAAAGTACCGTATATACTCGTGTATACGCCGAGTTTTCCAGCTCATTTTTTTAGCTGAAAACGCCCCCCTCGGCTTATACACGATTCATTGTTCCAGAAGGACATGCGGGGGAGGGGAGTGGCGAGTCACAGAGGCAGGCGCTGGTAGCTGCGGCTGTAACTGTGCCCGCTGCTAAAGAGAAATTAAAATTCATTGCATTCGTTCCGGCGCCAGCAGCTCTTCTGGACGAGCGATCACATGGCCCCGCTCATTGAGGTAATTAATATTCACGCCTTTCCACTCCCATAGGCATGGAGTGAATATTCCTTACCTTAATAAGCGGGGCCACTTGATCACTCGGCCGCAGGAGCTGCTGACGCCTGAACAAGATGCAGCGAGGGCACGCAGGGAAGGTAAGTAGGATGTGTTTTTTTTATAGGAACTATGTATACAAGGATAGGGGATAAGGAGCCAAGCATACAAGGACAGGGATGGGGGAGCCATGCATACAAGGACAGGGACTGGGGAGCCATGCATACAAAGACTGGGATAAGGATCCATGCATACAAGGACAGGGACTGGGGAGCCATGCATACAAGGATGGGGATAAGGAGCCATGCATACAGGCATAGGGATGGGGAGCCATGCATACAAGGACAGGGATGGGGATGCCATGCATACAAGGACAGGGACTGGGAAGCCATACATACAAGGATGGGATGGTGAGCCATGCATACCAGGATAGGGATGAGGAGACAACGCTTACCCGGCTTATACTCGAGTCAATAAGTTTACCCAGTTTTTCGTGGCAAAATTAGGTGCCTTGGCTTATAATCAGGTCGACTTATACTCGAGGATATACAGTAATTGATAAATAACTGTATTTTTAATGTATCAGTATCCTGCTGATAGGTTATAGTTATAGGTTATTTCCTCTCGAGTATTATGTGCTTTTAATGAATAGTGTCTTGTTTTGTTGTTTAAGGAATCTTTTTTTGCCTTTGGAAATTTCTGTGAATACCTCTCACAATCTTCAAGAGTAGGATGCTTCTCTCCATCAAGCAATCCTCACTATAGGACAAAGCGGGCGTAGTACCAGGAACTGCGCATTGGGAAGTCTCTATCCATTCATTGAGCTACCAACCCAGGGGGTTCAAGGACCAACTGGAGTTTCTCCACCTGGTTGGGGGATTGCAGAGATTTAGAAGATGCCACTCCCTTAACGTTCTCTTCATCAGACCACCTAGAAACTGGAGATACCTTCTCTGGGACTAATTTCATCCTGGTCTCCAAGATGACACGTCCACGAGATGGGGAGATTCCTGGGGGGCAAATCATTGGTACAATCGTTGGGACTGTGTGGGGACATTGCCTTCGCTTCCCTTCCTTCAGAGACATCTGCAGACAGCAAGTCGGTGACTAGCAGACCTAACAGAGAAGATGTCAACACAGCTGATTGACCTGGACACATAGGGACCAGACATCTTTGTGACTCGACTATCCCCAATGAAGCACCACACGGGGTCTCCAGACTAGAATGGGCGCTTGCGTTTCCCACTCTGGATGTCTTATGGGAAAACCAGACATCACATGGAAGGCAATCTTCTCAGTTTGCAATGCTCCTATCTGGATCTCTAGTAGTATAGGGGTGACTTGATGATTTTTTGGTAGGGATTATCCTTCACTTGACAACACCCTCACTGGATTCTGGAGCCGTCGAACGGGAATCTGAAACTGATTCTTCACGACTTGCAGAGTGAACTCACCCGCTGAACCAAAGCCTCCACTTGCCACGGATGCAGTCACAGTCTTTATTGGACAGGGAATACTCCTGCCAAAAGCAACCTCTTATTCTGGTCCAAGACTCTGGAGTTTTTTAGACTTCACAGGGCAATGACTGTCAAAATGTTCCACACAACCGCAGTTATACCGCAATCCCTTCTCATGACTGAGTTCCAGGTTCTGCTCAGCCAGCCAAGCACAGTCGACCTTCATGGATTCTGCATGAATAGCTGCCTCAACAGGTTGGGAAATGGGTTGTCTTTGGAAGGGCATGGGCCAGATGTGACAATTTCCTCACACGTGTCACCATTCTGGGTTAGTGGGAATTGAAGATGTTGCAAAAGATTCCAAATTCGTCTGTCACACTATGGACAGTCTTTAGTAAGGGAGAGAGGCCTCAAACTGTCCTTGGAACTGGGAGCCTAACTATCATTATCACGGGGGTACTCTTGAAGGTAGAGAGGCCCGGGTCTGCAACCTTACTATTCTCCTGTTAAACCCTGATCTGTCCCCTTCCCCACCCCCATGAGCTATTGGACAGAAATGTAAGATAAACAAGACACAAGGCAAAACAGGGATAACAGAAAACCACTATCATGCAAAAGCACTCACCAACATTAGGAAGGAGGAAAGGGTCAAGGAGGAATAAACTAAATAGGAGTAGGGACCAGGAGATAAACTCTCGCATGCAACAGCAAACAACAGATCACCACTACTACAACTCCACTCCAACTACTCAGCTTCAGCACTTAGCACAGGAAGACTAATCTTTCACCGACAAGGACTAGATGCCCAGAGCCTGTATAGGGAGAGAGAGTAAATGATAAGCAGCTGCAGCTGAGAACAACCAGGCTATATGGTCTCAGCCAGCATGGATAGAGTCCTTAACCCGCTCAGAACTGAAGGAAAGAAAATCCATGTAAACTAGGACATGAATCACACCATCTCTAAAAAGAACTGCAATTCATTACTCGACGTGACCTAACTCACGATCTTCCAGGGGGACAGGACGCCTCGTGACTTCGGCTCATCGAAGACCTTTTGGAAGGCCACCAAGAAGGCCTGTAGGCCCAAGATGAGAGGTGTCCCTTTTTCCCATAAGGGGTTGAGCCATGCTAGAGCATCTCCTGCTAAGTAGGACATTAGGATTCCCTCCTTGACCAGATTGCAAGAAAACTGATGGCCCAAAACTGTATAGTGCCGTATACACTGCTATAGGAACCCACGGCACTTCTTCGGATCCCTATAGTATGGCGGATCCGACAGGTCAGGTTCCACTACAGAGGCATAAGTTTCAGGCCGAATAGCCACAGCCATAGGTACTGCATCTTGAGCTCACGCAACTGATGTCAGGGCTTCCATTCGGCATCTAATGTCTGTAGATCGAACTTTTTTTTTCCTGGCTTTTTCCCTGATAGCTCAGCTGCCGACACAGCTCTGATTGCAGAAATGCCTGAGGATAAGTGGGGTCCATGGCCAAGAAAACTTTTACCACGTAGGTGGCACATGTGGTTCATGGAACCACTGTGCCACAAGGCCCCAGCTGCTGACCCCAGGGGTCAGGTATGTAGACATGGATATGGACTCGGCCTCAGTTCAGACTACTACTGATTCAGGTACAACCAGAGCAGCTTCAGGATACAGGTGCTGCCGATGTGGCTTCAGTGTTCAGAGACTGGTTGTAGCAGTTCGGAGACATGGGGTACTTGGATAGGAACACGTTCACTTCGGGTTCAGGACTGGCTGCACAAGAACCAGGGACCATGGGTTCAAGTCTGGCTGCACAAGAAACGGACTTTGTTTTTTTTTACTATCAGCACAAGGGCCAGGGATTTCAGGTTCAGGACACTGGACACATTGGCACCAGGGATTTGGGTTCAGAGCTCTGGCCACACCAGGACCTGGGGACCTCATAACTTCACTGGTAGGGCATCACAATATCTAATGACTCAATGTGTTGCTTGGCACCTCCCTATTGGGGATGGTGCCATTTCAACAAAATGCCTCACAGCTATTGGAAGAGAGCCATCTTGCAGGTGCACTCTAACAATAAATGCCTTCCAGCCATAGGTGAACTATTGTAGGTGCATTACTATATGCGCACTGTCCTTTTAAGAGCAGGGGGCGCGCCCGCCAGGAATCAGTGCAGGAAGGAAGCAGGGAGCACAACCGGGGACAACAATGCGCAGCCAGGGTGGTGAGTATGTCAGCATCCCTGCATGGAGGGGATAGGGGTACAATGCAGATGCATTGGCCATTGTGTTACAGTGTTTTGGGCCTGGCATCTCATGTCTGTGTTTTGGCCTGTTGAGTCATGTCTGGTGTTTGGTCTGCCTGAGGGTTTTATAGCCACTTAGCAGTTGTTGAATAGCCTGCCACCTTGTGTCTAGGGTTTTCTTTGGTTGTCTCTACCTCACGGCGTGACTTGATGAGGCCTTCAGTTGAGTACAACTTTCAGTGCTATGTACAACTTTGAGGCACATGGCTTTTGACTAATTAGCCCGCTGGCTTGTAGGTATGTTTTCACTACTGTCTCAAAGCTTCACTACCCTTTACTAACAATACTGTTGATATTGGTAAGGATGGTTTCCGGATGATACCGGCGATCTGTGATGAATCTATCAAACAGTGAAGGGACTTAATAGAATACAGTCCTGAGAGTAGCTATTGATATATACTATATACAGTATTTCAAGTCCATCTCTCTCTTACCTGGATAGCATATTGAACTGGTCCACATTTAACATCTGTGCTCCAGTTTGTCCTCTTGGTAGGAGGTGTAATTGGCTTCTCTAATCAGAATAAAACTATTGAAAGTCCAGAGTCAGAAGTCTCAGACTGAACTGGTCGACTTTTAACTTAGAAAAATATCTAAAGGTACCGTCACACTCAGCAACTTTGCAAAGAGAACGACAACAATCCGTGACGTTGCAGCGTCCTGGATAGCGATCTCGTTGTGTTTGACATGCAGCAGCTATCTGGATCCCGCTGTGCCATCGCTGGTCGGAGCTAGAAGTCCAGAACTTTATTTCGTCGCCAGGTCGGCGTGTATCGTCATGTTTGACATCAAAAGCAACGACGCTAACAATGGATGTAATGGAGCTAACAACCAGCGAGAACGAGAAGTGAGTCGCCGTTATGTCACTGGATCGCTCCTGCATCGTTCTGGAGTTGCTGTGTTTGACATCTCTACAGCGACCTAAACAGCGACGCTCCAGCGATCTAGTTTAGGTCGGCTCGTTGTCTATATCGCCGCAGCGTCGCTGAGTGTGACGGTACCTTAAGTCCCAATTATCCTTCTAGTTGGAGTTGGTCATGGTTGTGATAAACCAAAGGATTCATTGAAAGTCCAGTTAATCTTCAGGATCTGGAGTCATAATTTGGACTGGTTGGCATTTAAGCTGATTAACTATTTAGGTTCCAGGTTATCTTTCTAGTGGGATTTGTGGCCAAGCTGAACAAAACCAGTGTAAGTCCAGTTAATCCTCCTGGTCTGGTGTCATAAGTTGAACTGCTCAGCATTTAAGTCGATAAACATCTACAATTCAATTTATCCTCCTGGCTGGAGGTGCAAGTTGGACATGGCTGCTCTAAGCTGTATAAAACCACTGTAATTCCAGTTATGGCTCCTAGTTGGAAATGTCTTTGCGGACGCTAAGTGATTCAATTCTCAATGCCCCAATCTACCCTTCTGGTATAGAGTGGTAAAATTAACTTGATAGTGCCAAGTCGGGTGGCACTATACCGGTCTGCCCTCCTAATTGGAGGTGCAAGCAGGACTCGCCGGCATGGGGCTGATAAACCATCAGTATCTCTGTCTATCCTTTTAATTGGAGTTGCGCAACAGACATTGTTATACCAGATTTGATGAAAATATTCCAAAACCAGTATATTCTCCTGGATCAATTTGAAAAATGAACAACTGGGAAATAAAGTCAGTGGAGCCATTATACCCAATAAGTATACCCAATAAGCATTTTGCGATTGAAGTCACAAAACTGGTAAGTTGAACTATGTGGCGAGTTGTTTATCTATCCAGTCAATGCGCTTTTGTAATAAAATAAGTAATAGTAATAAAATGGCAGCTCTGCAAGCTATTCTCAAAGATGGCGCCGCCGGCGCCTACATAGTAGCATCTGTCAGATCGCCAAAAGATGCGCAGGCACGATCAAAGCCGTCTTAGTGGAGACCATTTTTTTTTACTCTAGCATGAATACTACTACTGTGCAGGCGGCACCATCTTGGAGAAGGCTTTTTTTATTAACTTATATCATGAAATAAAACAATTTAATACACATTACATAGAGACAGTTGCATAGCTACCAGGGGAAGGGGGCATAGGGGCTCACCCGGGGCAATGGTATTGGTATGTGCAGCGCGCCGATACAGTTAAATTCTCTTGCAGAGCAGGGAAACAGGATCTCCCTGAACTTCCACTATGGAGCCCGTGAGCCGGACGGGCCGGGTGTCAGTGCCATCATTGGGCCTCCTGCTCGTCATTGCAACTTCAACTGTGTGGGCATCTGTGATGACACATAATTTAATCTTAATTATGCCAGACGTATACTTTCAGTAGGCCAGGAGACATGGACTGTTGTTAGTATGAGTCTGAATGTTGATTCTTGAATTGTTATGTTTTTCTTCGGTGGGGTCAAGAGACATAGACTATTGGTCATATGAGCTTAACCCCTTAGTGACAGAGACAATTTGCAGCTTAATGACCAGGCCAATTTTTACAATTCTGAAAACTGTTAATTTATGAGATTATAACTCTGGAACGCTTTAACGAATCCCGCTGATTCTGAGAATGTTTTTTCGTGACATATCGTACTTCATGTTAGTGGTAAAATTTCTTCAATATGACTTGTGTTTATTTATGAAAAAAATGGAAATATGGCAAAAATGTTACAATTTTCAAACTTTTAATTTTATGCCCTTAAATCAGAGAGATATGTCACACAAAATAGTTACTAAATAACATTTCTCACATGTCTACTTTACATCAGCACACTTTTAGAAACATTTTTTTTGTTAGGAAGTTATAAGGGTTAAAAGTTGACCAGCGATTTCTCATTTTTACAACAAAATATACAAAACCATTTTTTTTAGGGACCACATCACATTTTAAGTCACTTTGAGGGGTGTACATGACAGAAAATACCCAAAAGTGACACCATACTAAAAACTGTACCCCTCAAGGTGCTCAAAACCACATTCAAGAAGTTTTTTAACCCTTTATGTGCTTCACAGGAACTGAAGCAATGTGGAAGGAAAAAATGAACATTTAACTTTTTTCACAAATATTTCATTTCAGAACCAGTTTTTTTATTTTCACAAATGTAAAAAGAGAAAATGAACCACAGAATTTGTTGTGCAATTTCTCCTGAATACGCCAATACCCCATATGTGGGGGTAAACCACTGTTTGGGCGCACGGCAGAGCTCGGAAGGGAAGGAGCACTGTTTGACTTTTTAAATGCAGAATTGGCTGGAATTGAGATCGGACGCCATGTCACATTTGGTGAGCCCCTGATGTGCCAATTTTTTCACTAACGTTTATAATGTAGAGCCGTGAAAATAAAAAAAAAAAGTTTTTCCACAAAAATTATCTTTTAACCCGCAATTTTTTATTTTCTCAAGTGGATCCGAAAAAAGTTGGATCCCAAAAGTTGTTGTGCAATTTGTCGTGAGTACGGTGATTGTTATGATCTGGTGGCCTAAGAGCAGCATGAGACGTACTCTGGAGAAGGTGGTACCTGTACTGACCGCAGACCCTGAACTTAACACCGTAACTAGAAGTAGCCGTGGAATGTACCTAGCACTCCCTGGACATCTCGACACAGCCGGAGGACTAATTACCCCTAGAGATAGAAAAGGGAAAACTATCTTGCCTAAGAGAAAATTCCCAAAGGACAGACAGCCCCCCACAAATATTGATTGTGAGAGGAGAGGGAAAAAACATACACAGACTGAAATCAGAATTTAGCAAAGGAGGCCACTTCTAGCTAAATAGAAAGGATAGGACAGAGTACTATGCGGTCAGTATTAAAACACTAGAAAATATCCACCACAGAAAATACAAAAACTCCACAGCTAACTAAAGATATGGAGGGTATATCTGCATCTCCAGAGATACCAGCTTGGCTAAACAAATCCTTATACAGATCAAGCTGGACAAGACAAAAGAACATGGAAAAGAACTGAACAATAAGGCCACAGAATGTGGACAGCCAAAAAATCAAGGCCAGAACTTATCTTAGTTGAAAAGAACTGCAAAGCAGGAGAGACCAGGCAGAGATGTGAATCCTCCAGGAACAATGGACAACTGGCACAGACTAAAGGGTGAAGCAAGACTAAATAGCCCAGTCAGATTTGCAGAAAGTGAACACACCTGATAAATGCTGTGATTCAGAGACAGCAGCACTACCACTTACAACCACCGGAGGGAGCCCAAGAGCAGAATTCACAACAGGTGATACCCAATATGTGGGGAAAAAACTACTGTTTGGCACACGTCGGGGCTCAGAAGGGAAGTAGTGATTTTTTGGAATGCAGACTTTGATGGAATGGTCTGCGGGCGTCATGTTGCGTTTGCAGAGCAACTGATGTGCCTAAACAGTAGAAACCCCCCACAAGAGACCTTATTTTGGAAACTACACCCCCCAAGGAACTTATCTAGATGTGTTGTGATAACTTTGAACCGCCAAGGGTTTCACTAAAGTTTATAACGCAGAGGCGTGAAAATAAAAAATCATTTCTTGTCCAGCAAAATGTTTTTTTTAGCCCCCAATTAATTATTTTCACACTCTCGGCACCACTTTTCGATGGTTTTCCTCATGCCAATCCAGTAGAACCTTCCAAGAAGTAGGATCTCTAACTTCTTCCATCCGAAGTGTTCTGCTCCATCGTGGTACGCTTCCAGAACCATTGGCGCATCTTGTCTTGGGACCACTATCTGCCAGACCAGCTCGTGAGTGCGTGGGTCAACACTCCTCTGACACAGCTTACCATCGTGCATAAACAGTTTCCTTTTCTCTTTCCACAGCTGTTTAGTCTCTTGTGGAGCATCTGGACCAAGGTGTGAATTGGCTTGTTTCAGCAGCTCTTTGACTAGACGTACTGCGGGGTCACTGTCCTGTGTCTCTGCCCATCCATGGTGGGGCAATGGGTTCAACGTGGCTTCTTGCTTGTTCCTGTGCCTCTATCTCACATGATGGGAATACTGAGTTGCTTTAGGGTGATGGAAAGCTGGCAACTCTATTTCTTCGAGTGTTTCTGAATCTTCTCCCATCTCTGGCAAGTTGGGTATCCTGGACAAGGCATCAGCATTTGCATTCTTGTGCCCCGCACGGTACTTGATGGTGAACTCGTAATTGGACAACCGAGCCATCCCTTGCTGCTCCATAGCACCTAGTTTTGCGGTCTCCAGGTGTGTCAGCGGATTGTTGTCCGTGAAGACTGTGAACCTTGCCAAGGCCAGGTAGTGCTTGAACCTCTCTGTCACCGCCCAGATGATAGCGAGGAACTCCAGCTTAAAGGAACTGTAGTTCTTGGGGTTCCTTTCGGTAGGGCGAAGTTTCCTGCTGGCGTAGGCGATTACCCTTTCTTTGCCTTTCTGCACCTGGGACAACACGGATCCCAGTCCCATGTTGCTGGCGTACGTGTACAGCACAAACAGTTGGTCATATTCAGGGTAAGCCAGTACTTCATCTCCTGTGAGAGCCAACTTCAATCGAGTGAAAGCTCTCTCCAGCCTGTCGTCCCAGTCAAATGGGGTATTGTTACCCTTGGTTTTCTTGGATTGGCCCACCAACAGGTCTTGTAGTGGTGCGGCTATCTTGGTGAAGTTTTTGATAAATCTTCTGTAGTAGCCTACCAACCCGAGGAACTGACGGACTTCATGGAGGTTGCTGGGCTTTGGCCAGTCTCTGATCATGGTGACCTTGTCAGGGTCTGGTGCCACTCCTTTGGCGCTCACCACATGGCTCAGGTACTGTGCTTTGGGCTTTAACAGATGGCATTTGGATGGTTTTACCTTTAAGCCAAAGTTGGACAGAGCTTCGAACACCTCGGCTAGGTGCTTCAGAAGGTCCTCTTAAGTCTTGGAGAAGATGATGACATTGTCCAGGTACAGCAAGACGGTTTCGAAGTTCTTGTGCCCGAGACAGCACTCCATCATCCTCTGAAACGTTCCTGGGGCGTTGCACAGCCTGAACGGCATGTAGTTGAATTCACAGAGACCCATGGGTGTGGTGAAGGCCGTCTTTTCCTTATCCGCCTCTGCTACGGGAACCTTCCAGTACCCACTGGTGAGATCCAAGGTGGAAAAGTAGTTAGCAGATTTTAAAGCAGCTAATGACTCTTCTATTCTAGGCAATGGATATGCATCTTTGTGTGTTATGCGGTTTATCTGCCTATAATCTACACACATTCTCATGGTGCCGTCATTTTTCCTGACGAGGACTAATGGAGCTGCCCAGGGGCTACAACTATCACTGATTACCCCAGCCTCCTTCATCTCTCGTAACATGTCTTTGGCACACTGATAATGAGCTGGAGGTACAGGCCGGTATCTCTCCTTAATGGGCGGATGATCTTCCGTGGGGATATGATGTTGAATCCCTTTTACCTGCCCAAAATCTAGTGGGTGTTTGCTGAATACTCGCTCATACCCATGGACCACCCTGTAAGCCCCTTGTTTTTGGTGTGATGGTGTAGAGTCAGTGCCCACGTGTAATTTCTGACACCAATCTTCCATTTGTCCTGCAGAGCCATTGTCCTCCGCCTGGTTGGATGGGACCAAGGGTTCTGTTGCCTGTATCACATTATTATCAACAGTAAACAGTTTGGCAAGTGTGGCATATTTGGTTAGGCGGACCTCCTTCTCTCCACAGTTAAGGACATGTACTGGCACCCTCCCTTTGCGGACTTCAACCACCCCTCTGGCTGTCAGGATTGTGGGCCTACTATCTGAATACACAGGTTCTACCAGGGTCTGGTAGTCTTTACATGTGAGGCCTATAGCTGCCCGACACCATATTAACATTTCACTCCTGGGGGTATTGCATTGGGGATTGAATCACTCACTGTGGCACGGCCAATTTCTCCACCAGATAGTTCTACCTGCTGTTTCTGCACCAGAGCTCTGATTTCTTTCTGCAGAACACGTTGTTCACTGGAACCAGCAGTTTCGGCCACCTGTTGCAATACCTTGCGATGTGTCCTGCCTGGTCGCAGCGGCGGCAGATAGGTCGTATGTCCTGGTGATAGTGATCGTCGTCGCTCCCTCTGGTCGGCGGGATCCTCTTCTGTCGTCACCAGGGGACGTCCTCCGGTCTGGAAGCCAGCTTGATCTTTTCGGCGACTCCTGCAGGGACTGGTCAGTTTTGGCTAGTGCAGCTACACATTTAGTCAGTTCCTGGACCTGGAGGCGTAGTCCTGTGGGAGAGTCATCATCCAGGATCTGTGCTTCGGCCTCAACTGGGATCTGATGATATGCCACCTCCTGGTGGTACGTGAGAGCTGGACACCTATGGGGCACTGTGCGGCTGGGCTGAGGTTCGTGCAGCACCCGGATGGCCCTGTCCTTGAATTGCGCAAAGTCCAGGTCAGGGTTTTGCAAGGCCAGGATGCGCAGCTGTGTCCTGTGGTTGCTGGACAGGAGACCCTCAATGAACTGTTCCTTTAAGAGTTTGTCTCCATCTTGCACGCTGTTAGGGTCAACCTGTCTGACGGCCCGCAGTGCCTCCTGGAGATTAAGGGCATAGTCCCGTATGCTATCCTGTGCTCTCTGCTTGCACCCAAAGAACCTCATTTTGATTTCTGTAGCGGTGCGGGTGTCAAAGGTGGTCTTAAGTTTAGCAAATATCTGCTGCACAGTTCCTTTTTCCATATTTGGCCAGGATTTCACTTCTCTTAGGGCTGCACCTATCAATTGTCCAATTAAGATGCTGACCTTTTGATGCTCGGTCAGGGGACATACCTCAAATAGGCTGCAGAGTCTTTCTTTAAAGTCACTTAATGCATGGGACTCCCCAGAATATTGTGTAAGCCAGGCTGCTCCAGGAATATAGGGCATGGACGGCGGCATGATGGGCACTGTAGCTGCAGCGGGGTCCGGCCTGCTGGTAGAAGCTGTGGGGCCTGGTGGCAAGATGGGGCCTTACATGTGCATTTGCGGTGGGGCCCGGGGGTGCAAGGAGTCTGGCTACGTCACCCACAAGGTCTTGGGGCATCACAGGGGCTGCGGCTGGGTTCGCCACCATATCTCCCCCCTGGTCTGAAATAGCTTCCCCCCTTGCTAACCTTATAGGGGCCGGTGTCTCTCCACCGGAGTTTGCAGTGGTTCCTCTGGTGCGTCGATTGGCACTTTGCGGCGTCTTCACTTCTGGATCCGCTGTACGGCGTCTTCACTTCCGGCGTCCCCCTCGCAGCGCAGCACCCATTTCCTTATTTGCACTCTTTCTGGCTGGCTCTGCCCACGAAGGTATGTCTCCTCCCCCTCGCGCTCCATGCGGCGCGGAAATGGCGGCAGTTTTGGGGGCAATTCACAATGCACAGTTTCTTAATAAATCACACTAGGCACAGTCTCTTAGGCGCACATGACCCGATTCTCAGGGTCAGTCTATCCTGTTCGTGACGCCAAGATGAGTCGAGTCGCCAGGGCCATGGGGTACTCGGTACCGAGTCCGGTGTTATTCACAGGGGGATTTCACGGTGGCGACCCGGTTCGTGGCCCTGGGCGCCCATGTAAAAGGGGAAGGTCTTTAAAGGGAATAAAGTTTATGTTCGTGATGCCACCTGTGGTATTCGGTCAGTGGGGACTGACGCTACTTTAAGGGGTCCTCTGGGGTGATGTTATGGCAGCTAGATGGTATAACTTCCCACAGGTGAAGTGTATCCCCAGGGCTCCCGGTGTGTAGATGGAAGATGGTGAATGGTGCAGTATAGAACGAGGACGCAGGTTTGCAGTCTCTTTACCTTATTTACTGAAGACTTCAGCAGCCACAGTCCAGGGCACTAGATCACAGGGCAGGCAAGATCCGGCCGGCTTGGAAGCGAATCCAGAGTCCCCTTTACCAAGTGGAGTTAAAAGCCTTCCTATAGCGCGGTGGTGCTGTAGTTCCTTACTGCCTGTGGCTTCAGACAAGGTCCTCACAGATGTTCTCTCTCTGTCCACTGTATAGGATAGGACACGACCCGTATGGCTGGTGACTTGAGGCGATTTATAGGGACTCTAGAGATAAAGTTTAGCGTGCACTCTGTCAAGATTGCGAGGTGCTGGTGTAATGGATCAATTGATCCCAAGTACTATTAAATATAGTTTCACCGCACACTCTAATGAGGTCATGTTAGTTGCTTATAAACATTTATTTTAGTCAAAATTATATTGGGGAGCAAAACAGAAATATAAAGTAGGAAGCGATATATACAGACGTTTTGGCTCCACCAGAGCCTTAATCATTGCATCGCTGTGAAAACAAAGAACGTATATCAAAAAACAATAAAAGGGGTATTGAGAACAAACAATATGACAAAATGCAGGAATAAAAGAAAAAGAACCATATCATTATTCCCAGTGAACAATAAAAAACGGTACATAGTAAAAGTACATATATGTACATAATATATACAATATCATATAAGTCATGACAAAAAAGAGGAGAAGCCAGCACTGCTTATGGTCAGGACACAATGCATAAGGTGCACATGCACATACTAAATTCTATCTGTATTTCAAATATGAGACATTTAGCAAACAATTGATCAATTCTTTGAGCTACCCCGCCACTTCACGGCATTCTCATAATGGGGCAGTCCTACTCTACGTATTTTATTTACATTGTGCCATTACGGCCTCCTAAATGTATTAAGAGTGAGAAAAAAAAAAGGAAAGACCACATTAAATAACATTACCATAACATGCAAACTGTACCTGGAGCATTTCAGAATCACTCCCTTGGTGCCCGGAAAGGCAAGCACAGGTAAAGGCCGATCAGGTCCTGTGCGGACATTTCAGATCTGGCTTCCACATTGCCAAACCAGCACCAAAGTTAAAGGGTGAGACAGGCTGAGACACAGGTGCACAATTAACTAGAGCCTGAGGCAGGGCAGGGCTGCTGTGTGTGTGCACAGCAGCCTATCAATCACAATGAACACAGAAAGAAAGGCGTACCTAACCCAGCGTGCGCGGCAACAGTGGTGGTCAGCCACATACCAATGTAAAGACAAAAAAGAGGAGAAGCCAGCACTGCTTATGGTCAGGACACAATACATTGCGAGGTGCTGGTGTAATGGATCAATTGATCCCAAGTACTATTAAATATAGTTTTACCGCACACTCTAATGAGGTCGTGTTAGTTGCTTATAAACATTTATTTTAGTCAAAATTATATTGGGGAGCAAAACAGAAATATAGAGTAGGAAGCGATATATACAGACGTTTCGGCTCCACCAGAGCCTTAATCATTGCATCGCTGTGAAAACAAAGAACGTATATCAAAAAACAATAAAAGGGGTATTGAGAACAAACAATATGAAAAAATGCAGGAATAAAAGAAAAAGAACATTATTCCCAGTGAACAATAAAAAACGGTACATAGTGAAAGGACATATATGTACATAATATATACAATATCATATAAGTCATGATGGACTGGTATCACTTTAAATATGCACATTAGAAAACGTATATTACCTTTTCCACAGTCAATATTGGAGTGCAGAATATAAGATAGAGATCCCACAGAGCCCAGATATGGCTGCAAGGAATAGTATCGTGATTAATACATGTGCCGAATACATCACAAGGGGGAATAAGTTGATAGAGTGATATTGTACCTATTGCTGCAGGACTGCTCATGTAATGTATGTGGGTGGTAACCCAGTGGTAATACGGTATTCTGTGAAGAGATGAAGACCCATATAGAGATGTAAGCTAGGATTTATCTCTCCTGTAAGAGAAGCGCTATCCATAGTGCCAATAGGGATGTACATTGTGTTCGTAAGGATATATACACATATCGGTTACCTGGTCCTGCCTGAAGGATAAGCAGCGCTCCCGGGCCTAGCTGTGTCAGCGGCGTGTCTGAGGCTCATGCACCGCATCTCTTCACAGAATACCGTATTACCACTGGGTTACCACCCACATACATTACATGAGCAGTCCTGCAGCAATAGGTACAATATCACTCTATCAACTTATTCCCCCTTGTGATGTATTTGGCACATGTATTAATCACGATACTGTTCCTTGCAGCCATATCTGGGCTCTGCGGGATCTCTATCTTATATTCTGCACTCCAATATTGACTGTGGAAAAGGTAATATATGTTTTCTAATGTGCATATTTAAAGTGATACCAGTCCATCATGACTTATATGATATTGTATATATTATGTACATATATGCCCTTTCACTATGTACCGTTTTATTGTTCACTGGGAATAATGTTATGGTTCTTTTTCTTTTATTCCTGCATTTTTTCATATTGTTTGTTCTCAATACCCCTTTTATTATTTTTTTTATATAAGTTCTTTGTTTTCACAGCGATGCAATGATTAAGGCTCTGGTGGAGCCGAAACGTCTGTATATATCGCTTCCTACTTTATATTTCTGTTTTGCTCCCCAATATAATTTTGACTAAAATAAATGTTTATAAGCAACTAACACGACTAGGGTTGAGCGAAACGGGTCGATCATTTTCAAAAGTCGCCGACTTTTGGCTAAGTCGGCGTCTCATGAAACCCGATCCGACCCCTGTGCTTGTCGGCCATGCGGTACGCGACTTTCGCGCCAAAGTCGCGTTTCAATGACGCGAAAAGCGCCATTTCTCAGCCAATGAAGGTGAACGCAGAGTGTGGGCAGCGTGATGACATAGATCCTGGTCCCCACCATCTTAGAGAAGGGCATTTCAGTGATTGGCTTGCTGTCTGCGGCGTCACAGGGGCTATAAAGGGGCGTTCCCGCCGACCGCCATCTTACTGCTGCTGATCTGAGCTTAGGGACAGGTTGCTGCCGCTTCGTCAGAAGCAGGGAGAGCGTTAGGCAGGGTCCACTAACCACCAAACCGCTTGTGCTGCAGCGATTTCCACTGTCCAACACCACCTTCGGTGTGCAGGGACTGTGGAAGCTATTTTTTTTTTTTTTCCCCTCAGCGCTGTAGCTCATTGGGCTGCCCTAGAAGGCTCCGTGATAGCTGTATTGCTGTGTGTACGCCACTGTGGAAACCAACTGCTTTTTTCAAAGCACATATCCTCTTGTTCCTTCCTTTCTGCACAGCTATCTTTTTTGTTTGTCCACACTTTTTATTTAATTTGTGCATCAGTCCACTCCTATTGCTGCCTGCCATACCTGGCTTACATTACTGCAGGGAGATAGTAATTGTAGGACGTTTTTTTTTTGTTTTTGTTTTTTTTTGTGGGAGATTAAGATTGGCATTTCTGCTACAGTGCCATCCCTGTGTGTGCCATCTCTCACTGAGTGGGCCATAGAAAGCCTATTTATTTTTTCCGTGATTTGTGTTCTAAAATCTACCTCAACACAAAAACACTACATCAATCAGTGGGAGAAAAATATTGGCCTCAGTCAGGGCTTGTGTGCCACTGCTGTGTGTGCTATCTCTCATTCAGTGGGCTATAGCAAGCCTATTTTTTTTTTTTTTTTTTTAATATTATTTGGTTTCTAAAGTCTCCCTGAAAAAAAAAAAAAAAACCTAAAAAAACAGTGGGAGAGTAATATTGCCCTTTCAGCTTGTGTGCCAGTCTTGACTCCTGGGTGTGCCACCTCTCTCCCTCTCATTCAGTGGGCCATAGAAAGCCTATTTATTTTTTTTTTTAAATATTATTGGGTTTCTAAAGTCTCCCTTAAAAAACAAAAAATACATAAAAAAACAGTGGGAGAGTAATATTGCCCTTTCAGCTTGTGTGCCAGTCTTGACTCCTGGGTGTGCCACCTCTCTCCCTTTCATTCAGTGGGCCATAGAAAGCCTATTTATTTTTTTTTTTAAATATTATTGGGTTTCTAAAGTCTCCCTTAAAAAACAAAAAATACATAAAAAAACAGTGGGAGAGTAATATTGCCCTTTCAGCTTGTGTGCCAGTCTTGACTCCTGGGTGTGCCACCTCTCTCTCTCATTCAGTGGGCCATAGAAAGGCTATTTATTTTTTTGGTTTTTTTTAATATTATTTGGTTTCTAAAGTCTCCCTGAAAAAAAAAAAAAAACATACAAAAAACAGTGGGAGAGTAATATTGCCCTTTCAGCTTGTGTGCCAGTCTTGACTCCTGGGTGTGCCACCTCTCTCTCTCATTCAGTGGGCCATAGAAAGGCTATTTATTTTTTTGGTTTTTTTAATATTATTTGGTTTCTAAAGTCTCCCTGAAAAAAAAAAAAACATAAAAAAACAGTGGGAGAGTAATATTGCCCTTTCAGCTTGTGTGCCAGTCTTGACTCCTGGGTGTGCCACCTCTCTCTCTCATTCAGTGGGCCATAGAAAGCCTTTTTTTTTTTTTTTTTTAAATATTATTGGGTTTCTAAAGTCTCCCTTAAAAAACAAAAAATACATAAAAAAACAGTGGGAGAGTAATATTGCCCTTTCAGCTTGTGTGCCAGTCTTGACTCCTGGGTGTGCCACCTCTCTCTCTCATTCAGTGGGCCATAGAAAGGCTATTTTTTTTTTGGTTTTTTTAATATTATTTGGTTTCTAAAGTCTCCCTGAAAAAAAAAAAAAAAAATACAAAAAACAGTGGGAGAGTAATATTGCCCTTTCAGCTTGTGTGCCAGTCTTGACTCCTGGGTGTGCCACCTCTCTCATTCAGTGGGCCATAGAAAGCTTTTTTTTTTTTTTCCTTGATTTGTGTTCTAAAATCTACCTCAACACAAAAACACTACATCAATCAGTGGGAGAAAAATATTGGCCTCAGTCAGGGCTTGTGTGCCACTGCTGTGTGTGCTATCTCTCATTCAGTGGGCTATAGAAAGCCTATTTATTTATTTATTTTTTTTCTTATTATTTGGTTTCTAAAGTCTCCCTGAAAAAAAAAAATACATAAATTAGGTGGGAGATTAATATTGACATTAGTGCTTGAGTGACAGTCCTGCGTGTGTGTCATCTCTGTGATTTTGTGCCACAGAAAACAGAGTGTGTAACATTGTGCCTGATTTTCCTTGTGGTCTCACCAACCTGTTAAGGGATATTGAAATCATACTGAAGTTATAGCTCACCGTGTAAGTTGTTTGACAGCAACAAATAAAGTTACTTTGGTTAAGATTTTAAAACAATGAGGAAGTCTGGTGCAAGAGGTCGTCGTGGGCGTTCATTGTCAGCTGGTAATGATGGTAGTGGTAGTGGAGCATCAGGTGGTCACGGGGATAAAAATATTCCACCTAAGTCTGGAGCTGTGGAGCCAGTTTCGTCGTCAGGCTACACAAGGCCTCGAACGCTCTCTTTTCTGGGAGTAGGAAAACCGCTTTTAAAGGCGGAGCAGCAACAGCAAGTTTTGGCTTACATTGCAGACTCAGCCTCTAGCTCTTTTGCCTCCTCTTCCGAAACTGGTAAATGTAAAAGCAGCGCGTCGCTTGTGGATGTTCACGGTCAGGGACAAGTCGCTTCCTTGTCCTCCTCAGCAAAAACTACAACAAGAGAGAAGGATGCAGCAGGCGACACAACGGGTCACTCCATGGAGCTCTTTACACATACCGTCCCTGGCTTAGAAAGTGAAACATTTAACAGGCCATGCCCATTACAAGTATATTCTGACATGGAGTGCACTGATGCACAGCCACAGCCAGAGTACTATGCTGCTCCTTTGACTCAGACCACCACATTGCCCTCTCAGGGTACAGATCCACAATCAGACCCTGATGAGACTATGTTGCCCCGCCACGAACGCTATACCACCGACCGACACAGTGACACAGACGAAGTTGCACACGAGCTCGAAGAGGAGGTAATAGATGACCCAGTTATTGACCCCGATTGGCAGCCATTGGGGGAACAGGGTGCAGGCGGCAGTAGTTCAGAAGCGGAGGTGGAGGAGGGGCCGCAGCAGGCATCAACATCGCAACAGGTTCCATCTGCCGGGCCCGTATCTGGCCCAAAACGCGTGTCAAAGCCAAAACCTGTTGGAGCACAGCGTTGCCATCCGGTTAAAGCTCAGTCTGCAATCCCTGAAAAGGGATCCGAGTCTAGGAAGAGTGCAGTCTGGCATTTTTTTAAACAACATCCAACTGATCAGCGCAAAGTCATCTGTCAAAAATGTTCAACTAGCTTAAGCAGAGGTCAGAATCTGAAAAGTCTAAATACTAGTTGCATGCATAGACACTTAACCACCATGCATTTTCAAGCCTGGACTAACTACCAAACGTCCCTCAAGGTTGTAGCACCCTCGGCCAATGAAGCTAGTCAGCAACGCAACATCCCTTCCGTCACTGTAAGGCCACCATTTTCCGCACCACCGGCAGTATCTGTGCAGGTTTCTTTGCCAGCCAAAAGCAGTCAGGGTCAGGGAATCACCAGTTTTGTAGGAGGAAATATTGCATCTAGGGCACCGGCGGAAACAATACCGTCTCCAACCGTCTCTCAGTCTGCCATGTACACCGGCACACCCGAAAGTTCCACGATCTCCAGCTCTCCAGTCCAGCTCACCCTACATGAGACTCTGGTTAGAAAAAGGAAGTACTTATCCTCGCATCCGCGTACACAGGGTTTTAACGCCCACATAGCTAGACTAATCTCGTTAGAGATGATGCCCTACCGGTTAGTTGAAAGCGAAGCTTTCAAAGCCCTGATGGAGTACGCTGAACCACGATACGAGCTACCCAGTCGACACTTTTTTTCCAGAAAAGCCATCCCAGCCCTGCACCAGCATGTTAAACAGCGCATCGTCCATGCACTCAGGCAATCTGTGAGTACAAAGGTGCACCTGACTACAGATGCATGGACCAGTAGGCATGGCCAGGGACGTTATGTGTCCATCACGGCACACTGGGTGAATGTGGTGGATGCAGGGTCCACAGGCGACATCAATTTAGGGACAGTTGTGCCTAGCCCACGGTCTAGGAAACAGTTGGCTGTAGGCGTTCGCACCCCCTCCTCCTCCTCCTCCTCGTCCTCCTGCAGAAGCTACAGCTCTTCCACAGAACGCAGTCTGCCAACCACTCCATCGGCAGATGACACTGTTGCACACCAGTTGTCCCATTATGGGCCAGCTACTGCCAAGCGTCAGCAGGCTGTATTGGCTATGAAGTGCTTGGGCGACAACAGACACACCGCGGAAGTTCTGTCCGAGTTCTTGCAACAAGAAACACAGTCGTGGCTGGGCACAGTAGATCTTGAGGCAGGCAAGGTAGTGAGTGATAACGGAAGGAATTTCATGGCTGCCATCTCCCTTTCCCAACTGAAACACATTCCTTGCCTGGCTCACACCTTAAACCTGGTGGTGCAGTGCTTATTGAAAACTTATCCTGGGTTCTCCGACCTGCTCCTCAAAGTGCGTGCACTTTGCTCACATATCCGACGTTCGCCTGTACACGCCAGCCGTATGCAGACCTATCAGCGGTCTTTGAACCTTCCCCAGCATCGCCTAATCATAGACGTTGCAACAAGGTGGAACTCAACACTGCACATGCTTCAGAGACTGTGCGAACAGAGGCGTGCTGTTATTTATTTGTGGGAGGATACACGGGCAGGCAGTAGGATGGCAGACATGGAGTTGTCAGGTGTGCAGTGGTCTAAGATACAAGACATGTGTCAAGTCCTTCAGTGTTTTGAGGAATGCACACGGCTGGTTAGTGCAGACAACGCCGTAATAAGCATGAGCATCCCCCTAATGCGTCTGCTGATGCAAAGTTTGACGCACATAAAGGAGCAGGCGTCTGCACCAGAGGAAGAGGAAAGCCTTGATGACAGTCAGCCATTGTCTGGTCAGGGCAGTGTACAGGACGAGGTAGCGGGCGAAGAGGAGGTGGAGGACGAGGAGGATGATGGGGATGAGTATATTTTTAATGCCGAACCTTTCCCGGGGGCACAGGAAATTGGTTGCGTGTCACGGCCGGGTTCTGGTTTTTTGAGGGACACAAGTGACGTAGATTTGCCTGCAACTGCCCCTCAACCAATCACAACCGGAGATTTGACAACTGGAACTTTGGCCCACATGGCGGATTATGCCTTACGTATCCTAAAAAGGGACACACGCATTACGAAAATGATGAACGATGACGATTACTGGTTGGCCTGCCTCCTTGATCCACGCTATAAAGGCAAATTGCAAAATATTATGCCACATGAGAACTTGGAACTAATATTAGCAACCAAACAATCAACTCTTGTTGACCGTTTGCTTCAGGCATTCCCAGCACACAGCGCACGTGATCGTTCTCACACGAGCTCCAGGGGGCAGCAGACTAGGAGTGTTAGGGGTGCACACATCAGAAGTGGCGTTGGACAGAGGGGTTTTCTGACCAGGTTGTGGAGTGATTTTGCTATGACCGCAGACAGGACAGGTACTGCTGCATCAATTGAAAGTGACAGGAGACAACATTTGTCCAGTATGGTTACTAACTATTTTTCATCCCTTATCGATGTTCTCCCTCAACCGTCATTCCCATTTGATTACTGGGCCTCCAAATTAGACACCTGGCCAGAATTGGCAGAATATGCATTGCAGGAGCTTGCTTGCCCGGCAGCAAGTGTCCTATCAGAAAGAGTATTCAGTGCTGCAGGTTCAATATTAACCGAAAAAAGGACTCGTCTGGCTACCCAAAATGTTGACGATCTAACATTCATTAAAATGAACCACAACTGGATTTCGAAATCTTTTGCCCCACCTTGCCCGGCCGACACCTAGCTTTCCTATGAAAAGCTCTTGCCTGTGAATTACTTTTCTAATGTCTAATTTGCTGCAGCTGATTGTACAGCATACGACATGTTTACACCTCCCTAAATGGCAAAACTCCCCACACGGGGCCGTGGTATCGCGACTTGGCGCAAGCACCCGTGAGACTGCTGTTTGTCTGAAGAGGTGGGTGTGCTCGCTTTTGGTTGACGGCATTGCTACTGGGTCCCTCATAGTACAATGTAGTGTCTCTGGCGGTGGTGGTGCGCACCCAACGTCAGACACACCGTTGTAACATGAGGGGCCCTGGGGCGGTCCCGCCGGCCTCAAGAGAGTTCCCCCCTACCCCAGCTCAAAATGTGCTCTACCACGTCCAAAATTATGTCGCACAGCTCCACCAATCTTTAGTCTATTCGCTGACATCATTCAATGTCTGGCACTGACAATACAAATTTGTAGACATCTATGATGCAACTTAAAGTAGTCTGTGTCTGTGTCCTATATTGGCACCATTAAATAGTTACTGCCAAATTACTATGTCAGAAACTCAGTAGATGAGCCCACCCCTGTACCTAAGTATGCCACCTTTTTTTTTGTTGTGGTTGTTTTGCGAGACATTAACATCTATTTATATTTTGGGAGTACTGGGACAGACACTCCTTGCACTACTCCTCCACTCACCACCAAGCTGCCTGTGTATCCATGTAACCGCTGTAAAGCTGCCATGAGCCTATTGTTTGTTATTTTAGGCCTTTGATAGCCTGTCTGCGGTCCCTACTTTAAATACTCCTCCACTGACCACCAAGCTGCCTGCCCGTGTATCCATGTAACCGCTGTAAAACTGCCATAAGCCTATTGTTTGTTATTTTAGGCCTTTGATAGCCTGTCTGCGGTCCCTACTTTAAATACTCCTCCACTCACCACCACCAAGCTGCCTGCCCGTGTATCCATGTAACCGCTGTAAAACTGCCATGAGCCTATTGTTTGTTATGTTAGGCCTTTGATAGCCTGTCTGCGGTCCCTACTTTAAATACTCCTCCACTCACCACCAAGCTGCCTGCCCGTGTATCCATGTAACCGCTGTAAAACTGCCATAAGCCTATTGTTTGTTATTTTAGGCCTTTGATAGCCTGTCTGCGGTCCCTACTTTAAATACTCCTCCACTGACCAGACCACTGCTGCCCGTGTACCCCTGGAACCAATTATAAAGTGCCTACAGCCAGCCCATTTTCTTATGTTAGGCCTTTGAAGCCTGTCTGCGGTCCCTACTTTAAATACTCCTCCACTGACCACCAAGCTGCCTGCCCGTGTATCCATGTAACCGCTGTAAAACTGCCATGAGCCTATTGTTTGTTATTTTAGGCCTTTGAAGCCTGTCTGCGGTCCCTCCTTCCACTAGTCCTCCACTGACCAGACCACTGCTGCCCGTGTACCCCTGGAACCAATTATAAAGTGCCTACAGCCAGCCCATTTTCTTATGTTAGGCCTTTGAAGCCTGTCTGCGGTCCCTACTTTAAATACTCCTCCACTGACCACCAAGCTGCCTGCCCGTGTGTCCATGTAACCGCTGTAAAACTGCCATGAGCCTATTGTTTGTTATGTTAGGCCTTTGATAGCCTGTCTGCGGTCCCTACTTTAAATACTCCTCCACTCACCACCACCAAGCTGCCTGCCCGTGTATCCATGTAACCGCTGTAAAACTGCCATGAGCCTATTGTTTGTTATTTTAGGCCTTTGATAGCCTGTCTGCGGTCCCTACTTTAAATACTCCTCCACTCACCACCACCAAGTTGCCTGCCCGTGTATCCATGTAACCGCTGTAAAACTGCCATGAGCCTATTGTTTGTTATGTTAGGCCTTTGATAGCCTGTCTGCGGTCCCTACTTTAAATACTCCTCCACTCACCACCAAGCTGCCTGCCCGTGTATCCATGTAACCGCTGTAAAACTGCCATAAGCCTATTGTTTGTTATTTTAGGCCTTTGATAGCCTGTCTGCGGTCCCTACTTTAAATACTCCTCCACTGACCACCAAGCTGCCTGCCCGTGTATCCATGTAACCGCTGTAAAACTGCCATAAGCCTATTGTTTGTTATTTTAGGCCTTTGATAGCCTGTCTGCGGTCCCTACTTTAAATACTCCTCCACTCACCACCACCAAGCTGCCTGCCCGTGTATCCATGTAACCGCTGTAAAACTGCCATGAGCCTATTGTTTGTTATTTTAGGCCTTTGATAGCCTGTCTGCGGTCCCTACTTTAAATACTCCTCCACTCACCACCACCAAGTTGCCTGCCCGTGTATCCATGTAACCGCTGTAAAACTGCCATGAGCCTATTGTTTGTTATGTTAGGCCTTTGATAGCCTGTCTGCGGTCCCTACTTTAAATACTCCTCCACTCACCACCAAGCTGCCTGCCCGTGTATCCATGTAACCGCTGTAAAACTGCCATAAGCCTATTGTTTGTTATTTTAGGCCTTTGATAGCCTGTCTGCGGTCCCTACTTTAAATACTCCTCCACTGACCAGACCACTGCTGCCCGTGTACCCCTGGAACCAATTATAAAGTGCCTACAGCCAGCCCATTTTCTTATGTTAGGCCTTTGAAGCCTGTCTGCGGTCCCTACTTTAAATACTCCTCCACTGACCACCAAGCTGCCTGCCCGTGTATCCATGTAACCGCTGTAAAACTGCCATGAGCCTATTGTTTGTTATTTTAGGCCTTTGATAGCCTGTCTGCGGTCCCTACTTTAAATACTCCTCCACTCACCACCACCAAGTTGCCTGCCCGTGTATCCATGTAACCGCTGTAAAACTGCCATGAGCCTATTGTTTGTTATGTTAGGCCTTTGATAGCCTGTCTGCGGTCCCTACTTTAAATACTCCTCCACTCACCACCAAGCTGCCTGCCCGTGTATCCATGTAACCGCTGTAAAACTGCCATAAGCCTATTGTTTGTTATTTTAGGCCTTTGATAGCCTGTCTGCGGTCCCTACTTTAAATACTCCTCCACTCACCACCACCAAGCTGCCTGCCCGTGTATCCATGTAACCGCTGTAAAACTGCCATGAGCCTATTGTTTGTTATTTTAGGCCTTTGATAGCCTGTCTGCGGTCCCTACTTTAAATACTCCTCCACTCACCACCACCAAGTTGCCTGCCCGTGTATCCATGTAACCGCTGTAAAACTGCCATGAGCCTATTGTTTGTTATGTTAGGCCTTTGATAGCCTGTCTGCGGTCCCTACTTTAAATACTCCTCCACTCACCACCAAGCTGCCTGCCCGTGTATCCATGTAACCGCTGTAAAACTGCCATGAGCCTATTGTTTGTTATGTTAGGCCTTTGATAGCCTGTCTGCGGTCCCTACTTTAAATACTCCTCCACTCACCACCAAGCTGCCTGCCCGTCTATCCATGTAACCGCTGTAAAACTGCAATGAGCCTATTGTTTGTTATTTTAGGCCTTTGATAGCCTGTCTGCGGCCCCTACTTGCAATACTCCTCCACTGACCACAATGCTGCCTGGAGTGCCTGCCTGTGTATCCATGTAACCGATGTAAAACTGCCATGACTGCCTACTGTTTGTTATTTTAGGCCTTTGATAGCCTGTCTGCAGCCCCTACTTGCAATACTCCTCCACTGACCACACCAATGCTGCCCGTGTACCCCTGGAACCTATTTAAAAGTTCATAGAGCCTAGTTATATATTTTATTTACTATTAATAAGGCCATGATGGACTACGCTGTACCACGCTACAAGCTAACCAGTCGACACTTCTTTTGCGAGAAAAGCCATCCCAACCCTCCACCAGCATGTAGAAGACCGCATTGTCCATGCACTCTGGCAATCTGTGAGTACAAAGGTGCACCTGACAACAGACGCATGGACCTGTAGGCATGGCCACGGAAGATTACGTGTCCATTACGGCGCAATGGGTTAATGTGGTGGATGCATGGTCCACAGGGGACAGCCTACTAAGTCTGTCTGCAGTCCCTAATTCAAATTGTCCTCCACTGTCTAAATCGGAGCTTCCACCTTCTGGCTTTCGGCCTATAGTATCAGAAATTAAACTGCATTTGGCCTTCAACTTTGGTTAGGGCCTACTAACGGCTTCTGCCCCTCCCTGGTGTTGCCCTCAACTAAATAAAGCTGAGCTTCAACCTTCTGCTCCAAATTACCATTTTGAAAAATGCAATAGGCTTTTCCGGCCTACTAAAGGTGTCTGTCTGTGTGCCCCTGCCTGGTGTTGTCCTCAACTAAATAAAGCTGAGCTTCAACCTTCCGGCTCTCATTAAGTGGTTTTAAAAAAAAAAATGGTGGTTAGGGCCTACTAACGGCTTCTGCCCCTCCCTGGTGTTGCCCTCAACTAAATAAAGCTGAGCTTCAACCTTCTGCTCCAAATTACCATTTTGAAAAATGCAATAGGCTTTTCCGGCCTACTAAAGGTGTCTGTCTGTGTGCCCCTGCCTGGTGTTGTCCTCAACTAAATAAAGCTGAGCTTCAACCTTCTGCTCCAAATTACCATTTTAAAAAATGCAATAGGCTTTTCCGGCCTACTAAAGGTGTCTGTCTGTGTGCCCCTGCCTGGTGTTGCCCTCAACTAAATAAAGCTGAGCTTCAACCTTCTGCTCCAAATTACCATTTTGAAAAATGCAATAGGCTTTTCCGGCCTACTAAAGGTGTCTGTCTGTGTGCCCCTGCCTGGTGTTGTCCTCAACTAAATAAAGCTGAGCTTCAACCTTCTGCTCCAAATTACCATTTTAAAAAATGCAATAGGCTTTTCCGGCCTACTAAAGGTGTCTGTCTGTGTGCCCCTGCCTGGTGTTGCCCTCAACTAAATAAAGCTGAGCTTCAACCTTCTGCTCCAAATTACCATTTTGAAAAATGCAATAGGCTTTTCCGGCCTACTAAAGGTGTCTGTCTGTGTGCCCCTGCCTGGTGTTGTCCTCAACTAAATAAAGCTGAGCTTCAACCTTCCGGCTCTCATTAAGTGGTTTTAAAAAAAAAAAATGGTGGTTAGGGCCTACTAACGGCTTCTGCCCCTCCCTGGTGTTGCCCTCAACTAAATAAAGCTGAGCTTCAACCTTCCGGCTCTCATTAAGTGGTTTTAAAAAAAAAAAATGGTGGTTAGGGCCTACTAACGGCTTCTGCCCCTCCCTGGTGTTGCCCTCAACTAAATAAAGCTGAGCTTCAACCTTCTGCTCCAAATTACCATTTTGAAAAATGCAATAGGCTTTTCCGGCCTACTAAAGGTGTCTGTCTGTGTGCCCCTGCCTGGTGTTATCCTCAACTAAATAAAGCTGAGCTTCAACCTTCTGCTCCAAATTACCATTTTGAAAAATGCAATAGGCTTTTCCGGCCTACTAAAGGTGTCTGTCTGTGTGCCCCTGCCTGGTGTTGTCCTCAACTAAATAAAGCTGAGCTTCAACCTTCTGCTCCAAATTACCATTTTAAAAAATGCAATAGGCTTTTCCGGCCTACTAAAGGTGTCTGTCTGTGTGCCCCTGCCTGGTGTTGCCCTCAACTAAATAAAGCTGAGCTTCAACCTTCTGCTCCAAATTACCATTTTGAAAAATGCAATAGGCTTTTCCGGCCTACTAAAGGTGTCTGTCTGTGTGCCCCTGCCTGGTGTTGTCCTCAACTAAATAAAGCTGAGCTTCAACCTTCCGGCTCTCATTAAGTGGTTTTAAAAAAAAAAATGGTGGTTAGGGCCTACTAACGGCTTCTGCCCCTCCCTGGTGTTGCCCTCAACTAAATAAAGCTGAGCTTCAACCTTCTGCTCCAAATTACCATTTTGAAAAATGCAATAGGCTTTTCCGGCCTACTAAAGGTGTCTGTCTGTGTGCCCCTGCCTGGTGTTGTCCTCAACTAAATAAAGCTGAGCTTCAACCTTCTGCTCCAAATTACCATTTTAAAAAATGCAATAGGCTTTTCCGGCCTACTAAAGGTGTCTGTCTGTGTGCCCCTGCCTGGTGTTGCCCTCAACTAAATAAAGCTGAGCTTCAACCTTCTGCTCCAAATTACCATTTTGAAAAATGCAATAGGCTTTTCCGGCCTACTAAAGGTGTCTGTCTGTGTGCCCCTGCCTGGTGTTGTCCTCAACTAAATAAAGCTGAGCTTCAACCTTCCGGCTCTCATTAAGTGGTTTTAAAAAAAAAAAATGGTGGTTAGGGCCTACTAACGGCTTCTGCCCCTCCCTGGTGTTGCCCTCAACTAAATAAAGCTGAGCTTCAACCTTCTGCTCCAAATTACCATTTTGAAAAATGCAATAGGCTTTTCCGGCCTACTAAAGGTGTCTGTCTGTGTGCCCCTGCCTGGTGTTGCCCTCAACTAAATAAAGCTGAGCTTCAACCTTCTGCTCCAAATTACCATTTTGAAAAATGCAATAGGCTTTTCCGGCCTACTAAAGGTGTCTGTCTGTGTGCCCCTGCCTGGTGTTGTCCTCAACTAAATAAAGCTGAGCTTCAACCTTCCGGCTCTCATTAAGTGGTTTTAAAAAAAAAAATGGTGGTTAGGGCCTACTAACGGCTTCTGCCCCTCCCTGGTGTTGTCCTCAACTAAATAAAGCTGAGCTTCAACCTTCCGGCTCTCATTAAGTGGTTTTAAAAAAAAAAATGGTGGTTAGGGCCTACTAACGGCTTCTGCCCCTCCCTGGTGTTGTCCTCAACTAAATAAAGCTGAGCTTCAACCTTCCGGCTCTCATTAAGTGGTTTTAAAAAAAAAAAATGGTGGTTAGGGCCTACTAACGGCTTCTGCCCCTCCCTGGTGTTGCCCTCAACTAAATAAAGCTGAGCTTCAACCTTCTGCTCCAAATTACCATTTTGAAAAATGCAATAGGCTTTTCCGGCCTACTAAAGGTGTCTGTCTGTGTGCCCCTGCCTGGTGTTGTCCTCAACTAAATAAAGCTGAGCTTCAACCTTCTGCTCCAAATTACCATTTTAAAAAATGCAATAGGCTTTTCCGGCCTACTAAAGGTGTCTGTCTGTGTGCCCCTGCCTGGTGTTGCCCTCAACTAAATAAAGCTGAGCTTCAACCTTCTGCTCCAAATTACCATTTTGAAAAATGCAATAGGCTTTTCCGGCCTACTAAAGGTGTCTGTCTGTGTGCCCCTGCCTGGTGTTGTCCTCAACTAAATAAAGCTGAGCTTCAACCTTCTGCTCCAAATTACCATTTTAAAAAATGCAATAGGCTTTTCCGGCCTACTAAAGGTGTCTGTCTGTGTGCCCCTGCCTGGTGTTGCCCTCAACTAAATAAAGCTGAGCTTCAACCTTCTGCTCCAAATTACCATTTTGAAAAATGCAATAGGCTTTTCCGGCCTACTAAAGGTGTCTGTCTGTGTGCCCCTGCCTGGTGTTGTCCTCAACTAAATAAAGCTGAGCTTCAACCTTCCGGCTCTCATTAAGTGGTTTTAAAAAAAAAAAATGGTGGTTAGGGCCTACTAACGGCTTCTGCCCCTCCCTGGTGTTGCCCTCAACTAAATAAAGCTGAGCTTCAACCTTCTGCTCCAAATTACCATTTTGAAAAATGCAATAGGCTTTTCCGGCCTACTAAAGGTGTCTGTCTGTGTGCCCCTGCCTGGTGTTGCCCTCAACTAAATAAAGCTGAGCTTCAACCTTCTGCTCCAAATTACCATTTTGAAAAATGCAATAGGCTTTTCCGGCCTACTAAAGGTGTCTGTCTGTGTGCCCCTGCCTGGTGTTGTCCTCAACTAAATAAAGCTGAGCTTCAACCTTCCGGCTCTCATTAAGTGGTTTTAAAAAAAAAAATGGTGGTTAGGGCCTACTAACGGCTTCTGCCCCTCCCTGGTGTTGTCCTCAACTAAATAAAGCTGAGCTTCAATTTTCCGGCTCTCATTAAGTGGTTTTAAAAAAAAAAATGGTGGTTAGGGCCTACTAACGGCTTCTGCCCCTCCCTGGTGTTGTCCTCAACTAAATAAAGCTGAGCTTCAACCTTCCGGCTCTCATTAAGTGGTTTTAAAAAAAAAAAATGGTGGTTAGGGCCTACTAACGGCTTCTGCCCCTCCCTGGTGTTGCCCTCAACTAAATAAAGCTGAGCTTCAACCTTCTGCTCCAAATTACCATTTTGAAAAATGCAATAGGCTTTTCCGGCCTACTAAAGGTGTCTGTCTGTGTGCCCCTGCCTGGTGTTGTCCTCAACTAAATAAAGCTGAGCTTCAACCTTCTGCTCCAAATTACCATTTTAAAAAATGCAATAGGCTTTTCCGGCCTACTAAAGGTGTCTGTCTGTGTGCCCCTGCCTGGTGTTGCCCTCAACTAAATAAAGCTGAGCTTCAACCTTCTGCTCCAAATTACCATTTTGAAAAATGCAATAGGCTTTTCCGGCCTACTAAAGGTGTCTGTCTGTGTGCCCCTGCCTGGTGTTGTCCTCAACTAAATAAAGCTGAGCTTCAACCTTCTGCTCCAAATTACCATTTTAAAAAATGCAATAGGCTTTTCCGGCCTACTAAAGGTGTCTGTCTGTGTGCCCCTGCCTGGTGTTGCCCTCAACTAAATAAAGCTGAGCTTCAACCTTCTGCTCCAAATTACCATTTTGAAAAATGCAATAGGCTTTTCCGGCCTACTAAAGGTGTCTGTCTGTGTGCCCCTGCCTGGTGTTGTCCTCAACTAAATAAAGCTGAGCTTCAACCTTCCGGCTCTCATTAAGTGGTTTTAAAAAAAAAAATGGTGGTTAGGGCCTACTAACGGCTTCTGCCCCTCCCTGGTGTTGCCCTCAACTAAATAAAGCTGAGCTTCAACCTTCTGCTCCAAATTACCATTTTGAAAAATGCAATAGGCTTTTCCGGCCTACTAAAGGTGTCTGTCTGTGTGCCCCTGCCTGGTGTTGCCCTCAACTAAATAAAGCTGAGCTTCAACCTTCTGCTCCAAATTACCATTTTGAAAAATGCAATAGGCTTTTCCGGCCTACTAAAGGTGTCTGTCTGTGTGCCCCTGCCTGGTGTTGTCCTCAACTAAATAAAGCTGAGCTTCAACCTTCCGGCTCTCATTAAGTGGTTTTAAAAAAAAAAATGGTGGTTAGGGCCTACTAACGGCTTCTGCCCCTCCCTCGTGTTGTCCTCAACTAAATAAAGCTGAGCTTCAACCTTCCGGCTCTCATTAAGTGGTTTTAAAAAAAAAAATGGTGGTTAGGGCCTACTAACGGCTTCTGCCCCTCCCTGGTGTTGCCCTCAACTAAATAAAGCTGAGCTTCAACCTTCTGCTCCAAATTACCATTTTAAAAAATGCAATAGGCTTTTCCGGCCTACTAAAGGTGTCTGCCCCTCCCTGGTGTTGTCCTCAACTGAACAAAGCTGAGCTTCCACATTCTGGCTTTCGCCCTATACTATCAGATATTAAACTGCATTTGGCCTACTAGTGTGGTTAGGCCCTTGAAACAGTGTCTGCTGCTCTTGGGTTTGCTACTCCACTGAACAAAGCAATGCCGCCTGTTTAGTCCTGTTACCAATTTTGAACTGCATGTAGCCTACTTTATTCTTTGGCCCTATATCTGTTTCCTCCTCATCCTGCCCATTGCCCAGCCACTGCTAAATGAGTCTGCTGGTACATTGACCTAGACCACTACATTCCCCTTGTACTCTACACAGCCAGAATCTGTCCCTGCTGAAAGTAAGGTTCCCCTTCCCGCATGTTATACCACCTTACACAGGGACAAAGAGGAAGGTGCAGATGAAAGTGCAGGTACCTTCATCAGGTGGGGGGGCATACTCGTTGGCGACGTCACTGGCACAGGGCCCCTCAGAGTACGCAAAAGTGTCGCTGCTGGTGGGAGGCGCCCCCGCCATGCAAACACACCGCCGTACTTTGAGGGGCCCTGTGCCAGTGGCAATGCGAACGAGTGGGCCCCCCCCTGCTTGCTCAGGATCACAGCACTTGCAACTTTTAAATACTTACCTTTCCCTGCAACACCGCCGTGACGTAGTCCGCATTTCCTGGGCCCACGAAAAACTTGAGCCAGCCCTACTCCCCCCACAACTTTCCCCCAATTCCCTATGCCCAACTATTATTATACAGTTAATTAAGATTGGCAAGCTTCAGAAACAAGAATGGATGTTTTTGGCATTAAAATGGGCACTGTAGGTGTTTTCCTGGCCTCCACTCACTGCCGACTATGCTTCCCCATTGACTTGCATTGGGTTTCGTGTTTCGGTCGATCCCCGACTTTTAGCGATAATCGGCCGACTGCACTCGACTCGACTCTGGACAAAATCGGGTTTCCCAAAACCCTACTCGATCTTAAAAAAATGAAAGTCGCTCAACCCTAAACACGACCTCATTAGAGTGTGCGGAGAAACTATATTTATAGGGACTCTAGCACGCCCCAGCCTGTAAGGGTGTCACCGTGCCTTCAGGTGTATGTGGGGACAGATAACTTGCAATTCAGCTGTTGTCATGTCCCACGACTTGAGAAATCATTTAATGTTTGCATTGCTTGTGTTCTATCCTTCTTTCTAGACAGAAGTTTGCTTTTCCCTGTATTTTGTCCCAACTCTCTCACTGTAGTCCTGTGATGTATGTTTGTTCACGCCCTTATTCTCCATTTTGTCATCATCCCCATATCTGTATGCATGCTATTACATGTCCTCTGTTGAATATTCCTTTTTACCTGCTACTTTCATCATAATACAAGAGTTTCAGTTAAAGCAATCCTCTTTTCCTGGAGTCTTCTTACATGAGAACGTGGCTGAGTTAAGCTATCTGATAAATCGGTATGAACGTGAGTACAGGTCAATACGGAAGCGCCCAAAAGAATAGGTCTATCCAGGCACCACTGCGTTCTACATACCCATGAGTCAGAATAGTAAAAAGGAATATCCTGCCTTCAGAGACAGTAACTCAAGGTCTGTGCTGAACCTCAGTGGAAAAAGACATTTCCCAGATACACAGTAACCCAGTTCCCAGCCAGACCCCAGCGTGCATAGAAGCACACACTGCAGATAAACAGTGAGAAGTATAACCCTCATCATCCACTCTTCCTGCCTGCAAGCAAATCATGTCTGAAGCAAGGAATACAATGTCCCTACCAGACTTACAAACACAGGACAGAGACCCAGATCCCCATCCACCAGCTAGTGAAAGAGGAAAACGTACAGTTAAACCTACATGGAAAGTCATGGAGAATTTAGAGACTGCAAAAGGTGTCGTATATCGTGATGTGTCTTCACTGTGGGAGAAAGTGCTGAGTCACATAGACACTGTATCAAGGCCTGCTTCTCATGAGTTACCACTAGAGGGAGTCCTAGAACAATTATGCACAGCATACCAAATGTATATGGAGAAGACTTACCAATACATTACTCTCCTGAAAAAACTGAATCTGCCAGAGACTTTAAACGAATTGCAAAGTTTCAAGCAACTTAATTCTGAAAGGGACTGCACCGTACGTGACATTAAAACCAAGATAGAGGCTAAAATTGCACAGACACCAGATGCATCATCTCGCTCATCCAAATCGTCTAAGCACTCAAAACGCTCATCTAGGTCAAGTTCATCAAAATATTCCACTCTCAGCCAGCAGCTTATAAGGGCACGTGCTAAGGCAGAAACGTCTAAGATACAAGCAGCCTTTGCGCAAAGGAGAGCAGATATGGACGCAGCCACAGCACAAAAGAGAGCAGAAATGGATGCAGCACAAAGGAGAGCAGCCATGGATGCGGATGCAGCACGCAAGGAAGCTCTGGAGAAGGAATGTGAGCACGCAACAGCCATGGCGGAGTTAAGGATCCTGGAGCGAGCTATCAGTGGGAGTCAAAGAGACAGCATCAGTTTGTGTGAAGTGGAGGCAAAGGACCCTATTGAACGCACAAGAGACTACGTGCTAAGCCAAAATGGCGAACCGCAGATCATCACTAACACTCCTGATGGCGTTCATGCTTCTCCAGGGCACCAGGATGCCGATCCACTTACAGAACCCTACACTCAAGGTCAGTACAATGCTCCCAAACTTGAACTTCCTTCGTATTCCGGTATGCGCCAAGACCCTGCATCTCATCAAACTCCACAGGCTATTATCTACACGCAACCCAATATACCGGCAGGTCATTATACTCTCGACAACCGCATAGTGCCAGCTCCGCATGTAGCAGAGACTATACCCACCAAACCGGTTGCTGGACTAAATGCATATGCCACTCCATACTTACCCACGTTTCAAGGCCAAGACGTCTCCACTCCTATGTACAACACCGCTCAGCCCACATTCGTGCATCCTAAGTCAGAAAGAACAGACATGTCCGACTTCGCAAGGTACATGATTCGCCGCGAACTTACTAAAACCGGTCTCACAAGGTTTGACGACCAACCTGAAAATTACAGAGGTTGGAAAAATGCCTTTAGAACCGTAACTAGTGACCTCGGCATCACTGCTGCCGAAGAGCTGGACCTGCTAATCAGATGGCTAGGACCACAATCCACAGAGCGTGTCAAGAGACTCAGGTCTGTACATATCAGTAATCCAATGGCTGGTCTCATGGCTGCATGGGAAAGACTAGAGAAAAACTTTGGCAGTCCAGAAGCCATAGAGGATGCACTGTTCAAGCGTCTACAGAGTTTTCCAAAGATATCAAGCAAGGACAGTTCAAAGTTCCTAGAGCTCAGTGACTTGCTGTTAGAGCTCCAGCTGGCCAAGGCAGACACCCACCTACCTGGCCTCAGCTATCTGGACACTGCTCGTGGAGTAAATCCCATTATCTCCAAGCTACCATACAACGTACAAGAAAGGTGGACTACACTAGGGTCAAAATACAAGAAAGACCATCAAGTGTCATTTCCTCCGTTCTCCTACTTCTGTGAGTTTATAAAAGATGTGGCAGAGCGCAAGAACGACCCAAGCTTTTCCTATGAAGAATACAGTGGCCCAGCTTCACCTCCTTCTAAATACGTGAGCGCACGCTCGAATGATAGAAACCGCAGGGGTCCAGTGTCAGTGAAGAAGACGGATATTCTTCCCTTACCAACATCACCCCCAGACAAGAGTAACAAAGGTGAAAAGATAGAGAACCCAAATCGTGAGTGTCCCATCCACACTACGTACAAGCACTCCACCCATTCCGTCCTGACTCTACACTTACTCCTTCCCCCACCACGAGCCATGGCGGGGAGGACGCAGCTCAAACTGCAAGCCATACCACAATATCTTCTTCATGCACAGAAGTCTGCGGAGAAGACCTCTGGGACAAGTCCTGTGCGAAGATTTGCCTGGTGAACGTATATCCCAACGGTCACCCAGAGAAAGCCGTGAAGGTGTACGTCCTTCTGGATGATCAGAGCAACCGATCACTTGCAAGGTCAGAACTCTTTGATATGTTTAACTTAAAGGGAAATGCCTACCCTTACACCTTAGGTACCTGCAGTGGTGTTACAGAGGTTTATGGGAGAAGGGCCAGTGGTCTTACAGCGACATCTCTCGAGAACACCGTCGAGATACCGTTACCTACACTGGTCGAGTGCAACCAGATTCCATCCAATCGAGAAGAGATCCCAACGCCAGAGGCTGCTCTTCATCACCAACATCTCAAGGGGATAGCAAACAAGATACCAGCCCTCAACAACAGTGCAGATATCCTGATTCTGCTTGGCAGAGACATCCTCCGGCTGCACAAGGTGCGTCAGCAAATTAATGGACCACACGATGCACCATTTGCCCAACGCTTAGATCTAGGCTGGGTAATCATAGGCAATGTTTGCATACACAAGATGAAGAGACCTAACAACATCTCCTCTTACAAGACACACATCTTGTCAAATGGTCGCAGCACCCATTTCCAACCATGCCCACATCACTACTGGGTGAAAGAGAAAGTGAGCAACACCAAGTGGCAACAGGAATCCTTCAACAACATGAACACACTCCAGTCCTGGGAAGAAAACCTCGGGTCATCAGTGTTCGATTCCACAAGTAATGACAACAAGTTGGCACCCACAAGGGAAGATAAAGAATTTATAAAAGTTATGGATAAAGAATTTGTTCAAGACGACTCCAACAGTTGGGTAGCTCCTTTACCCTTTCGTTTCCCAAGAGTGAGGTTGCCGAACAACCTGCAGCAAGCAACTGCAAGGTTCTCATCCTTAAAGCGTACCCTAAAGAGGAAACCAGAGATGGAGAAGCATTTCATTGACTTTATGCAGAACATCTTTGACAGAAATCATGCTGAACCTGCGCCACCACTGAGGGAGGGAGAAGAATGTTGGTATCTTCCATCCTTTGGTGTCTATCACCCTCGCAAGCCTAATCAGATCAGAGTGGTGTTTGACTCCAGTGCTCAGTTTGAAGGCCTCTCTCTCAATAACCTGCTCCTAACTGGGCCCAACCTGAACAACAGCCTCCTTGGAGTATTGATCCGCTTCAGACAAGAACCTGTTGCCATAATGGCCGACATTCAGCAGATGTTTCATTGCTTCATTGTGAAAGAAGACAACAGAAACTATCTTAGGTTCCTATGGCACAAGGACAACAACGTCAACAATCAGGTCATAGACTACCGGATGAAGGTCCATGTCTTCGGCAACAGTCCCTCACCTGCTGTGGCGATCTATGGACTGAGACGGACAGCCCAGGAAGGTGAGAGAGAGTACGGTTCCGATGCTCGGCAATTTGTAGAGAAGAACTTCTACGTGGACGATGGGCTCAAGTCCTTGCCCACAAGCGAAGATGCAATTGACCTACTCTCCAGAACACAGGAAATGCTATCCACATCAAACCTCAGACTCCACAAGATTATCTCTAACAGTCAAGAGGTAATGAACGCGTTTCCATCTGAGGACCATGCCACAAACCTAAAGGACCTCAACTTGGGTTCCGATGTTCCTCCAACACAGCGCAGCCTTGGTCTACTGTGGGATATCAAACGGGACACCTTCACTTTCCAAGTGTCACCCTATGACAAACCCTTTACCAAACGAGGAGTCCTATCTGTCATAAATAGCATCTATGATCCTCTCGGGTTTGTAGCACCCATCACTATTCAAGGCAAGATACTGTTAAGACAGCTTACGGCCGAGAACACGGATTGGGACACCCCGCTCCCAACTCAGAAACAGCAAAGGTGGGAGGCGTGGAAGAAGTCTCTGAAGTTCTTAGAGCAACTCCAAGTCCCACGTTGTTATTCTCCAAGATCACCTTTGACCGCAATCAGAAGAGAAGTCCATATTTTCTCTGACGCATCTACAGAAGCCATAGCCGCAGTAGCTTATCTGATGACCTTAGGAGCAAACAAGACACATTGTGGTTTCATCCTGGGTAAAGCCAAATTAACTCCAAAGCCTGCACACTCTGTACCCAGACTCGAGCTTTGCGCTGCGGTATTGGCAGTAGAAATTGCTGAAGTTGTACAAGACGAAATGGACATTACAATTGATTCCTTTACCTTCTACACTGACAGCAGGGTGGTACTCGGGTACATTCACAACCAAACAAAGCAGTTCTATACATATGTGAGCAACAGAGTAGAGCGCATCAGAAGTTTTTCTACCCCTGAGCAGTGGCATCACATCTCCACCGATTTAAACCCAGCCGACCGAGGTACAAGACTCGCAGCTGCTTCTAAGCTTGATGACAACATGTGGTTAACGCCTCCCAGTCTCCTGTACGAAGATTTCTGTGCGAACAACACCAAAAATGCTTATGAGCTGGTGGAACCAGAATCTGACAAGGAGATAAGACAAACTATCTCTGCTCACTATACTTCAATGACATCTAGGCAAGGTTTGAAGTCTCATCGTTTTGAACGCTTTTCAAGCTGGTCCTCCGTTGTACGAACTGTAGCTCGTCTCATTCACATTGCTCGCTGTTTTACAAAGGACAAGCCCTCAGGGTGCCATGGTTGGCACGTGTGTAAGAGTCGTCTTACTGCCGACGACATAGACCATGCCGAACAAGTTATCATCAGGTGTGTGCAACAAGAAGAATATTCACATGAGATTGGCAGTATTACCAAGGGAGTCAGCGTGTCCAAAAACAGCACTCTACTCGACTTGAATCCAGTAGTCGATCATCTCAAGTTTCTAAGAGTGGGAGGACGTTTAAGTAAATCAGACCTATACGATAAGGAGCAGAACCCTATCATCATTCCAGGTCGACATCACGTCACTACTCTGTTGATTCGGCACTATCACGAACGAGTGCAGCACCAAGGCAGACATCTTACTGAAGGTGCCATCAGGTCTGCTGGTCTGTGGATCATGGGAATGAAGAGGTGCGTCTCTTCAGTTCTCCATAGATGTGTCAAGTGCCGAAGGTTACGAGGAAAACACCAACAACAACAAATGGCGAACCTCCCAGCAGATCGACTGAGCATGGACCAACCGTTTTCATATGTTGGTGTAGACGTCTTCGGGCCATGGGCGGTTGTTACCAGGAAAACCCGTGGAGGAGCCGCGAACAGTAAGCGATGGGCTGTCCTATTCACCTGTCTCAGTATCCGTGCAGTTCACATCGAGGTTATTGAATCCATGGATACCTCCAGCTTCATCAATGCCCTAAGAAGATTCTTTTCCATCCGGGGACCTGCCAAACAACTCCGGTCCGACTGCGGCACAAACTTTGTAGGAGCCTGCAAGGAACTGCAGTTTGACAACTTCTTGTCCGACAATGGATGCACTTGGGTATTCAACCCTCCACACTCTTCACACATGGGTGGATCTTGGGAACGCATGATTGGTGTTGCACGAAGGATCCTCGACTCCATGTTGCTGGACCATAAACTTCCCCTTACTCATGAAGTTCTGGTCACCTTCCTCGCAGAAGTGTCAGCCATAATAAATGCTACACCTTTGGTTCCAGTATCATCCGACCCCGATGCTCCAACGATACTTACTCCAGCTACACTCCTTACACAGAAGATTGGAGCCGCTACAGTCCCACCTGGGAATTTCGATAACAAGGACATTTACAAACGTCAGTGGAGACAAGTTCAACACCTGGCTAATGTGTTTTGGCATCGCTGGAAGACCGAATATTTACACTTGCTTCAAAACCGTCACAAATGGCAGACGCCCAGTCCCAATCTCCAAGAAGGAGACCTTGTTCTCTTAAAGGACAAAGAGGCTCATCGTAATGACTGGCCAATGGGACTTATCACCAAGGTCCTACCCGGTGAGGACGGAAAGACTCGTAAGGTAGAAGTTAAGGTGACAAAAGGGGGCTCTACCCGAACCTTCTTCCGCCCGGTCACTGAACTCGTGCTGCTTCTACGAAAGGAGGACATCACATGAACTGAACATGCTCCTGGACGTTGTTCACGGCGGGGAGCATTCCTCCTCATTCCCCAGTTTATTGAATGTTGACATTTTCCATTGGATTGAAACCTTAACATTCCCATTGGATTCTGGGTTGGTGGAAGAGTTTGCATGTTTGCGGCTTCCCCAATCTGAAGATGGGTTTTATATACTTGAACTTATCTTTCGGTGTGATCTACGGGTCAACAACAACGAGTTGGACTTAAAAATCTTTTATGTTTATTATTGCATGCATGTTTTCTTCCTCTTGTTTTTTCAGGTTCGAACGACTTCGAAAAATTACGGACATCGTGAAATCCAAGGATTTCAGACGGGGAGTGTCATGTCCCACGACTTGAGAAATCATTTAATGTTTGCATTGCTTGTGTTCTATCCTTCTTTCTAGACAGAAGTTTGCTTTTCCCTGTATTTTGTCCCAACTCTCTCACTGTAGTCCTGTGATGTATGTTTGTTCACGCCCTTATTCTCCATTTTGTCATCATCCCCATATCTGTATGCATCCTATTACATGTCCTCTGTTGAATATTCCTTTTTACCTGCTACTTTCATCATAATACAAGAGTTTCAGTTAAAGCAATCCTCTTTTCCTGGAGTCTTCTTACATGAGAACGTGGCTGAGTTAAGCTATCTGATAAATCGGTATGAACGTGAGTACAGGTCAATACTGAAGCGCCCAAAAGAATAGGTCTATCCAGGCACCACTGCGTTCTACATACCCATGAGTCAGAATAGCTGTCCTGCCGGTCTCTGCTGTAAGTCGTAGAGTCCTTACAACCTCGGTGGTCCGGTTACCGGTTATCTGCGCTTCAGAGGGAGGCAGCCTGCTCATAGCTGGTCTCCCCTGATGTTACTCTCCTGTGCTTCGCTCTCCTGCACACTCACTGAACAATGTTCGGCTTTCTCAATGTCTCTTCCTCCAGGAGCCTCAGTACTTCAGACTACAGGCCCCTTCAGACCTTCTGACACTCTATGTCAGTCTGCTCTCTTCTGTGTCTCTCACTTTCTGAACTGAAACTGAAACTGAACTCTTTCCCTCCAGATCAGGATGTCTTTATAGAGGAGTTCACCTTAAACAGATTTAGAGCTCCCCCTTCTGGTCTGGAGTGTGAACATGTTGTATGCATTGTGGTTACCTGATAAAAGATCACTCTCCCTGTGCGGAAAGCAATGTCACTGTGACAACCAGGACCCTGGGGCATCACACATATTTATTTTTTATTTAAGTATTGTTCCCTAATGAAAAGGGTGACAAAGGGGGGTTTTATTTACTATTTTTTTTATTTTGATCACTGTGATAGAGTCTATCACAGTGATCAAAATGAACCAATAGGAAAAATCTATTGTTGCCTGGTGCTGGCCGGCAGATCTCGGCGGGCGCAGTGTGCATGCGCCTGCTATTTTCTTACCAGAAGAAGATGCTATTGCAAAACAATGGGGAGACAAAGAGCGCAATAGGGTCTTATCCACGTTACACAGAGGAGAATATACACCAAATTTGCTCACCTGGTTAGGATGAGATTAGAGCATGTAGATAGCGGCTGCTGCAGATCCACAGGTCTTCACCGACCAGAGAAATTAATGTCTTCAAAGGGAGATTTGTAGTTAAAATTCTGCGCTGCCGCTAAGATGAATTTCAGGAAAGTATAGTTGATTCACAGTGGTTTTATTCAACGCGTTTCAGGGGTCTCATGCCCCCTTCATCAGGAAATACCACACAGAATATACAGGCATCACAGGTATAAATAGTTTTGCTAGGTTAAAAAAATGAGCTCCACCAGGTCAGATGACTCAGTGTCAAAGTTCAATGATAACACACAATTAACAATTCAAACGATTAGAGAGGTATATATAATGACAAAAATGCAATGACTTCTTTTATATTTCTAGACAATAGTTCCAAATTTGCAACATTAAGGCCATGTTCACACTTTGCGGTTTTTACCGCGGAACCGATGCCATTTACATGTAAACCCTATGGAAACCGCAAACCGCGCAGACACGCAGCGGTTCAAAACCCGCAGCATGTCACTTCTTTGTGCAGAATCGCTGCGATTCTGCACCCATAGGAATGCATTGAACCGCTTACTTCCCGCATGGGGCTGTGCCCACGTTGCGGGAAGTAAGCGGCTAATGTGCGGGTGGTACCCGGGGTGGAGGAGAGGAGACTCTCCTCCAGGCCCTAGGAACCATATTTGGGGTAAAAAAAATAAAAATAAAAAATCATGTTATACTCACCTCTCAGCGCTGCACGCGGCCGGCCGGTCAGAGTTGCTGTGCGAACAGGACCTGCTGTGACGTCGCGGTCACATGACCGTGACATCACGAAGGGTCCTTCTCGCACATCATCTTTGGAACCGGACCGCCGGGTGCAGCGCCGAGGAGATCCGGACATCAGAGGGTGAGTTTAACCAATTTTTATTATTTTTAACATTACTATTGATGCTGCATATTGCTGCATATGCAGCATCAATAGTATAGGCAGAAACTCGCAGCGGAAACCACGGAACAAACCGCGATAAATCTGCAGGGATAACCGCAGCGGTTTTGCCCTGCAGATTTATCAAATCCGCTGCGGGAGAACCCGCAGAGGGACGCCGCAAAGTGTGAACATGGCCTAAGGAGGAAATAAAAAAAAAACACGATCTCTACCTAAATGGACAAGAACCTGTAAGAAAAGGAATTACCCCAGTTCAGAAGCAAATGCCTTACAGATGAACTACCGTGTGGAATCAACAAGCTGCTGTTTTCTTATCGAAAATCCATTGAATGTGGAATAAAATCATGTTTTATTATTTTCCATTAAAAAAAAAAATATATATATATATATATATATATATATATATATATATATATATATATATATATATATATATATATATATATATATATATGAAAATACATTTGTGGTGGTTTGGGGTGATCTAAAATTATGAAAATTATAATTAGTGAGTTTAAAATTGCGTCATGTACATAAGAGTAACAATTTAAGCAGCGAACCAGCGCTTGAAGTGAGCGCAGAAACAAAGTGAAAGTGACACTTCACCTGTCCAAGGACCAATGATAGATATCATATTTAACAAGAGACAATATAACATTGCCAAGGGAGGGGAATGAATGAATACACTGCACTCAGTGACCACAAAGAACAGCAGATAAAAAGGGACACCTGGCAGCAGAGAAAAGGAATATATATATATATATAAATATTTTTATATATATATAAAAATAGGGGAAAAAAATAAAAATATGCACTATTCAGATGAACTTAGCTCACTAAGTTCATCTGAATAGTGCATATTTTTATTTTTTTCCCCTATTTATATATATATATATATATATATATATATATATATATATTTATTTAATGAAACTACCAAGGTTTTATCTGAATGCACAGCCCTCCCCCCTTTTTTATGAATTTGATATATCTATATTTATATTTTTATTTGTATAGTTATGATTGATTTTTTAATCCTTTGTGCTTTGAGCCATTTAAGATTTAAATATACATTTTCATTTAGGATTATCTTGTAGTCATTCATTGATATGTTTAGTTGTAATTTCTGCCTTTATTCCATGTAATTCCTCTTATTTTTATATTTTTTACAAGAAAATTCTTCTTCCTCTGCCCTGTATTGATCAAATTCTTCATGTGGGCATAGTCTGAGTCTGCCCTGAAGAGGAGAACTTTCACTCCTTTAATCCATACAAATTGTCTCCATCACAACTGTGTCCTGAACAATGGTTTATTTACTCTTGGGATTAAATCCTGGGAGCTGGTGCTGATTGTGGCAGCTTCACAGGGTGTAATGACCCCTTCTGACAGGAGCACTTAAGGGTACTGTCACACAGTGCAATTTTGATCGCTACGACGGCACGATCCGTGACGTCGCAGCGATCGTATGATTATCGCTCCAGCGTCGTAGACTGCGGTCACACGTTGCAATCACGGCGCTGGAGCGATGCCGAAGTCCCCGGGTAGCCAGGGTAAACATCGGGTTACTAAGCGCAGGGCCGCGCTTAGTAACCCGATGTTTACCCTGGTTACCAGCGTAAACGTAAAAAAAACAAACAGTACATACTTACATTCCGGTGTCTGTCCCCGGCGTTCTGCTTCTCTCCACTGTGTAAGCACCATAGCCGGAAAGCAGAGCGGTGACGTCAGACGTCACCGCTGTGCTCGCTTTCCGGCCGGCAGGCGCTCACAGTGCAGAGAAGCTGAGACGCCGGGGACAGACACCGGAATGTGAGTATGTACTGTTTGGTTTTTTTACGTTTACGCTGGTAACCAGGGTAAACATCGGGTTACTAAGCGCGGCCCTGCGCTTAGTTACCCGATGTTTACCCTGGTTACAAGCGAACACATCGCTGGATCGCTGTCACACACAACGATCCAGCGATGTCAGCGGGTGATCAAGCGACGAAAGAAAGTTCCAAACGATCTGCTACGACGTACGATTCTCAGCAGGATCCCTGATCGCTGCTGCGTGTCAGACACTGCGATATCGTAACGATATCACTAGAACGTCACGAATCGTACCGTCGTAGCGATCAAAATTGCACTGTGTGACAGTACTTTAACTCAATCCTCTTTTTCTCTGCTGCCATGAGTCCCTTTTTATCTGCTATTCTTTGTGGTCACTGAGTGCTGTGTATTCATTCATTCCCCTCCCTTGGCAATGTTATATGGTCTCTTGTTAAATATGATGTCTATCATTTGGTCCTTGGACAGGTGAAATGTCACTTTCACTTTGTTTCTGCACTCACTTTGAGCGCTGGTTCGCTGCTTAAATTGTTACTCTTACGTACATGACGCATTTTTAAACTCACTAATTATAATTTTCGTAATTTTAGATCACCCCAAACCACCACAAATTAATTTTCATATATATATTTATATTTTTTAATGGAAAATAATAAAACATGATTTTATTCCACATTCAATGTAAAGATTCCAATGGATTTTCGACAAGAAAATAGCAGCTCGTTGATTCCACACAGTAGTTCATCTGTAAGGCATTCGCTTCTGAACTGGAGTGACTCCTTTTCTTACAGGTTCTTGTCCATTTAAGTAGAGATCGTTATTTTTATTTTTTTTATTTTTTTTATTTCCTCCTTAATGTTGCAAATTTGGAACTATTGTCTAGAAATATAAAAGAAGTCATTGCATTTTTTTCATTATATATACCTCTCTAATCGTTTGAATTGTTAATTGTGTGTTATCATTGAACTTTGACACTGAGTCATCTGACCTGATGGAGCTCATTTTTTTTAACCTAGCAAAACTATTTATACCTGTGATGCCTGTATATTCTGTGTGGTATTTCCTGATGAAGGGGGCACGAGACCCCTGAAACGCGTTGAATAAAACCACTGTGAATCAACTATACTCTCCTGAAATTCATCTTAGCGGCAGCGCAGAATTTTAACTACAAATCTCCCTTTGAAGACAGAAGAAGATGCTGGCAGACATGGGGGGAAGCAAGACGACCCAGGGACACCGGGAGGTACCGGGCAGGATTGGAGACCCTATTTATCTCTCATCTGATGTGTGATGGAAAATCTGACTTTTTTTTTGCGGTCGCCATTATATATATGGTTAATAACGGCGATTAGGGACAATGCATATCCGGCTTATACTCGAATAAATAAGTTGTCCAAGTTTTTGAGGCAAAAATAGGTGCCTCGGCTTATACTTAGGTCTACTTATACACAAGTATATATGGTAACATAGATTTCATTATACAAAATATTTCAAGTTTAACCTCAGGTCTCAGGCTCAAAGGATGTAATGTAACTATTTCACACCATTCATGTTCATTGTTCTCTGCGGAACGTAAGGACCAATTGTTTTTGATGACAGCACTTAGTTTCCTTTGGAAACAAATAGAACAGCCATTGATCATAAGTTTTTGTGCTTACCTCAGATGGAAAGGCCTGAAAGAGTTACTCCAGCTATGCTTCAGTCTTGTCTGTTTTACACAATCACAGTGCGACTTGCTCCCTACTGGAATAAAGCTGGACATATTCTAATTCAAGGTAAAAGATTCTTGAACCATTTGTTATTCCTCTTTATATATACCTTTGAACAAATTATTTTTAATAGTAATTGAATTAAGAACATACAAAAATTGATTGTTGGCAGTGTATTAATCACTGTACTGTCTAGCCATTCATCAGTGACACTATATTTATTCAGCAACAAAGATAACAAAAAATTTCAGATGCAAGTCCCTGACTAACTGATCAGACTTCACATCTCGAGTTGGGATCCAGTATCTCCCCTCTGGTCCATATCCACTCCAAAAGATGAGGTATTGGAGGGAATTTTGGACCTTTTGAGAATTTACAACCCTCTGATCCTCATACTCTAAGACACCATTTACTGAAACCAGAGAGGTGAGAGAGACACTGCCGAAGGGACAAACTCCTTTAATAGAGACATGTAAAACATTTGGGATGCAAAGGGATGGAGGGAGCTTTAATCTAAACACCACTGGAGATAACCAAACCCTGAACATTTTCCATCGGCCTTCCGTTTTTGGAGAATCTGAGTGGTTCCAATATTCATCAGAACCTCCCTACAGACACCCCCAAGTCTCTGCACAGCGACCTCCACTACAGGACATTCAGAACTAATCCTACAAAATTCTCTAAAATGAGGATGAAAACCATAATTACAGAAAAATGATAATGTGCCCAACTGTTAAAGGTGAATTCAGCGAAAAGTAAAAGTGAGGACCAGTCCTCCTGCTGAGCCTCCACAAATCACCTTAAAATTTGATCCAAAGATTGATTTGTCCTCTCAACTTGACCGTTGGCTTCAGGGTGGTAAGCAGAAGAAAATTACAACTTAATCCCCAGTTGATTACAAAAAGATCTCCAGAATTTTGAGACAAATTGCACTCCCCTATCAGACAAAATGTTAACATGGATCCCATGTAACTTTACAATATGAGAAATTAACTTCTTTGAGATTGTCTCTGCATTAGGTAATACTGACAAAGGAACAGAATGAGCTTGTTTGCTGAATCAGTCAACCGCCACTGAGATAGCAGCTTTCTCACCAGAAAGAGGGAAATCCGTGATGATGTCTATGGACAGATGAGTTCATTGTCTTTCTGGAATAGGCAATGGAGCAAATTAAAGAGACTCTGTCACCTGAATTTGGAGGGAACAATTTTCAGCCATAGAGGCGGGGTTTTCGGGTGTTTGATTCACCCTTTCCTTACCCGCTGGCTGCATGCTGGCTGCAATATTGGATTGAAGTTCATTCTCTGTCCTCCATAGTACACGCCTGCGCAAGGCAAGATTGCCTTGTGCAGGCATGTACTACGGAGGACAGAGAATGAACTTCAATCCAATATTGCAGCCAGCATGCAGCCAGCGGGTAAGAAAAGGGTGAATCAAACACCCGAAAACCCCGCCTCTATGGCTGAAAATTGTTCCCTCCAAATTCAGGTGACAGAGTCCCTTTAACTGGCCGGCCGGTTAACACAGAGACTTTAACGAGTGCACAGACTTCACAAGCGGATAAAAAATCTTTAATATCATCATTATTCATAGACGGCCACCAAAAGAATCTCGAAATAGCTTTTTGAGTAGCTGTGACCTCAGGATGACCACTCAAGAGGAAATCATGAAACTCTACTCTTAAGTACACAGGTACAAATAACTTGGATCATTGGAGTGGTGGATGGGGGCCAATGACTGAGTTTTACGGATCACCGCTTCCAACTTCGGGGATACCACAGAAGCCACAATTCCCTTAGGGAGAATGGAGGATGGAGGTTCCGGAGGCAAGAGTAAATCAAGACTGCTTGACAATGTGTAAGCCTTCACATTCTTGGACCCCAGAGAATGTGATAGAGAACTTGAATCTAGAGAAAAATAAGGACCATCTGTTTTAGGGTGAACCTTTTAGCGGTTTCAATGTAAGCTAAATTCCTATGGTCTGTGACCACAGTGATTTGATGAACTGCCCCTCCAAAAATTACTCTGAGTTTTGGACCCATGAGATAAAACGGCCCCTACCTCGACCTCTAAAGCATCCACCTCCACAATGAATTGTTGTTGTGTGAGGTAAATAAGAGGTTTAACAATCTGAGAAAACCCCTTAATGAATTTTTTATAATAGTTGGAAAATTCTAAAAATGTTGCAGTGCTTTTAGGTCACTAGGTTGAACCCAATCTATTATAGCTTGCACCTTCCCAGGATCCATTTTAAACCCATCAGCCAATAAAAGTTGTCCCAAAAATGAAACTTCCCTAATCCTGAACGGAAAAAATAATTTTCTAAATTTTGTCAAGCAAAGGATTTTCCCTCAATCTATGTAATACTCCATGGAAATGTTCCTCATGTCCACATCAGACGAAAAAAAGTATATACAGTAGGTACGGAAAAAATTCTGACCCCTTTAAATTTTTCACTCTTTGTTTCATTGCAGCCATTTGGTAAATCAAAAAAGTTCATTTTCTTTCTCATTAATGTGCACTCTGCACCCCATCTTGACTGGAAAAAATCCAGAAATGTAGACATTTTTTCAAATTTATTAAATAAGAAAAACTGAAATATCACATGGTCATAAGTATTCAGACCCTTTGCTCAGTATTGAGTAGAAACACCCTTTTGAGCTAGTGTAGCCATGAGTCTTCTTGGGAATGATGCAACAAGTTTTTCACACCTGGATTTGGGGATCCTCTGCCATTCTTCCTTGCAGATCATCTCCAGTTCCTTCAGGTTGGATGGTGAATGTTGGTGGACAGCCATTTTCAGGTCTCTCCAGAGATGCTCAATTGGGTTTAGGTCAGGGCTCCGGCTGGACCATTCAAGAATGGTCACAGAGTTGTTCTGAAACCACTCCTTTGTTATTTTAGCTGTGTGCTTAGGGCCATTGTCTTGTTGGAAGGTGAACCTTTGGCCAAGTATGAGGTCCAGAGCACTCCAGAAGAGGTTTACATCCAGGATATCTCTGTACTTGGCCGCATTCATGTTTCCTTCCAACCTGGTTTGCAACCAGTCATCCTGTCCCTGCAGGTGAAAAACACCCCCATAGCATGATGCTGCCACCACCATGGCTGCAGTGATAGTTGACTTTGTGTAACTTTCTCACATCTATCTACTGCATCTGTGGAGCTCAGCCACAGTGATCTTGGGGTTCTTCTTTACCTCTTCACCAAGGCTCTTCTCCCATGATTCCTCATTTTGGTTGGACAGCGAGGTCTAGGAAGACTTCTGGTGGTCCCAAACTTCTTCCATTTATGGATTATGGAGGCGACTGTGCGCTTAGGAACCTTCAGTACTGCAGAAATTCTTTTGTAACCTTGGCCAGTTGTGTGCCTTCCAACAATTCTGTCTCTGAGCTCCTTGGCCTGTTCCTTTGACCTCTTGATTCTCATTTGGTCTGAGATGCACTGTGAGCTGTGAGGTCTTATATAGACAGGTGTGTGCCTTTGTAGGAAACCAGGGCCAGGGCTGCTCTCATGACCGACAGTAACCCCTGTATCACCCCCTGGCCCCCTCCCAGCACAAGATCATGTTTTCTTTTCTAAGTACCTCGTTGCTGCGTCTCTGTGTCATCTGGGATCTCCTGGCACGAGAGTGTGTTCCCTACAGATGGCTTCGCAATTAAAGAGTCACAGTCCGGCTTCACTTTAACTTCAACTTCTTTACTTAACACAGCATTATCCAGGGCACAGTCGATTATAACCAAAAAAACACCAGTATACAGGCAGAGATGCTTAACTGTTCAAGGCCTCCAACAATTGCACTAACCAAGGTGGCGTCCGTCATTAATAGGCTTTGAGCCATATACTTTGCATTCCTGTGTGAACATGCCACATACAGACTATTTGTTTGCACAGGTGCACCAAGCGGCCAATTCCTGATTATAGGGTGGCTGCATTATCGGTATTATTGCACCTGTGTATTTGCCATCTTAACTTCGATCCGCTGCACCTTGGTTAGTGCAATTGTTGGAGGCCTTGAACAGTTAAGCATCTCTGCCTGTATACTGGTGTTTTTTTGTTTAGAATAGTGGAGGTCTTTCCTCTTATGGTGTTTTTTTAGATTAGGACTGCCAATATGTAAGGACCCTTGACGCGGGTTGGCAGCTTAAATATTGTGGCCATAATATCGACCAATACCTTGCATACATTGTTATATTTTTGGTGCACTGTATATTTTTCCAGGGTGCGGCTGGGCTCTAGCTGGCTCTGTACACTGTGGCCTCTGTTCACACAGGATGCATTATGGTGAGCCCGCTACATGGCGTCATTAATAGGCTTTGAGCCATATACTTTGCATTCCTGTGTGAACACGCCACATACAGACTATTTGTTTGCACAGGTGCACCAAGCGGCCAATTCCTGATTGTAGGGTGGCTGCATTATCGGTATTATTGCACCTGTGTATTTGCCATCTTAACTTGGGTCCGCTGCACCTTGGTTAGTGCAATTGTTGGAGGCCTTGAACAGGTAAGCATCTCTGCCTGTATACTGGTGTTTTTTTGTTTAGAATAGTGGAGGTCTTTCCTCTTATGGTGTTTTTTTAGATTAGGACTGCCAATATGTAAGGACCCTTGACGCGGGTTGGCAGTTTAAATATTGTGGCCATAATATCGACCAATACCTTGCATACATTGTTATGTTTTTGGTGCACTGTACATTTTTCCAGGGTGCAGCTGGGCCCTAGATGGCTCTGTACACTGTGGCCTCTGTTCACACAGGATGCATTATGGTGAGCCCGCTACATGGCGTCATTATAGGCTTTGAGCCGTATACTTTGCATTCCTGTGTGAACACGCCACATACAGACTATTTGTTTGCACAGGTGCACCAAGCGGCCAATCCCTGATTGTAGGGTGGCTGCATTATCGGTATTATTGCACCTGTGTATTTGCCATCTTAACTTGGGTCCGCTGCACCTTGGTTAGTGCAATTGTTGGAGGCCTTGAACAGGTAAGCATCTCTGCCTGTATACTGGTGTTTTTTGTTTAGAATAGTGGAGGTCTTTCCTCTTATGGTGTTTTTTACAGTCAATTATAACAATTGGCAACGCTTTCCCTTGCCTCTTCTCTCTGCCGCTAAGCCTGTCACCAGGACGGTTCGTTTCCTCCGGTCCCTCAGTGTCTTCAATACACAGAATTCCTGCTTCTCGTGGGGGTGTTCTCTGCTGTTTCGCACCGGTCTTTAGAATAGTGACCCACTCAAAAATCTGCCACATCTCGGATACTTTGCTCCCGTTCGGCTTAGCCTTCTTCCCAAAGCACTGCAGTCCCACTTATACTGCACCGCTATCTCTGATGTTGCTGTGCTTCATTCTGTACCCTGGCCCCCTGGATACTGACTGCTGGGCCCACTCTTCTGACAAACGTTGCGGGGCACGGTGTTGCCCTGGGCTAGCCAGCTCTGTGTTCCACGCGGGCTCCCTGGCCCCAACTGCCTAAACCCGGGAAAACCTCACTACTTATCCCACCATGTCCCTCCTAAAATTAACTATTACTATCCCACTAATAATGCCCCCATCTAGTGGCCAACTTAGGGTACTACTCCCCCCTAGCACTATATGTAATGAACGGCCGGGGAACTCACTTTCTCTATCAACAATAACGGTGCAAAACATGTAGCCAATACTATAGATATATATATGTACAGAGTAATACAACACAGCTGGACTCCAATGAAGGAGTTGAACCATCTCAAGGAGGATCACAGGGATATGGACAGCATGTGACTTAAGTATAAGTGTCTGAGCAAAGGGTCTGAAAACTTATACAGTTTTTCTTTTTTAATAAACTTGCAAACATTTCTACATTTCTATTTTTTTTAAGTCAAGAACCCCAGCAGTGTGTACATTAACGAGAAAAAAATAACTTTTTTTGAATTTACCAAATTGTTGTAACAAAATAAAGAGTGAAAAATTTAAAGGAGTCTGAATACTTTCCGTACCCACTGTATAATTAAGGTAAATTACAACAAATCTCCAAATGCAGTCAGAAAAGACATCATTCATAAAGTTTTGAAATACTGCTGGTTCATTGGTAAACCCAAAAGGCATGATAAGATTTTCAAATAAACCCTCCGACATTAAAAAATGCTGTTTTACACTCATCACCCTTCTTGACGTGTATCAAATTGTAAGCCCTTCTAAGGTCACGTTTAGAAAACCACTTAGCCCCAGTAAGCTGGTTATAAAGGTCTGGGGTGAGTGGAAGGATGGATATGACCTTACTTTTCATTCACAAAATCTTGAGAAAATATCTTGTGAAATCAATATACACTGCTCAAAAAAAAATGAAGAGAACACTAAAATACCACATCCTAGATATCACTGAATTAAATAATCCAGTTGCAAGTCTTTATTCATTACATAGTGGAATGCATTGAGAGCAGTAAAATTTAAAAATTTTCAATGCCTTATCAAGAGCCTTCTTTGCTGGGAGCCCTGATACATCATACAACAGTTCCAATTTTTTTTCGGAGCCACACTCGGTTAACACAAACAAAAGTTTCATAGAGTACTATTGGTATACAAATGTAAGGAAAGTAACACAGGTAGTTGACTGATTAATTGACCCACAGTAGAAGATTTTATAATGGCACAGAAGCAGACATCCATGAGCCATGCATGAGGTATTAGGGTCTGTGCCAGCATTTACAGCTTTAAATTGAAGTTTGAATGAAGACCTGGTGTGTAAGAGAGCAGTGTAAGCTTTCTTTGCAGGGAGCCCTGATACCTCATGCAACAGTTCCATTTTTTTTTTCGCAGCCACACTCAGATGGCACAAACATCAGTTTCATAGAGTACTATTGGTAGAAAATTATTGTAACATACTACAAAAGTGGCATCAATTTCCACAGAGTATTAACAGTATAATAGGCCTCTTACACACCATCCACTACAGGCCACCCATGATATGGAGATACAACTTGGATTCTCCACATTTCAAAAAAATGTTTGTAACATCAGCAGCAGTAGCAACAGCAGAAGTGATGAAAAATGTGTCACAGACTGCAATAATGCAAAATCAATGCATCACACTAAAAACAACTACAACACCTAGTCTGTGCAGTCTGCAACTGGGGTGCCGAAGTCATTGGAGATCCATGACTGGTTCATTTTGATAAAAGTTAGGCAGTCTACACTTTCAGCGGACAGCTGGATGCGTTTATCAGTCAGGACACCACCAGCCACGCTGAAGACACGATCTGAGAGAACGTTGGCTGCCAGGCATGACAAAACCTCCAAGGCGTGACAGGTGAGCTCAAACCACTCTTCCATTTTCGAAGACCAAAACGCAAAAGGGTCCAAATTTCCCCTAGTAGCATTGATATTGAGCTCCAGATACTCCTGCACCATCCTCTTCAGTTGTTCACAACGTGTCAAACTTGTACTCTGTACTGCTGGTGCATGGGTTGGTCTAAAAAAATGTGTAAAAAGACTCACAGAAATTGCTAATGCTACTTCCACTGCTGCTGCTAATGTTTTTGCGATGACGCCTTCACGTTCCCGGGGTTGGACGTCTTGAACTGCAATGCACACTGTGTGCCTCACTGCTGTCTTGGGGAAAACCACTCGTAAGATTGTCTACAAACGTTTTTCGATACTCCAGCATGAGCGCGTCCCCTCCCAGGGGGAAAGCATATGGCAAAATTTACTATTGCGCCATGGATCTAACAGAGTGGCAACCCAGCACTATTTCTAACCCTAAGAATATGGGCATCATATTGAAGATAGTGCAGCAAGGAGGCGCTCATGTATTGGGCGATTCCATGAGGTCCAAGTTCATGGTGTGTTGGTGGTGGAGTAACACTCAATCTTGTTTTCCCCATCCCCTCCTGCCAACCACGGACAACAGAGAGGGGATCATTATACTCTTCATCTCCTGACTGTTGTGCGTCCATCACCTCTTCCTCCTTGTCCTCCGCATTTGTTCCTTGACTCCTGCACCTTCACTAACAGTTTGTCTGGCACCATGAGCCCCCCTCAATCGCTGTAATCCACCCTTCCATGGCACCCTCCTGTGCGATGACAGGCCAGAATTTTGAGATATTGTTACTCCCTTCTGCATCCTCCTCTTCCTCCACCTCTTGCTCTGGGACCACCACCACGCAGACTATTCAAAGTGTAGATGATTGCAGTAGTGATGCTGATGATGGCATTGTAAGCGCTAACCATCTTAGTAGCCATTTCAGATCTGTGCAGAAGGGTCCAGAGTTCCTCAAACTGTGCCAACTCTTCAAGCGTGATTTGCAAAACATCCGTACTGCACTGTCCCAGGCAATGCAAAAGGACATACTGCCCCAGGGCTCGTCACTGCTGCCACAGTCTCTGCAACATGTGCAGAGTGGATTTCAACTGTGTTGGAACATTGCAAATCAAACGGTAAACCGGTTGGTTGAAGACCTCTGTAGTGATGCGATCGGCGGAAGTGAACACAGCGATAGTGCTTTCTGCAATGGGGCATCCAGGCCGGGATAGTGGTGGAGAAATTGCTGTGCCACCAGGTTGAGGATGTGAGCCATACAATGCATATGTGTGAGGTTGCCCTGGCGTAGGTCCATAATCAGGTTTACTCCATTATCGCACACGACCTTCCCTGACTCGAGGTTGAGTGGAGACAGTCATTGCTCTAACTCAGCGTGGATAGCTGTCCAATGAGGCCTTGCGGCTGCACAAGACAGTTATCCCAAACGATTTGGAGTATGAAATGAAGTCTGGTGCCTATTCCAGACTACTATCCTATACAATTTGGATTATGAAATGAGGCCTCCTGGCTGAACCCATCTATTAGCCCAAACAATTTTTTTTTCTTTTTCCAATAGTTTTATTGACATTTTTTTTCATAACTCAAGGGGGAGGGGTAATGGGGAAGGGAGGGGAAAGGGAAAATGGGATAAGGGAAACTGAGAGGAGAAAAAAGGAAAGGGTGTAAGAAGACAAAAGTGGAATACTTTGAATAAGTACCCATGTAATCAGATATATGCTATAGGAACACTTGTGATATAGTCATGAATTAATAGGCGTAAGTTTAACAATTGGAGCAGTTAAGTACAATACCCATTATAAAACACATAGATTACGGAAAAACCTCTAACCAGCGGGTCCATTTATTGGTAAATTTTTTGAAACCATTGTTAATTCTAGAAAACTTTTGCTCATACGTTCTATGAAGAGCGATACTGCCGATTATTTCTTGAACTGAGGGAGGGGTGGGACTTTTCCAATTATAGGCAATCAAGTTCTTTGTTACTAAAAGAATATGGGAAATGATTGGTCTGAGAGAGGGATTTATTTGGTCTATGCTCAATGAGAGTAAGGCCAATTGTGGGGTAAGTTTAAATTTTTATTTGCTAAATTGGAGATTCTTACCCACAGCGGCTTTATTTTGGGGCAGTTCCAGAATACCCGTATATACTCGAGTATAAGCCGACCCGAGTATAAGCCGACCCCCCTAATTTTGCAACAAAAAACTGGGAAAACTTATTGACTCAAGTATAAGCCTAGGGTGGAAAATGCAGCAGCTACCAGTAAATGTCAAAAATAAAAATAGATACCAATAAAAGTAAAATTAATTGAGACATCAGTAGGTTAAGTGTTTTTGAATATCCATATTGAATCAGGAGCCCCATATAATGCTCCATAAAGTTTATGATGGCTCCATAAGATGCTCCATATTAAAATATGCCCCATACAATGCTCCATACTGTTCATTATGGCACCATAAGATGCTCCATACAAAATAGGCCCCATATAATGCTCCATACAGTTCATTTGTCATGTCGGACGCTGTTCAGACCAGGTCATTCGACAGACAGCGGTAATTCCGCTTTTGACCACTATGCGCTCATTGGCGTCGGCTAGATTTTATCTAGCTGGTCCGGGGTTAATTTACCTGGTGCTCAGAATGGAAGCTGGGCCATGCCCACTGCCTTTAAATAGTTCTCCTGCACATTGGGCGTCGCCGATTATAGCTTCTGTCTTGTGCGTTGTTATCTCGGTCTGGAGTGGTGAGCTAGTAGTTGGAGAATCGTTGTTGGTGGTGTATTTCCCTTTGTCTTATTTGCTCCTTCCTATATTTGTATTTGTTTTGCCCTTTGCATTTATAGTGTATTCCTGAGTGACTGCGGCATGGTGCTTACTTTTCCGTTATCCTTGTCTGTGCTAACTGTGGGTATTGGAGTGTGGTCTTCACTGGGTGGTGGGAGATAGTTTCAGCCTAGGGTTGAAACAGGAGATAAGGCGAGGGTGGAGGCCCAGACATGCACACCATCAGTGTAAACTCTGGGAGAGGGACAGTCAGGGTTTCCTTAGTCTGAGGGAAATCGCAGGGGCCCGGGTTATTAGCTCTTTCCTGCCTAGGTCTCCCGTGACATTATAATCGGCCAACATTATTTCCATGGATCCCATGATTTCCATAACCCGCCAGTTGGAGGAGCTGTCCCTACAGGTCACTGAGTTAAGGGGGGTAGTGCAGCAACAGGGACTAGCAGTGTCTAATGTGCAAGCTGGAGTTACAGGTAAAGTTGCTGAGCCTAAGTTTCCTTTGCCTGAAAAATTTGCTGGGGAACGCAGTAAATTTGTTTCTTTTCGTGAAGCTTGCAAACTGTATTTCCGTATGCGCCCGATCTCCTCCGGTAATGAGGCTCAGCGTGTGGGCCTGGTGTTGTCATTATTAAGCGGGGATCCCCAAGCATGGGCGTTTTCTTTGCCGTCTGATTCTGTTGCATTTGACTCGGTGGAGAGTTTTTTTTCTGCTCTAGGACACATTTACGAAGACCCGGTCAGAATGGCTCTAGCAGAATCTAAGATACGCACTATTTGCCAGGGGGAGCGTGTTGCAGAGGATTACTGTTCTGAATTTCGCCGCTGGGCGGTCGACACACAGTGGAATGATCCCGCGCTGCGGAGTAACTTTATTCATGGAGTTTCTGATAGGGTTAAAAAAGCCCTTCTGATGTACGAGACTCCTGCTTCACTAGATTCCGCTATGAGTCTTGTTGTCTGCATTGATCGCCGCTTGCGTCAGGGGGTTCATGAGACGCCGCCTGTGGGTGAAGGTTTAGGTTCACGTGAGGTTGCTGCAGGTGAGCCCACGGAACCTATGCAAGTCGCAGGTGTATCACATGTAAAGAATCGAGCCCCTGTACTCAGGAAGCAGGGAGCCTGTTTTTACTGCGGTAAAACTGGTCATTTTATTAATATCTGTCCTTTGCTGTCAAGGAAAAACGCAACGGCGGAAAACTTCTAAGCTCAGAGAGTGTGGAGGAGTCCAATCTGAGCTTATGTACAGTTAGGTCCATATATATTTGGACACAGACAACATTTTTCTAATTTTGGTTATAGACATTACCACAATGAATTTTAAACAAAACAATTCCGATGCAGTTGAAGTTCAGACTTTCAGCTTTCATTTGGGGGTATCCACATTAAAATTGGATGAAGGGTTTAGGAGTTTCAACTCCTTAATATGTGCCTCCCTGTTTTTAAAGGGACCAAAAGTAATTGGACAGATTAAATAATTTTAAATAAAATGTTCATTTCTAGTACTTGGTTGAAACCCCTTTGTTGGCAATGACTGCCTGAAGTCTTAAACTCATGGACATCACCAGAAGCTGTGTTTCCTCCTTTTTGATGCTCTGCCAGGCCTTCACTGCGGTGGTTTTCAGTTGCTGTTTGTTTGTGGGCCTTTCTGTCTGAAGTTTAGTCTTTAACAAGTGAAATGCATGCTCAATTGGGTTGAGATCAGGTGACTGACTTGGCCATTCAAGAATATTCCACTTTGTTTAATAAACTCCTGGGTTGCTTTGGCTTTATGTTTTGAGTCGTTGTCCATCTGTAGTATGAAATGACGACCAATCAGTTTGGCTGCATTTGGCTGGATCTGAGCACACAGTGTGGGTCTGAATACCTCAGAATTCATTCGGCTGATTCTGTCCTGTGTCACATCATCAATAAACACAAGTGACCCAGTGCCACTGGCAGCCATGCATGCCCAAGCCATCACACTGCCTCTGCCGTGTTTTACAGATGATGTGGTATGCTTTGGATCATGAGCTGTACCACGCCTTCGCCATACTTTTCTCTTTCCATCATTCTGGTAGAGGATGATCTTGGTTTCATCTGTCCAAAGAATGTTCTTCCAGAACTGTGCTGGCTTTTTTAGTTGTTTTTTTAGCAAAGTCCAGTCTAGCCTTTTTATTCTTGATGCTTATGAGTGGCTTGCACCGTGCAGTGAACCCTCTGTATTCACTTTCATGCAGTTTTCTCTTTATAGTAGATTTGGATATTGATACGCCGACCTCCTGGAGAGTGTTGTTCACTTGGTTGGCTGTTGTGAAGGGGTTTCTCTTCACCATGGAGACGATTCTGCGATCATCCCCCACTGTTGTCTTACGTGGGCGCTCAGGTCTTTTTGCATTGATGAGTTTACCAGTGCTTTCTTTCTTTCTCAGGATGCACCAAACTGTTGATTTTGCCACTCCTAATATTGTAGCAATTTCTCGGATGTTTTTTTTTTCTGTTTTCGCAGCTTAAGGATGGCTTGTTTCACCTGCATGGAGAGCTCCTTTGACCGCATGTTTACTTCACAGCAAAACCTTCCAAATGCAAGCACCACACCTCAGATCAACTCCAGGCCTTTTATCTGCTTAATTTAGAATGGCATAACGAAGGGACTGCCCACACCTGTCCATGAAATAGCCTTGGAGTCAATTGTCCAATTACTTTTGGTCCCTTTAAAAACAGGGTGGCACTTGTTAAAGAGCTGAAACTCCTAAACCCTTCATCCAATTTTAATGTGAATACCCTCAAATGAAAGCTGAAAGTCTGAACTTCAACTGCATCTGAATTGTTTTGCTTAAAATTCATTGTGGTAATGTCTATAACCAAAATTAGAAAAATGTCGTCTCTGTCCAAATATATATGGACGTAACTGTATATCCTTCATGATGGTTTCTCAGTGCATGCTCCCTGCCAAAGTTGTTGTCGCTGGCAGAGAGCTGCCAATCACTGTTTTTGTGGATAGTGGTTCTGCCACACATCTCATTGATGAGGAGTTTGCGCACACTGCTGGTTTTAGGATCGAAAAACTGCCTCATCCTATCCGCGTGGTCACCATCAATTCTGCTCCTCTTCCACAGGGGGAGATTACTGAGTTTGTGGCTGAGGTTAAACTCCACATTGGGGTTCTTCATTTCGAGCAGGTTACATGTAAGGTGCTCAAGAGTCTTCCAGCACAATTGGTTCTGGGTTTTCCATGGTTGCCTACACACAACCCGGTTATTGACTGGAAAACTCAGGACATAATTCAGTGGAGTGATTTCTGTCAGGAGAATTGCTTGGCCACATGTGTTTCTGCTGTGACTCCAAGCATTCCTGAGTCACTTCTGGATTTTGTGGATGTGTTCTCTTAGAAGGGTTGTTCAGAGTTGCCACCACATCGCTCCTATGACTGTTCTATCAGGTTTAAACAAGGGGCCAAGTTGCCTAAAGCAAGGATGTTTAACATCTCCGGTCCGGAGAGACAAGGATTACATTGCTGAAAGTTTGAGCAAAGGGCACATCAGGCCTTCATCCTCTCCTGTGGCAGCAGGGTTCTTCTTCGTTAAGAAGAAAGATGGTGGACTACGGCCGTGTCTGGATTTCAGGGAGTTAAACCAGATTACGGTTCGTGATCCATACCCTATGCCATTGATTCCGGATTTGTTCAACCAGGTGGCAGGTGCTAAGTGGTTTACCAAGCTTGACCTCAGGGGGGCGTACAACCTCATAAGAGTCCGTCAAGGTGATGAGTGGAAGATGGCTTTTAATACCCCTGAGGGTCATTTTGAAAATTTGGTGATGCCATTTGGGTTGACAAACGCACCTGCAGTGTTTCAACATTTCATTAATGATGTGTTCTCGCATGTTTTGGGGAAATTCATTATTGTGTACCTAGATGACATCCTCATATATTCTTGCGACCATGATACTCATTTAGATCATGTCAGGCAGGTGTTACAGCTTCTCAGAGAGAATAAGCTATATGCAAAACTGGAGAAATGTGTATTTTCGGTACAGGAGTTGCCTTTCTTGGGCTATATTGTGTCTTCTTCTGGGTTTAAAATGGACGCCGCTAAGGTGCAAGCGGTGTTGCATTGGGAACGGCCTGATAACCTAAAAGCACTTCAGCGGTTTCTTGGGTTTTCTAACTACTATAGGAAGTTTATCAAGGATTTTTCTATCATTGCTAAACCGCTAACTGACATGACTAAAAAGGGTACCAATTTCTCCGTTTGGCCTGAGGCTGCTGTGTGCGCATTTGAATCTCTTAAAAACAGGTTTGTTTCGGCTCCCATTCTGGTACAGCCAGATGTATCGAAGCCTTTTGTTGTAGAAGTCGATGCATCTGAGGTTGGTGTGGGGGCGGTGCTGTCACAAGGCTCATCCTTGAGCGGTTTGCGTCCATGCGCCTATTTTTCCAAGAAACTGTCGCCCGCCGAACGTAACTACGATATCAGCAACAGAGAGTTGTTGGCAATCAAATTGGCCTTTGAGGAATGGTGACACTTCTTGGAGGGGTCGGTTCATCAGGTTATTGTTATTACCGACCATAAGAATTTGCTTTATTTGGAGTCTGCCAAGCGTCTGTCTCCCAGGCAGGCTCGCTGGGCATTGTTTTTCACGCGGTTCAACTTTGTTGTCACTTACAGACCTGGTTCTGAAAACACTAAGGCGGATGCTTTGTCCAGGTGTTTTCCGGGGGGAGAGCCTCGGGAAGATCCAGTACCCATCCTCCAAAAGGGTGTTGTGGTTTCGGCTCTCACTACCGAGGCTGAGATTGCCGAGGCCCAGGAGGAGGTACCATCTGAGCTTCCCGTCAACAAAACGTTTGTACCGGTTCATCTCCGCTTAAAGGTTTTGGCGGAGCATCATGATGCTGTCCTGGCTGGCCATCCAGGGGTTAGGGGTACCTTGCAGTTGGTGTCACGTCGGTTTTGGTGGCCCGAGATCCGACAGGACGTGGTCTCATACGTGTCAGCTTGCACCACGTGCGCTAGGACTAAGACGCCCCGCTCCCGTCCTGTTGGCACACTACTTCCTCTCGAGGTACCTAGTAAGCCATGGGCGGAAATCTCCATTGATTTTATCACTGACTTGCCCTCCTCAGCTGGGAACACGGTCATCTTGGTGATTGTTGATCGGTTCTCAAAAATGTCGCACTTTGTGTCTTTGCCTTCGTTGCCTAACGCTAAGACTCTGGCTCAGGTATTTGTGCAGGAGGTGGTCAGACTTCATGGGGTTCCGTCTGACATGGTTTCTGATAGGGGGTCTCAGTTTGTGGCAAAATTTTGGAAAGCATTTTGTTCACGGCTGGGGATCAAGTTGTCTCATTCTTCGGCGTTTCATCCTCAGTCAAATGGTCAGACCGAGCGTATGAACCAAAATTTGGAACAGTACTTATGCTGCTTTGTTTCGGATAACCAGGAGGAGTGGTCGAAGTTTCTTCCTTTGGCTGAGTTTGCCATCAATAATTACCGCCAGGAGTCGTCTGGGGAGTCTCCGTTTTTTTGTGTTTACGGGCTTCATCCTCAATTTTGTACTTTGAGTCAGGGGGGCTCTTCCGGCATCCCGGAGGAAGACCAGTTAGGAGCACAATTATCATCAGTCTGGAGGAGAGTTAAACAGCACCTGTTGAGTGTGGGTGCTAGGTACAAACGTGTGGCTGACAGTAGGCGTGTGCCAGGTGCGGACCTGAGTGTGGATGACTGGGTGTGGTTATCCACAAAAAACATGACTCAAAATACCATCCCTTAAATTGGGTCCACGGTTTATTGGTCCATTTAGGGTCACCGCCGTCATTAACCCAGTAGCGTACCGATTGGAGCTTCCTATGGTGTATAAGATACACAACGTGTTCCACAGGTCTCTTTTAAAGAAGGTGGTGGGTTCCGTGGACGCGGCGCCTATGCCACCTCCAGTCTTTGGTGGATGGTAATTTGGAATTTGAAGTCTCCAAGGTGGTTGACTCTCGTGTAGTGCGCCGCACTTTACAGTACTTGGTACACTGGCGTGGTTATGGGCCTGAGAAGTCCTGGGTACCAGCCTCGGACGTTCATGCGGATCGGCTGGTCAGGTTTTTTCACCGCCGCCATCCGGACAAGCCGGGTCCTATAAGCCGTGAGGGCCCTGGGGTCCCTCGTAGAAGGCGGGGTACTGTCATGTCGGACGCTGTTCAGACCAGGTCGTTCGACAGACATCGGTAATTCCGCTTTTGACCACTATGCGCTCTGTCATGATTCTCAATGGCGAGAGAACATAGCCCAGCATATATGAGAACTAGCTCTTGGAAGATGGAAACTATACTGACCATGAACTAAACCTGCCGCACAACTAGAAGTGGCCGGGTAGCATGCCTACGTTTTTTAACCCTAGATGCCCAGCGCCAGCCGGAGAACTACCTAATCCTAGCAGAGGAAAAGACAGTCCTGGCTCACCTCTAGAGAAATTTTCCCAAAAGGCAGACAGAGGCCCCCACATATATTGGCGGTGATTTTAGAAGAAATGACAAACGTAGTATGAAAATAGGTTTAGCAAAATCGAGGTCCGCTTTCTAGATAGCAGGAAGACAGAAAGGACACTTTCATGGTCAGCAGAAAACCCTATCAAAACACCATCCAGAAATTCCTTTAAGACTCTAGCATTAACTCATAACACCAGAGTGGCAATTTCCGATCACAAGAGCTTTCCAGACACAGTAACGAAACAGCAGCTGTGAACAGGAACAAAATGCAAAAACACACAAGGACAAAAGTCCAACTTAGCTGGGAGTTGTCTAGTAGCAGGAACAAGCACAGAAGGCTTCTGATTACATTGTTGACCGGCAAGAAACTGACAGAGGAGCAAGGTTATATAGCGACTCCCACATACTGATAGGAGCAGGTGAACAGAGGGGATGATGCACACAAGTTCAATTCCACAAGTGGCCACCGGGGGAGCCCAGAATCCAATTTCACAACAGTACCCCCCCCTCAAGGAGGGGGCACCGAACCCTCACCAGAACCACCAGGGCGATCAGGATGAGCCCTATGAAAGGCACGGACAAGATCGGAGGCATGAACATCAGAGGCAGTGACCCAAGAATTATCCTCCTGACCGTATCCCTTCCATTTGACCAGATACTGGAGTCTCCATCTGGAAACACGAGAGTCCAAGATCTTTTCCACAACGTACTCCAACTCACCCTCAACCAACACCGGAGCAGGAGGCTCAACGGAAGGCACAACCGGTACCTCATACCTGCGCAACAATGACCGATGAAAAACATTATGAATCGAAAAGGATGCAGGGAGGTCCAAACGGAAGGACACAGGGTTAAGAATCTCCAATATCCTGTACGGGCCGATGAACCGAGGCTTAAACTTAGGAGAAGAAACCCTCATAGGGACAAAACGAGAAGACAACCACACCAAGTCCCCAACACAAAGCCGAGGACCAACACGACGACGGCGGTTGGCAAAAAGCTGAGTCTTCTCCTGGGACAACTTCAAATTGTCCACCACCTGCCCCCAAATCTGATGCAACCTCTCCACCACAGCATCCACTCCAGGACAATCCGAAGATTCCACTTGACCGGAGGAAAATCGAGGATGAAACCCCAAATTACAGAAAAACGGGGACACCAAGGTGGCAGAGCTGGCCCGATTATTGAGGGCGAACTCCGCCAAAGGCAAAAAAGCAACCCAATCATCCTGATCCGCAGACACAAAACACCTCAAATATGTCTCCAAGGTCTGATTAGTCCGCTCGGTCTGGCCATTAGTCTGAGGATGGAAAGCAGACGAAAAAGACAAATCTATGCCCATCCTAGCACAGAATGCCCGCCAAAATCTAGACACGAATTGGGTCCCTCTGTCAGAAACGATATTCTCAGGAATACCATGCAAACGAACAACATTTTGAAAAAACAGAGGAACCAACTCGGAAGAAGAAGGCAACTTAGGCAAGGGAACCAGATGGACCATCTTAGAGAAACGGTCACACACCACCCAGATGACAGACATCTTCTGAGAAACAGGCAGATCCGAAATAAAATCCATCGAGATGTGCGTCCAAGGCCTCTTTGGGATAGGCAAGGGCAACAACAATCCACTAGCCCGAGAACAACAAGGCTTGGCCCGAGCACAAACGTCACAAGACTGCACAAAGCCTCGCACATCTCGTGACAGGGAAGGCCACCAGAAGGACCTTGCCACCAAATCCCTGGTACCAAAGATTCCAGGATGACCTGCCAACGCAGAAGAATGAACCTCAGAGATGACTCTACTGGTCCAATCATCAGGAACAAACAGTCTACCAGGTGGGCAACGATCAGGTCTATCCGCCTGAAACTCCTGCAAGGCCCGCCGCAGGTCTGGAGAAACGGCAGACAATATCACTCCATCTTTAAGGATACCTGTGGGCTCAGAATTACCAGGGGAGTCAGGCTCAAAACTCCTAGAAAGGGCATCCGCCTTAACATTCTTAGAACCCGGTAGGTACGACACCACAAAATTAAACCGAGAGAAAAACAACGACCAGCGCGCCTGTCTAGGATTCAGGCGCCTGGCAGACTCAAGGTAAATTAAATTTTTGTGGTCAGTCAATACCACCACCTGATGTCTGGCCCCCTCAAGCCAGTGACGCCACTCCTCAAAAGCCCACTTCATGGCCAAAAGCTCCCGATTCCCAATATCATAATTCCGCTCGGCGGGCGAAAATTTACGGGAAAAAAAAGCACAAGGTCTCATCACGGAGCAGTCGGAACTTCTCTGCGACAACACCGCCCCAGCTCCGATTTCAGAAGCGTCGACCTCAACCTGAAAAGGAAGAGCAACATCAGGCTGACGCAACACTGGGGCGGAAGAAAAGCGGCGCTTGAGCTCCCGAAAGGCCTCCACAGCATCAGGGGACCAATCAGCAACATCAGCACCCTTCTTAGTCAAATCAGTCAATGGTCTTACAACATCAGAAAAACCAGCAATAAATCGACGATAAAAGTTAGCAAAGCCCAAAAACTTCTGAAGACTCTTAAGAGAAGAGGGTTGCGTCCAATCACCAATAGCCTGAACCTTGACAGGATCCATCTCGATGGAAGAGGGGGAAAAAATGTATCCCAAGAAAGAAATCTTTTGAACCCCAAAAACACACTTAGAACCCTTCACACACAAGGAATTAGACCGCAAAACCTGAAAAACCCTCCTGACCTGCTGGACATGAGAGTCCCAGTCATCCGAAAAAATCAGAATATCATCCAGATACACAATCATAAATTTATCCAAATAATCGCGGAAAATGTCATGCATAAAGGACTGGAAGACTGAAGGGGCATTTGAAAGACCAAAAGGCATCACCAAATACTCAAAATGGCCCTCGGGCGTATTAAATGCGGTTTTCCACTCATCCCCCTGCTTGATTCGCACCAAATTATACGCCCCACGGAGATCAATCTTAGAGAACCACTTGGCCCCCTTTATACGAGCAAACAAATCAGTAAGCAGTGGTAACGGATATTGATATTTAACCGTGATTTTATTCAAAAGTCGATAATCAATACACGGCCTCAAAGAGCCGTCTTTCTTAGACACAAAGAAAAAACCGGCTCCTAAGGGAGATGACGAAGGACGAATATGTCCCTTTTTTGGGCCGGTCAAACTGTCATGATTCTCAATGGCGAGAGAACATAGCCCAGCATATATGAGAACTAGCTCTTGGAAGATGGAAACTATACTGACCATGAACTAAACCTGCCGCACAACTAGAAGTGGCCGGGTAGCATGCCTACGTTTTTTAACCCTAGATGCCCAGCGCCAGCCGGAGAACTACCTAATCCTAGCAGAGGAAAAGACAGTCCTGGCTCACCTCTAGAGAAATTTTCCCAAAAGGCAGACAGAGGCCCCCACATATATTGGCGGTGATTTTAGAAGAAATGACAAACGTAGTATGAAAATAGGTTTAGCAAAATCGAGGTCCGCTTTCTAGATAGCAGGAAGACAGAAAGGACACTTTCATGGTCAGCAGAAAACCCTATCAAAACACCATCCAGATATTCCTTTAAGACTCTAGCATTAACTCATAACACCAGAGTGGCAATTTCCGATCACAAGAGCTTTCCAGACACAGTAACGAAACAGCAGCTGTGAACAGGAACAAAATGCAAAAACACACAAGGACAAAAGTCCAACTTAGCTGGGAGTTGTCTAGTAGCAGGAACAAGCACAGAAGGCTTCTGATTACATTGTTGACCGGCAAGAAACTGACAGAGGAGCAAGGTTATATAGCGACTCCCACATACTGATAGGAGCAGGTGAACAGAGGGGATGATGCACACAAGTTCAATTCCACAAGTGGCCACCGGGGGAGCCCAGAATCCAATTTCACAACAGCGCTCATTAGTGTCGGCTAGATTTTATCTTGCTGGTCCCGGGTTAATTTACCTGGTGCTCGGATTGGAAGCTGGGCCATGCCCACTGCCTTTAAATAGTTCTCCTGAACATTTTGGCGTCGCCGATTATAGCTTCTGTCTTGTGCGTTGTTATCTCGGTCTGGAGTGGTGAGCTAGTAGTTGGAGAATTGTTGCTGGTGGTGTATTTCCCTTTGTCTTATTTGCTCCTTCCTATATTTGTATTTGTTTTGCCCTTTGCATTTATAGTGTATTCCTGAGTGACTGCGGCGTGGTGCTTACTTTTCTGTTATCCTTGTCTGTGCTAACTGTGGGTATTGGAGTGTGGTCTTCACTGGGTGGTGGGAGGTAGTTTCAGCCTAGGGTTGAAACAGGAGATAAGGCGAGGGTGGAGGCCCAGACATGCACACCATCAGTGTAAACTCTGGGAGAGGGACAGTCAGGGTTTCCCTAGTCTGAGGGAAATCGCAGGGGCCCGGGTTATTAGCTCTTTCCTGCCTAGGTCTCCCGTGACATCATTATGGCCCCATAAGATGCTTCATACAAAATATGCCCCATATAATGCTCCATGCAGTTCTTTATGGCCCCATAAGATGCCCCATATAATGCTCCATGTAGTTCTTTATGGCCCCATAAATACCCCATAAAATGCTCCATGCAGTTCTTTATGGCCCCATAAATACCACATATAATGCTCCATGCAGTTCTTTATGTCCCCATAGATGCCCCATATAATGCTCCATGCAGTTCTTTATGGCCCCATAGATGCTCCATATAATGCTCCATGCAGTTCATTATGGCCCCATGATGCCCCATATAATGCTCCATGCAGTTCTTTATGGCCCCATAGATGCCCCATATAATGCTCAATGCAGTTCTTTATGGCCCCATAGATGCCCCATATAATGCTCCATGCAGTTATAGCCCCATAGATGCTCCATTTAATGCTCCATGCAGTTCTTTATGGCCCCATAGATGTCCCATATAATGCTCCATGTAGTTATGGCCCCATAGATGCCCCATATAATGCTCCATGCAGTTCTTTATGGCCCCATAGATGCTCCATATAGCATTGTGCCACATGTAATGCTGCTGCTGCTGCACAAAAAAAATGACATACTCACCTCTCGTCGCTGCCCGCTGCTCCTCAGCGTCCCGTTTCTCCACACTGACTGTTCAGGTAGAGGGTGGCGCTCACACTAATATGTCATCGCGCCCTCTGACCTGAACAGTCACTGCAGAGGACGCGGAAGACGAGGCGGCGGTGGAACGTGGAAAGGTGAATATGAAATACTCACCTGCTCCCGGCGCTCCTGGAGCAGTCCATGCATGTCCCACGGTCTTCGGGAGCGGCAGCTTCTTCCTGTAGTGAGCGGTCACATGGCACCGCTCATTACAGTAATGAATATGCGGCTCCACCCCCATGGGAGTGGAGTCCATATTTATAACTTTAATGAGCGGTACCAGTGACCGCTGAACAGGGGAAGAAGCTGCCGCTCCCGGAGACTTGGGACATGCAGGGACCACGCCAGGAGCGCCGGGAGCAGGTGAGTATTTGACAGACGTCGCTCCCCCTCACCCGCTGACCCCCCCGCCTTCCATGACTCGAGTATAATCCGATTTTTTTGGGCTGAAAATCTCGGCTTATACTCGAGTCTATACAGTATATGTAACAGATTGCCCCACTAGCCGCAGTTTCTCCAACAGTCCGGAGAGTCTTGATTATTCATTAAGGATAGCCTTGCAGGGGTCAAGTACCATCTTGAAATCATTTTGAAATATGATTCCTGTAGGGTCATGGAAATTGTAGAGGAGCAAGTACTGTATATGTATGTATATTTTCCCATTCAACTGTGGAGAATGTGTTTTGCTGTTCTTCTTCCCACTTTAACATGAATGGAGCCTTGACAAATTCAGTATTGAGATTGAACCATCCATGTATGTAACTATAGCTCCAAAAAATGTTATAATCTGGGTTGCAGATGAGATTTGCTGCTGCTTCTCAAAAAAATGATGTTAAAAGAGTGGAAACTTCTTCAATCTTGTGTGTCTCTGAGTTTTGTGATTTTATGCTCCGCCCAAAGGGAATTGACAGTCTTATTGTATAAGGCGAAGATAAAGGAAATTGGTATGCTACCCAGAGAATTAAGGCTATTTGATCTCTTTTTTGGCCTAGATAGTCTATTCCATGCCATGCTAGCCGCAATGAATATTGGGTGTGATTTATCACGGATGTCTGTTAGGTTCATTAATTGTTTAAGAATAATTGTTTATTCTTAAGCCCAAACTATTTTTAAGAGGAAATATGGCCTTCTGATTTCTCACTGCAACACAATTTTATCACAAATGGTTTGCATTAGCAAATACAGCCTCTTGGCTGAACTCCTATGTTAGAGCTAATGATTTTTAAGTCGAAATGTGGCCATATGATTTCTCACTGCCACACAGTTTTATCACTGATAATTTGGATTAGCAAATAGAGACTCCTGGCTGAACCCCTATATTAGGCCTCATGATTTTTAAGTGGAAATATAGATTTCTGATTTCTCACTCCAACACGGTTTTATCACAAACTATTTGGATTAGCAAATTGGGCCTCCTGGCTGAAGACCAATATTAGGCCTAATGATTTTTAAGTAGAAATGTGGCCTTCTGACTTCTCACTGCAACATAGTTTTATCACAAACGTTTTTGATTATCAAATAGGGCCTCCTGAGACTGCAACAGTTTTAGCACAATCTAGCTAGATGGTGGAAGATCGATTTCACACAGGTCTGGATCCTAAATAGCTAACTAACAAGTTCACTTTCAGCAGCAGCACTACCAGGAGCGCCTTTTCTGCACTGTGGCACTGAGAAAATGGCCCCAACAAAACAAAATGTCCGCTTTTTAAATGGACAGGGACATGTAAGCAGCCAATTACATAAGACCTAGTGTGGTGACGTTGTGGATAGTTTCTGCACCCTGATTGGCTGCCGGTATGTACACATATTAAGTTATTAAGGGAAAAAAAAGAAAAAAATTACACTCCACAGCTCCTCTGACCTAGACTCCCCTCATCCTCTCATCAAACACATTCCCTCTTACTTCCGCTTATCATACAACACCACTATCCTAGCCAAAGTAATTACAAAAGCATTAGTGGAAGCGCAATGAATTACCGAACTGTGACCAAATTTTGCCGACTGAGTAAAAATGCTACAAATTTTCTCATCTCTAATTCTAACTAGAGGCGAACAAACTTGTTCGAAATACGTTCGACTCCACTAATGCTTTTGTTCTGACTTTGGCTTGTATAGTGGTGCTGTATGATGAGCGGGGTGAACAGGGGGACATGTTTGACAAGGGGAGGGGATGTGTCTTGGTCAGAGGAGCTGAGGAGTGTAATTTTTTTTTCTTTAAAAACTTATTGTGTGTACATTCCGGCAGCCAATCAGGGTGCAGAAATCATCCACAACATCCACGCACGAGGGTCTCCATCATTGGCTGCTGAAGTCACATGTCCCTCTCCATATAAAAACTGGACATGCTGGTTTTGCCCCATTTTGTCAGTGTAACAGCGCAGAGAGGCTTCTCATGCTGCTGCTGCAAAGTCAGATAGTTAGCTAGGTGGTTTACTGTCAGCTAGTTTAGATAGAATCCTGTTTTAAATCTACCTTCCAGCATATAAATCATTTGTTCTAATAATGTGGGCTAGAGACTAGGTCACATTTCAACATCTAAATCGGTTGTGCTAACAGTCTGGACCAGAAACCAGGCCACTTTTCAGAATCTGAATAATTTGTGTTAACATTGTGGGCCAGAGACCAGGCAACATTTCAGAATCTAAATCGGTTGTGCTAATTCTGTTGTCCAGACACAGTATCTCAGCATATAAATACTGATTTAATGATCCAAATCTTTGGGATAATAGTCAAGTGCAGGCGCCAGACCTCATCTCATAATCAAAATCATTTCAGATAATAGTCTGGTGCAGGTGCAGCGCCCCCACTGCCGCAGGGCCGAGGGGTACCCGGTACCGGGCCTCTGAGTCTCTGTTCTGGGGTTGTCACGGTGGCTAGACCCGGTCCGTGACCCTGCTTGGGGGGGCGTACAAAGATAGGTGTGCAAAATGGTGATGATGTTGTGGTGATGCAATGCAGGTGGCAGCAAATAACGAGGACACCAAGTTGCAGTCTCTTTACCTCTTTACTGAAGGCTTCTGGGTCCTCAGTCCGGAGTACGGTTAACCGGGCTGCGCAAGTCCGGCCGGTCCGATGGCACCTCCAGAGTTCCCTTCGCAGGTGGAAATCTGTGCCTTCCTTCTAGCGCTTGTGTGTTGTGGTCCTCCCCTGCTGTGCTTACGGGATAGTACCCCACAACTGTTGTGTCTGTTTCTCGTGTTCCCTCACAACAACTCGATTCTGATGTTCTTCTTAATCTCGTCCCCCAGATCTTATGGTAAGACGCACCCGTATGACGGGAAGGCTCGGAGCTCTTCCGGGACCCTAGAGTCGCCCCTCTCCACAAGTTGCCCCCTATGTCTGCGTAGGTGATGTAGGTGAGACAGCCAGCCTATAGCTCTCTGCCCTGCCGTTGGTTTGAAGTAATGCTTAGAGCTCTGTAATTCCTCGGCGTTCCGGCCACCGGTTAGTTACGCCTCAGTAGGATGTTGCCTCGGTCTTACAGCACGACTCCTACTGGTATTTCTCCCTGTTGCGTTGATCTCGTTTCTCACTCAGAACAATAAATCTCGCTTCTTGTCCTTTCTTAGGGCACCGCCGCTATGAAGTGCAGGCGCGGTCCCGTAGCCTTCTCTCTGATTGCCAGGCCTCTGTCAGGATCCCACCCCTGACAGGGACCCTACCGAATCTTTCCCTGCAACACCCTCTGCCACAAGGTGTTGCCTGGTTCCAACCCAGTCAGCGTTCTCTCTAACTTCCTGCCTAACCCCCAGTTTTACCAGACTGTGAGGAGTGGCCTAATGAATAGTACCCTTAGCTCCCCCTGGAGGCCAGACTGTGAAATGTATTGGTGTCTGTGATACCTGGTCAGATGAACTCCTTCAGTGCCATCAGACGTACCATAGCCCCCCTTAGCGGCGGAGCCACAGTACTGCAACGACCAGGACTCTGGGGCGCTGCACAGGCACCAGGACTCATTTTATGATCCAAATCATTTGGGATAATAGTCTGGTGCAGGCATGAGACTTAATTTCATAATAAAAATCATTTTGTATAATAGTCTGGTGCAGACACCTGGCCTCATTTCATAATCCAAATAATTTCGGATAACAGTCTGGTGCAGGCACCAGACCTCATGTCATAGTCCAAATTATTTGGGATAATTGTTGTGAAATTGGATTTTGGGCTCCCCCTGTGGCCACCGGTGGAATTGAACTGGTGTGCATCATCCTCTCTGTTCACCTGTTTCCATCAGGATGTGGGAGTCGCTATTTAGCCTTGCTCCTCTGTCACTTCCATGCCGGTCAACATTGTAATCAGAAGCCTTTCTGTGCATGTTCCTGCTGCTAGACAACTCCCAGCTAAGTTGGACTTTTGTCCTTGTTTGTTTTTGCATTTTGTTCCAGTTCACAGCTGTAGTTTCGTTTCTGTGTCTGGAAAGCTCTTGTGATCTGAAATTGCCACTCTGATGTTATGAGTTAATACTAGAGTCTTAAAGTAATTTCAGGATGGTGTTTTGATAGGGTTTTCAGCTGACCATGAAAGTGCCCTTTCTGTCTTCCTGCTATCTAGTAAGCGGACCTCAATTTTGCTAAACCTATTTTCATACTACGTTTGTCATTTCATCTAAAATCACCGCCAATATTTGTGGGGGCCTCTGTCTGCCTTTCGGGGAAATTTCTCTAGAGGTGAACCAGGACTATATTTTCCTCTGCCAGGATTAGTTAGTCCTCCGGCCGGCGCTGGGCGTCTAGGGATAAAACGCAGGCTACGCTACCCGGCTACTGTTAGTTGTGCGGCAGGTTTAGTTCATGGTCAGTTTAGTTTCCATCCTTCCAAGAGCTAGTTCTTATGTTTGCTGGGCTATGTTCTCTTGCCATTGAGAACCATAACAGTTTGACCGGCCAAAAAAGGGTTAAATTAATTAACAGAGAAAGGAGAGAAAAGAGAAGTCTGCTGAAGATTTTTTTATTTTTTTTTTTCCTCAGTTCTGAGTGTGCTTGTAATTGAATCTCTTGCAAGTCTGCCTATATTGCAGCCTTTCTCTCTCTCTCTCCTTCTAATCCTGGAATGGCTCTGTGTTCACCTGTTTAAAATGGATATTCAGAGTTTAGCTGCAGGTTTGAATAATCTCACCACGAAAGTTCAAAATTTACAAGATTTTGTTGTTCATGTTCCTATATCTGAACCTAGAATTCCTTTGCCTCAATTTTTCTCGGGGAATAGATCTTGCTTTCAAAATTTCAAAAATAATTGCAAGTTGTTTTTGTCCCTGAAATCTCGCTCTGCTGGAGATCCTGCTCAGCAGGTCAGGATTGTGATTTCCTTGCTCCGGGGCGACCCTCAGGATTGGGCTTTTGCATTGGCTCCAGGGGATCCTGCGTTGCTCAATGTGGATGCGTTTTTTCTGGCCTTGGGGTTGCTTTATGAGGAACCTCAGTTAGAACTTCAGGCGGAAAAGGCCTTGATGTCCCTATCTCAGGGGCAAGACGAAGCTGAGATATACTGCCAGAAATTCCGTAAATGGGCTGTGCTTACTCAGTGGAATGAGTGCGCCCTGGCGGCGAATTTCAGAGAGGGTCTCTCTGATGCCATTAAGGATATTATGGTGGGGTTCCCTGTGCCTGCGGGTCTGAATGAGTCCATGACAATGGCTATCCAGATCGATAGGCGTCTGCGGGAACGCAAACCTGTGCACCATTTGGCGGTGTCTACTGAGAAGACGCCAGAGAATATGCAATGTGATAGAATTCTGTCCAGAAGTGAACGGCAGAATTTTAGATGAAAAAATGGGTTGTGCTTCTATTGCGGTGATTCAACTCATGTTATATCAGCATGCTCTAAGCGTACTAAGAAGCTTGATAAGTCTGTTTCAATTGGCACTTTACAGTCTAAGTTTATTCTTTCTGTGACCCTGATTTGTTCTTTATCATCTATTACCGCGGATGCCTATGTCGACTCTGGCGCCGCTTTGAGTCTTATGGATTGGTCCTTTGCCAAACGCTGTGGGTATGATTTGGAGCCTCTTGAAACTCCTATACCCCTGAAGGGGATTGACTCCACCCCATTGGCTAGCAATAAACCACAATACTGGACACAAGTAACTATGCGGATTAATCCGGATCACCAGGAGATTATTTGCTTTCTTGTGCTGTATAACCTACATGATGTGTTGGTGCTTGGATTGCCATGGCTGCAATCTCATAACCCAGTCCTTGACTGGAAAGCTATGTCTGTGTTAAGCTGGGGATGTAAGGGGACGCATGGGGACGTACCTGTGGTTTCCATTTCATCATCTATTCCCTCTGAGATTCCTGAATTCTTGACTGAATATCGTGACGTTTTTGAAGAACCTAAGCTTGGTTCATTACCTCCGCACCGGGAGTGCGATTGTGCCATAGATTTGATTCCGGGTAGTAAATACCCTAAGGGTCGTTTATTTAATCTCTCTGTGCCTGAGCATGCTGCTATGCGAGAATATATAAAGGAGTCCTTGGAAAAGGGACATATTCGTCCTTCGTCATCTCCCTTAGGAGCCGGTTTTTTCTTTGTGGCTAAGAAAGATGGCTCTTTGAGGCCGTGCATTGATTATCGGCTTTTGAATAAAATCACGGTTAAATATCAATATCCGTTGCCACTGCTGACTGATTTGTTTGCTCGCATAAAGGGGGCCAAGTGGTTCTCTAAGATAGATCTCCGTGGGGCGTATAATTTGGTGCGAATTAAGCAGGGGGATGAGTGGAAAACCGCATTTAATACGCCCGAGGGCCACTTTGAGTATTTGGTGATGCCTTTTGGTCTTTCAAATGCCCCTTCAGTCTTTCAGTCCTTTATGCATGACATTTTCCGTGATTATTTGGATAAATTTATGATTGTGTATCTGGATGATATTTTGATTTTTTCGGATGACTGGGACTCTCATGTCCAGCAGGTCAGGAGGGTTTTTCAGGTTTTGCGGTCTAATTCCTTGTGTGTGAAGGGTTCTAAGTGCGTTTTTGGGGTTCAAAAGATTTCCTTTTTGGGATATATTTTTTCCCCCTCTTCCATCGAGATGGATCCTGTCAAGGTTCAGGCTATTTGTGATTGGACGCAACCCTCTTCTCTTAAGAGTCTTCAGAAATTTTTGGGCTTTGCTAACTTTTATCGTCGATTTATTGCTGGTTTTTCTGATGTTGTTAAGCCATTGACTGATTTGACTAAGAAGGGTGCTGATGTTGCTGATTGGTCCCCTGCTGCTGTGGAGGCCTTTCGGGAGCTTAAGCGCCGCTTTTCTTCCGCCCCTCTGTTGCGTCAGCCTGATGTTGCTCTTCCTTTTCAGGTTGAGGTCGACGCTTCTGAGATCGGAGCTGGGGCGGTTTTGTCGCAGAGAAGTTCCGATTGCTCCGTGATGAGACCTTGTGCTTTTTTCTCGCGTAAATTTTCGCCCGCCGAGCGGAATTATGATGTTGGGAATCGGGAGCTTTTGGCCATGAAGTGGGCTTTTGAGGAGTGGCGTCATTGGCTTGAGGGGGCTAGACATCAGGTGGTGGTATTGACTGACCACAAAAATCTAATTTATCTTGATTCCGCCAGACGCCTGAATCCTAGACAGGCGCGCTGGTCGTTGTTTTTCTCTCGGTTTAATTTTGTGGTGTCCTACCTGCCGGGTTCTAAGAATGTTAAGGTGGATGCCCTTTCTAGGAGTTTTGAGCCTGACTCCCCTGGTAATTCTGAACCTACAGGTATCCTTAAGGATGGAGTGATATTGTCTGCCGTTTCTCCAGACCTGCGGCGGGCCTTGCAGGAGTTTCAGGCGGATAGACCTGATCGTTGCCCACCTGGTAGACTGTTTGTTCCTGATGATTGGACCAGTAGGGTCATTTCTGAGGTTCATTCTTCTGCGTTGGCAGGTCATCCTGGAATCTTTGGTACCAGGGATTTGGTGGCAAGGTCCTTCTGGTGGCCTTCCCTGTCTCGAGATGTGCGAGGCTTCGTGCAGTCTTGTGACGTTTGCGCTCGGGCCAAGCCTTGTTGTTCTCGGGCTAGTGGATTGTTGTTGCCCTTGCCTATCCCGAAGAGGCCCTGGACGCACATCTCGATGGATTTTATTTCGGATCTTCCTGTTTCTCAGAAGATGTCTGTCATCTGGGTGGTGTGTGATCGTTTCTCTAAGATGGTCCATTTGGTTCCCCTGCCTAAGTTGCCTTCTTCTTCCGAGTTGGTTCCTCTGTTTTTTCAAAATGTGGTCCGTTTGCATGGTATTCCGGAGAATATCGTTTCTGACAGAGGTACCCAATTCGTGTCTAGATTTTGGTGAGCATTCTGTGCTAGGATGGGCATAGATTTGTCTTTCTCGTCTGCTTTCCATCCTCAGACTAATGGCCAGACCGAGCGGACGAATCAGACCTTGGAGACATATTTGAGGTGTTTTGTGTCTGCAGATCAGGATGATTGGGTTGCTTTTTTGCCTTTAGCGGAGTTTGCCCTCAATAATCGGGCCAGCTCTGCCACCTTGGTGTCTCCCTTTTTCTGTAATTCGGGGTTTCATCCTCGATTTTCTTCTGGTCAGGTGGAATCTTCGGATTGTCCTGGAGTGGATGCTGTGGTGGAGAGGTTGCATCAGATTTGGGGGCAGGTAGTGGACAATTTGAAGTTGTCCCAGGAGAAGACTCAGCTTTTTGCCAACCGCCGGCGTCGGGTTGGTCCTCGGCTTTGTGTTGGGGACTTGGTGTGGTTGTCTTCTCGTTTTGTCCCTATGAGGGTTTCTTCTCCCAAGTTTAAGCCCCGGTTCATCGGCCCGTACAAGATATTGGAGATTCTTAACCCTGTGTCCTGCCGTTTGGACCTCCCTGCATCTTTTTCTATTCATAATGTTTTTCATCGGTCATTATTGCGCAGGTATGAGGTACCGGTTGTGCCTTCCGTTGAGCCTCCTGCTCCGGTGTTGGTTGAGGGCGAGTTGGAGTACGTTGTGGAAAAAATCTTGGACTCCCGTGTTTCCAGACGGAAACTCCAGTATCTGGTCAAATGGAAGGGATACGGTCAGGAGGATAATTCTTGGGTGACTGCCTCTGATGTTCATGCCTCCGATTTGGTCCGTGCCTTTCATAGGGCTCATCCTGATCGCCCTGGTGGTTCTGGTGAGGGTTCGGTGCCCCCTCCTTGAGGGGGGGGTACTGTTGTGAAATTGGATTTTGGGCTCCCCCTGTGGCCACTGGTGGAATTGAACTGGTGTGCATCATCCTCTCTGTTCACCTGTTTCCATCAGGATGTGGGAGTCGCTATTTAGCCTTGCTCCTCTGTCACTTCCATGCCGGTCAACATTGTAATCAGAAGCCTTTCTGTGCATGTTCCTGCTGCTAGACAACTCCCAGCTAAGTTGGACTTTTGTCCTTGTTTGTTTTTGCATTTTGTTCCAGTTCACAGCTGTAGTTTCGTTTCTGTGTCTGGAAAGCTCTTGTGATCTGAAATTGCCACTCTGATGTTATGAGTTAATACTAGAGTCTTAAAGTAATTTCAGGATGGTGTTTTGATAGGGTTTTCAGCTGACCATGAAAGTGCCCTTTCTGTCTTCCTGCTATCTAGTAAGCGGACCTCAATTTTGCTAAACCTATTTTCATACTACGTTTGTCATTTCATCTAAAATCACCGCCAATATTTGTGGGGGCCTCTGTCTGCCTTTCGGGGAAATTTCTCTAGAGGTGAGCCAGGACTATATTTTCCTCTGCCAGGATTAGTTAGTCCTCCGGCCGGCGCTGGGCGTCTAGGGATAAAACGCAGGCTACGCTACCCGGCTACTGTTAGTTGTGCGGCAGGTTTAGTTCATGGTCAGTTTAGTTTCCATCCTTCCAAGAGCTAGTTCTTATGTTTGCTGGGCTATGTTCTCTTGCCATTGAGAACCATAACAGATAATAGTCTGATGCAGGCACCATCCTAATTTCATATTTATTATCTTTTGTGTTAATTGTGTGGTTCCGCCACCAGCCCACATTTCATAATATAAATCCTTTGTGCTAATGATGTGTTTCAGGAACCAGGCCTCATTTCATAGCCCAAATAATCTTGGATAATAGTCTGGTGCACACACCAGGCCTCATTTCATGATCCAAATAATTTTGGATAATAGTCTGATGCTGGCACCAGACCTCATTTCATAATCAAAATCATTTGGGACAACAGTCTGGTGCAGGCACCTGGCCTCATATCATAAACCAAATCTTTTCGGATAATAGTCTGGTGCAGGCACCAGACAACATTTCATAGACCAAATTGTTTGGCATAATGGTCTGGTGCGGGCACCAGACTTTATTTCATAAACAAATTATTTTGTGCTAGTTCTGTGGTTTCTCCACCAGCCTACATTTCATAATATGAATCCTTTGTGCTGATGTGTTGCAGGCACCAGGCCTCATTTCATAGTCAAAATCATTTTTGATACTAGTTTGATGCAGGCACAAGGCCTCATTTCATAATCCAAATTATTTGGGATAATAGTCTGGTGCAAGCACCAGACCTCATTTCATAATCAAAATCTTTTCTGCTAGTTCTGTGGTTCCTCCACCAGCCCACATTTCATTATATAAATCATTTGGGCTAATAATGTGTTGCAAGCACCAGGCCTCATTTCATAATACAAATTGTTTGGGATAATAGTCAGGTGCAGGCACCAGACCTCATTTCAAAATCAAAATCTTTTGTGTGGTCTAGCCACCCTATATCAGCCAATAAATACTGATTATTAATTTAGTGACAGTTGGCTGACAGATCTGGGTCTATGGTTGTGAAACAGCTGATGAAAAGAAGGAAAGGATACATATAACATGAGTGGGGAAAAACAAGGTCGTGAATTAGGTGTTAATGTTAATGAAAGTTCAACTGAAGAAACACCATCTCATCCTATCCAAAGACCACTGAAAACATCTGCTACTGGACGGGCTACTCAATTCCCTTTCTTTGGCAGCTGCACAGCGGTCCGCCTTGTAGATGAAGCTCAGAAAGAGCATGTGCTCCAGTGGATGGCAAGCGTTGCATTAAGAGGCCTCTCCTCCTCTTCCACCACCTTAAAATCACACACAGTACAATCCTCAGAGCCGGCACCCCAATCTCCCTTGCTTCCCCCACGTCACAAATTTCCAAACACCCAACTGATTCATGATTCACACATTCTATTCCATGGGCATCAGATGTCTGCTAAAAAGATTCACAGAATCCAGAGGAGGAAAGCATCTGCACTAGTGTTGAGCATTCCGATACCGCAAGTATCGGGTATCGGCCGATACTTGCGGGTATCGGAATTCCGATACCGAGATCCGATACTTTTGTGGTATCGGGTATCGGTATCGAAACAACATTAATGTAAAAATGTGTAAAAAAGAGAATTAAAATAAAAAAAATATTGCTATACTCACCTCTCCGACGCAGCCTGGACCTCACCGAGGGAACCGGCAGCGTTGTTTGCTTAAAATTCGCGCTTTTCCTTCCTTACCTGAAGTCCCGGCTTGTGATTGGTCGCGTGCCGCCCATGTGGCCGCGACGCGACCAATCACAGCAAGCCGTGACGTAATTTCAGGTCCTTCAGGATTTTAAAATTACGTTCCGGCTTTGTGATTGGTCGCGTCGCGGTCACATGGGCGACGCGACCAATCACAAGCCGTGACGTCACGGGAGGCAGGACAAGCGCACATTTTAAAATGCGCGCGTGTCCAGCCTCCCGTGACGTCACGGCTTGTGATTGGTCGCGTCGCGGTCACATGGGCGACGCGACCAATCACAAGCCGTGATGTCACGGGAGGCAGGACACGCGCGCATTTTAAAATGCGCGCGTGTCCAGCCTCCCGTGACGTCACGGCTTGTGATTGGTCGCGTCGCCCATGTGACCGCGACGCGACCAATCACAAAGCCGGAACGTAATTTTAAAATCCTGAAGGACCTGAAATTACGTCACGGCTTGCTGTGATTGGTCGCGTCGCGGCCACATGGGCGGCACGCGACCAATCACAAGCCGGGACTTCACGTAAGGAAGGAAAAGCACGAATTTTAAGCAAACAACGCTGCCGGTTCCCTCGGTGAGGTACAGGCTGCGTCGGAGAGGTGAGTATAGCAATATTTTTTATTTTAATTCTTTATTTTACACATTAATATGGTTCCCAGGGCCTGAAGAAGAGTTTCCTCTCCTTCAGACCCTGGGAACCATCAGGGATACCGTCCGATACATGAGTCCCATTGACTTTTATTGGTATCGGGTATCGGTATCGGATTGGATCCGATACTTTGCCGGTATCGGCCGATACTTTCCGATACCGATACTTTCAAGTATCGGACGGTATCGCTCAACACTAATCTGCACTGATTCCCCAAAATTTTCAAAGTAGGGTCCGAGCAGAATCCAGATCCTTGTCACAAAGCGTTAACTACCAGAGGTGATCCTAATAAGACTCAGATACTCGAGGTGCACGCGGATTGTACTGTGATGTCAGGGCAAGAAGAGTAGAAGGGTGACTCTCGAGGTGAGGCCCAATTGTCTAAGCCAAATCATTTGGAAATGTGGCCTTCTGATTTCTCACTGCAGCACAGTTTTATCACACTTAAAAATCGTTAGGCCTAATATTGGTATTCAGGGTGGAGGCTCAATTTGCTAATCCAAATAGTTTGTGATAAAACTGTGTTGCATTGAGATATCAGAAGGCCACAGTTCCACTTAAAATTTGTCAGGCCTAATATTGTGGTTCATCCAGAGGCCTAATTTGTTTAAGTGCAGAGGCGAGTTCACCACAGTGAAATTCTCTGGGTGAACTGCGATGATCTCGCCTCTGCACCATGAGACTTTCTCACAATGCTAGAGGAGATCTCAACGAGGTCACCCAGCTGAGAATGCAGCCTCAGTGACCGGCAGTAACTTTGATGATGTCACTCCTAGTCACTGATGCTGTGCTCGCAGCAGCTCATTCGCCAGTGGTTCTCAGCACGGACAGTCGCATCTTGGCACCGACCAGGTTGAAAACTGTTTATCCCCCAGATATGGATCACGGTGTGGGACAGAACGACAGATAGGTGAGGAATATTGTTGTTTTTTTATTTTGTTTTATTACAGGAGACCAAGGATCAAACCAACAAGTCCTCAATCAGTAAGAATGCCCATAAACGAGGGCCAGCACTTCCTACTAGTTTAACAATACAACCTTATTCTTCATGCACCATATTCAAACACAAGGCGCAAGAAAAAATCTCTGGAAGTTGACACAAAATTATTTAAAAAAAAAAAAACTACAACAGTTTATTAATTTATTCAAGACATGATAAAAAATGTTCAGGAGTATAATAAATACTGGAAAAACAGAGGTTGAAAGAAGGATCACTAATAGCATATATGGCAAACAATTTCAAATATCAAAGCATAACACCAAATGGCAACCAATTAATAAATGGCAAATTATATTGATAAATTAAATATTAAATACTCATACCAAAATATTAATTAAATTGCATAGTGCTAAGAAATTGTTTGTAGTATAATTATTACATTAATTCCATTAATATCACAATTGGCATTGTCCAGTCCCAATAAATACATGTTGCTGTCTATAAATCAAACCAGATTGTGTCCTGCAAAGTAGGAAATACAAGTGGCTGATATGATTAATGAATGGAATTTTTAAACACCACAAATAATTACCTGTAAGAATCAAAGTCCGCTTAGTGTGTTGTATTAGGACCTAAACCTCTCGCCCCTTCTGGTTTGATTTATAAACAGCAACATGTATTTATTGGGACTGAACACTGCACCTTATAATATATGCATAGTTTAAACATTCACATATAGATTTGTACTTAAAACGCTGGTATATATGTGTTTGGCTAGATGTTGGCATTATATACATGCATTTTTTTTCTCTTTTTTTGAGAGTCACAGCACAACCTAGTGGCCAATTGTGATATTAATGGCATTAATGTAATAATTATGCTGCAAACTATTTCTTGGCACTATGCAATTTAATTAATATTTTGATATGAGTATTTAATATTTAATTTATCAATATAATTTGCCATTTATTAATTGGTTGCCATTTTGTATTATGCTTTGATATTTGAAATTGTTTGCCATGTATGCTATTAGTGATCCTTCTTTCAACCTCTGTTTTTCCAGTATTTATTATACTCCTGTCTTAAATAAATTAATAAACTATTGTAGTGTTTGGTTTTTTTTAAATACTTTTGTGTCAACTTCCAGAGATTTTTTCTTGTGCCTTGTGTTTGAATATGGTGCATGAAGAATAAGGTTACATTGAGGAGACAAAGGATTCAGCAGAATTAGGCGTTAGGGGAGTATAACTGTGTTTGTTATTTTTAAATAAAAAAAGTAAAAGTGTGTTTTGTTTTAAGTCAAATAAAAGACATTATTCTGGCTGTTTCTTCATTTACCATATAAGTATAAGATTAGTATTGGATGGGTGACTTATAGACACCTCTCCATTAGTAATACAAAGGTGACATCAACCCCACAAATATGAACCCCGCTTGCCACCGCTACAGGGCAAGTGGGAAGACCCGGGCAAAGCGCCAGAATTGGCGCATCTAATAGATACGCCTTTTCTGGGTGTCTCTGGGCTGCCATTTTTAGGCCGTGGGGGCACTATCCATGGCCCCTTACCAGCCTGAGAATACCAACCCCCAGCTGTCTGCTTTAGCTTGGCTGGTGGTCAAAAATGGGGGGACCTCACGCTGTTTTTTTAAATTATTTATTAAAATAATTAAAAAATACGGCATGGGGACCCCTCTACTCTTAAAAACCAGCCTTGCTGAAGCTGACAGCTGAGGGTTGTGAATTTTGCCTGGCTATTTATCAAAAATACAGGGGAACCCACGTGTTTGTTTTTCATTTATTTATTTACAGTATCCCCTCAGCCGCTCCTGCTCTCACTGTTATTAGCAGCAGCAGGTGTCAGCTGATGGGAGCATGACAGCATGGCAAACACTGGATGTTCGGGCTCCCATTTAAGTGAATGGAGTGCGGGTTCAGGTCCGGGTACTGTTCTGGTACCCAAACCCGAACTTTTTATAACTGCTTGGGTCGAACCCACCGGACTCGAACATTCAGGTGTCCACCCATCTCTAGTGTTGTGTATATGTTTAGTTTGGCCCCCCATTAAATTTAATGGGGTTCGGGAACATTCGCCGAACATGTTCAGCGAACGTCTAAACTTTCGGCGAATTGTACCAAATCGAACCTTAAAAGGTTTGCACATCTCTAATTATAGCTGCATTTCTCAAGATCTACACCACAGCTATGAGGCATACAGGTAACACTGGTTTAACCATTCTATTGCCTGTATGCCCATACTAATAGCTCAGAATCGTCTAGGGGATGACAGATTCCCTTTAAAGATGTGCCATGTTTTTCCAGCATCACTGGAATAAATTTATTGCTTTTTGCGACTCTATCTAGACTAAATTTATGTAAAAATTCTAAGCTGGATTATTATATAGTCCCAGTTTGTGAAACCACTATAAATGTTGTATTGTAGATGTATAAATCTGCTTATTGTTATCTGTAACTGAACAGTTAAAATTTATGTCTTAAAGGGGCTGATTTTTTAACAAAATCGGGAAAGCAGGATGCAGTTGGTAAGTAAACTATGCTAATCATAATGGGAAGTGAAAATATTTAATATTTTCTGTCAAGAAAAACACAAAATATATAGAACACTAGATGGTGGCCCGATTCTAATGCATCGGGTATTCTAAAATATGTATGTAGTTTATTTATGAAGATTTAAGAATAATGCAATAATTACACAGGATTCGGCCAGCCGGGCACGACCAATCAGCAAAGCTTGGTTCAAATCCCGCGCCAATTCGCGGCCGGACTTCGCCTGTTGCTGATTGGTTGTGCGTGGCTGGGCGCGGCCAATCAGTGAAGCCAAGGTCAGCTCCAGGTTTTTGAGGGCCCCGGGCTAAAGAGTCTCAGTGGGCCCCCCCTTTAACACATACCAAGATTCATGATGCACAGATACAGCAGAGAAATATAGCACAGCCACATAGCATATAACGCAGCCCACGTAGTATATAACACAGCCCATGTAGCATATAGCACAGCCACGTAGCATATAACACAGCCACATAGCATATAACACAAAAGTAGAAGAAATAGCCGCACCACACAAATCTTCCTTATCTTTAAAAGCCTTTGTTCTTTATTACAAACATTATGATGTGGACATGGTTACAAAGGGCAGGACTGCTGCAGATCAAGCTGGTGAAATCAATGGACGATGGCCGTTTCGCGTGTTGCACGCTTCAATGGGTCCAACTTGGACCCGTTGAAGCATGCAACACGCGAAATGGCTGTCGTCCACTGATTGCACCCGCTTGATCTACAGCTGCCCTGCCCTTTGTAACCATGTCCACATCACAATGTTTGTAATAACGGACAAAGGTTTTTAAAGATAAGGAAGATTTGTGTGGTGCGGCTATTTTGTCTACTTTTGGATTGACTACACATGTTCTTTCAAGCAAGCACACAAATTTCCTGTAGAGTTACCGCATGGGGTGTTGTAGACTCAGCTAACCTGCTTCATCAGTGAGTATCCACTTTGGTCCTAGTACCATTCATTTTTCTCTTGCTTTTTATAGCATATAACACAGCCCACATAGTATATAACAGCCACGTAGCATATAACACAGCCACGTAGTATATAACACAGCCACGTAGTATATTGCATAGCCACGTAGTATATTGCACAGCCCACATAGTATATAGCACAGCCCACATAGTATATAACACAGCCATGTAGTATATAGCACAGCCACGTAGTATATAACAGCCCACATAGCATATAACACAGCCCACGTAGTATATAGCACAGCCACGTAGTACATAGCACAGCCACGTAGTATATAACACAGCCAAGTAGTATATAACACAGCCACATAGTATATAACACAGCCCATGTAGTATATAACACAGCCCACATAGTATATAGCACAGCCCACACAGTATATAACACAGCCCACGCAGTATATAGCACAGCCCACACAGTATATAGCACAGCCCACGTAGTATATTGCACAGTCACGTAGTATATAACACGGCCCACGTAGTATATAACACAGCCATGTAGTATATAGCACAGCCCATGCAGTATATAGCAGCCATGTAGTATATAACACAGCCCATGTATTATATAACACAGCCCACGTAGTATATAGCACAGCCCACACAGTATATAGCACAGCCCACACAGTATATAGCACAGCCCACGTAGTATATACCACAGCCCACGTAGTATATAGCACAGCCCAAGTAGTATGTAGCACAGCCCACGTAGTATATAACACAGCCACGTAGTATATAGCGGTGTGGGCACCATATCCCTGTTAAAAAAAAGAATTAAAATAACAAATAGTTATATACTCACCTTCCGGCAGCCCCCAGATCCAGCCCAGGCCTTTAGCGATGCTCCCACCAGGTCTATTAACAGTGATGCTTTGCGGCAATAACCCGTGATGATGTAGTGGTCCTGCGAGACCGCTACATCATCTGGGGTCATTACCGCAAAGCATCACTGGGAACGGAGCATCGAGGAGCGGCAAAAGCTGCGGGGATGCCGGAAGGTGAGAATATCACAATTTTTTTTTAAATTATTTTTAACATTATATGTTTTTACTATTGATGCTGCATAAGCAGCATCAATAGTAAAAAGTTGGTCACACTTGTCAAAAGCGGTGACTGACCCGGAAATGCTGCAGGCAGCGTTTCCGGGTCTGTCACAGAATGACGGCACATCACTAGCGCATGCCTAGTATGGCATGCGTTGGCGATGCGCCCGGTAACAGGGTTAATGGCAGCGTTAACAGACTGCGTTACACCGCGTTATGCCGCGGTGTAATGCAGTCCGTTTAACGGACTGCTAAAACGCTATGTGGGCGCTGACTGGATGGGAGTATGGAGGGGGCACTGACTGGAGGGGAGTAGGGAGGGGCCAATTCGCGGCCGGACTGTGCCTGTCACTGATGGGTCGCGCCCAGCCGGCCGCGACCAATCAGCGACGCAGGATTTCCGTGACAGACAAACAGACAGAAGTGGACCTTAGACGATTATATATATAGATTCCTCTTTCATTCAGGGTATTATTGGCAGGGGACTTGTGGGGTATGTACCACCAGTTCTATGCATTCATTCTGTACTGCTATTAGTTGAATATGAATACATGGCTATAACATCAGACTGAACATTTGCCCCACATGTCAAACAGTATTGTTAAGACTTGCTGGTTTACTTCCAAAAATTACTTCACAATTGTTAGGGGACAGTAAAGCAAAATAAAATCACAGCTAGGATTAACTATTTTTTTGGAAAGGCACGACCTTTAAAAAACTCTTGTCATATATGTTTTAAACAGTTATATTTATTTCAATAAGAACTGAGCTGCCACCCCTGAGAACATCCATTATACAATGCACTGAGCTGTACTGTTCCAGGTCAGTATTCTGCTAACATCCGGATGCAACCAGAGCTTCAAACAGGATAGGTCATCAATATCCCTTGTCTGAAAGACATCTTAAAGGAAACCTGCCACCCCCCTCAGGCATTTGTAACTAAAAGAGCCACCTTGTGCAGCACAAATGCTGCATTCTGACAAGGTGGCTCTTTTAGTTATGATTCCTGCACACGCTGAAATAAACGTTTATAAAATGTGCCCCCTCATACCCTGAAACCGTCCCGGGGGCGGGACTCTCCTTCCTAATCAGACGGAGCACAGCCGTCACTCCGGGCCTGTGCGCGCCGTGCGCCGCCTCCTCTTGCAGCATTATCGTCCCCGGTGCCTGCGCTGTAAGTACAAAGGGCAGCGCCACTGCGAATGCCCGAAAAAAACCTTAATGCGCAGGTGCCAGGGACGATAATGCTGCAATAGGAGGCGGTGCCAGTTATCACAAATTCGAGATTTCAGTTGTTGCTGCTAAGAGTGGCCCATCCAGTTATTAGGATTAGGGGGCAATCACTTTTTCACACAGAGCCCTGTAGGTTTGGATTTCTTTTTCCCTTAACCCCTTAGTGACGGAGCCAAATTTTTAAAATCTTACCAGTGTCCCTTTATGTGGTAATAACTCTGGAACGCTTCAACAAATCCCAGTGATTTTGAGAATGTTTTTTTGTGGCATATTATACTTTATGATAATGGTAACTTTAGGTTGATATGTTTTGTGTTTATTTATTAAAAATATCTGAAATTTGAGAAAAATGTTAAAAAAATAGCAATTTTCAAACTTTGAATGATTATCCCTTTAATCCAGATAGTCAAACCAAAGCAAAACATTAATAAATAACATTTCCCACATGTCTGCTTTACATCAGCACCATTTGTAACATTTTATTTTATTTTGTTAGAATTTTAGGAGGTTTAAAAACGTAGCAGTAATTTTTCATTTTTTCAAGGGAATTTACAAAATTTATTTTTTTAGGGACTTATCCATGTTTGAAGTGACTTTAGGGGTCCCATTTATTGGGAAATTCCCAAAAGTTATACCATTTTAAAAACGGCACCCTCTGACATATTGAAAACTGCTGTCAGGTAGTTTATTAACCCTTCAGGTGCTTTTCAGGAATTAATGCAAAGTGGCATGACAGAAATGAAAATGTGTATTTTTTCCACCTAAATGTCTCTAACTTCTGAACAGGTTACAACAGCCGTCAGACTCTAAGGCCGCTATTTGGTCATGAATTGCCATGACAAACATCTGGACCACAAAAGTATGATCTGAGGGCACCAATTGGGATAAAGAGGTATCCCCTACACGCTATTAACCATTTATATTGATGTAGTCACTATTGACAGCAGCATCTAAGGGGTTAAACAGATATGGAAGGTGCAAACACTGATCGTGGCTGAAGCAGCAAGTTGTCAGCTATAGTGTACAGCCGACCGCTGCTGGATTGTCACCTGTATGGAGATGCTATTCTCTGATATCTGAGGTCAGTTAAAAGACGTATTGGCGTATACATTTAAAGTGAACCTGTCAGCAGGATTGTGCTCAGTAACCTACAGATAGTGTCAGGTTGGCGCCATTATACTGATTAAAATGAAACCTTGGTTGATGATATCCGTCCTGTGTTTGTTCCTTAATTTTTATTTGCAGCTTTCAGTTTTCCTTCAGTGTCCTGCACCCTATTTTACATACTACATAGAATATTGTTTGAAAAAAAAATTAATACTCATCAGGTGGGTGCCGTCGGTGGCACCTGCGCTGTAGCATGATACAATGGATAATATGCATGCACTTACAGTATTTGATTTTGTCATACAATTTTGATGGTAAAAAAATCTTAAAACACCACAGCCATTTTGTAAAAGAAAAAAAAATTGGCTTCATCAAGATGGAGCCGGTGGCACCTGCGCAGTAGCATCTATCAGTGATCAAATAGATACTACTGAGTAGGTGCTGCCTGCGCCATTTTGATGGAGACAATTTTTTTCTCTGGTAAAATGGTGCTGCGTGGCAGCACCTGCACAGTAACATCTATCGCTTTCCGAATGATGATACTGTGCAGGTGTGGCCACCGGCACCATTTTGATTAAGATCATTTTTTTTTCAAACAAAATTATATGACAAAATCAAATAAATACATACAGTATTATCCATGGTATCGTGCTACAGTATCAGCACCTGCACCTGCCTAATGAATGTAAATTTTTTTTTCAAACCATTTTCTATGCAGTCGTAAGCCTAGAAGGATCAATATGTAAGCAGAGCACCACATGAAGACCACCCATAGGCCCACCCCGAAGAACTAGAATCTCATTAACTGAAAACTGCTCATTAGGATTAAGCAACAACCACAAGACAGATTTCATCAACCAAGGTTTCCTTTTAATAAGTACAACAGCGCCAGTCTGACACTGTCTGTAGTTTACTGAGTACAATCCTGCTGATAGGTTCACTTAAGTGTGACAAACATGCAAAAGAATAGGAAATCAGGAAGGCGGCAAACACTTTTTCATACTACTGTATATGCAACTTTCATTCTGCAACACAAACGGCTTGCTTCTCTTTAGCACCCATGAATTCAGAATAGTCACTACGCCCAGAAATAAATTCCTAGAGGGATGTAATTTCCAAAATAAGGTCAACTTTTAGAGAAAATCTCCTGTTCTGGCACCTTCAGGGCTCTTCAAAAGTTACCCACAAGCTATTCCTGGAAAATTTATACTGCAAAAGTCAAACAGCACTCCTTTCAAAACTGTCCAAACTGTAGTTTCTGGCCACATATGGAGTATTACCGCACTTACAAGAAGTTAACAAACGTAGAGTCCATTTTCACCTATTACCACTTATGAAAATGAAAAATCTAGGGCTAAAACAACATTATAATGGTAAAAATGTATTATTTGTTTCCTCACAAAATTCTGTGTAACACCTATGGTGTCAATATGCTCACTACAACCCTAGATGAATTCACCACTGGTGAATGATGCTGTGCTCTCAGCAGCTCATTCACCAGTGGGTTTTCAGCCGGGACAGTCACATCTTGGCACCGTCCAGGTTGAAAACTATTTAGCCCCCAGACATGGATTACAGCGTGGGACACAACGATGGACAGGTATGGTATATGGTTGGTTTATTATTTGACTTTTATTACAGGAGATCAAGGGCATCGGGGAATTAGGTGTTGCAGTAAGTATGGTTTAATTTAGAACACTAAAGGAGTCTGTGTAATTTTTTCAAATAAAGGACTTTATTCTGGCCCTGTCTTTATTTAATATATAACTATAGGATTAGTAATGCATAGGTGTCGACGATTCTCCATTACTAAGTCGTGGGCTTGATGTCACCTGAAAGGTGACATCAACCCCACAAATATTACCCCAATTGCCCTGCTACAGGGCAAGTGGGAAAAACCGGGCAAAGCACCAGAAAAGGCGCATCTAATAGATGTGCCTTTTCTGGGCAGCTGCGGGCTGGGGGGGGGGCCTATATCAATGGCCCATTACCAGCTTGAGAATAGCAGCCCCCAGCTGTGAGCTTTAGCGAGGCTGGTTGTCAGCAATGGGGGGACCCCACGCCGGCTTTTTAAATTATTTATTTAAATAATTTAAAAAACCGTATGAGGACCCCTCTATTCTTGATAACCAACCTTGCAGAAGGTGACAGCTGAGGGTTGCAGCCTCCAGCTGTGAGTTTTGCCTGGTTGGTTCAATAAAACAAGGGGGAACCCACTTCGGCTTTTTCATTCATTTGTTTCCTTACAGCGCAGCGGCTGTGGAATACCTCGATCATCCGCACCTACTGTCACTGTTATTAGCAGCAGCAGGTGTCGGATGATAGGGGTAACAGTCCCAAAAGCCCCCCACCTGCTGTCGTTCAGACTTTATTATAACATTTATCATTCTCCTCTGCTCGCCAGCAGAGCAGGGAAGAATGATGACAGCTAACTTCATTACCTGTCACCAGGGAACAGCGCTTGCTGTAGCGCTTCTTCCCCGGCCTATTTCCATGTGGTACTGATGCGGCACACGGGTGGCACACAGTTGCCACACATGTGCCACACATAGTATACACACAGACACACGGACACGGATATCTCCAGTACCCTTTTTTTTCCGGTACTGGAAAAAAACAGACATGTGAAACCGGCCTAAGGGCTTGTTTTTTGCGGGACGAGTTGTGATTTTGAATGATACCATTGATTTTACCATTTAGTGCGGTGAAGTTACAAAAAGTACAATTCCACAATTATTTAGTTTTTTTTACCATGTTCACTTAATGCTAAACCTGACCTGTCATTATGATTCTCCATGTCATTACAAGTACACAGATACCAAACATGTATAGATTCTTTTTCATTTAAGTGGTGAAAAAAAAATCCTAATTTTGTATTAAAAAACAAACCTCATAGCGTCTCTATTTTTCATGATCTGGGGCTGGTTGTGGGCTTATCTTTTGTATGCCGAGCTAACATTTTTGAGGATACCATTTTGGTGTGGATACGATGTTTTGATCACCTGTTATTGCATTTTATTGCATTGTTGCGGAGACAAAAAAAAAGAATTATGGCATTTTGATTTTTTTCTTCTTAAGCCCTTTACTAATCGGATTAATTGTTGCTATATTTTGATAGATCAGACATTTATGAATGCAGCAATGCCAAATATGTGTATTTGTTATTTTGTTTATTTTAAATGGGGCAAAGGGGGGGTGATTTGAACTTTTACATTTTTAAAATATTTTTTAAAACAATTTTTTTCCTTTTTACTTGCTTCAATAGTCTATTTAGGAGACCTAAAGCAGGGCTTCACACCTACTATGTGTAGCAGAAATCAGCATCTCCTGTGAACTTCCGCATCAAAGGGAGGGACACAACCTATGACATCCATATGCAGTACAGACCAAAAGTTTGGACACACCTTCTCATTTAAAGATTTTTCTGTATTTTCATGACTATTAAAATTGTACATTCACACTGAAGGCATCAAAACTATGAATTAACACATGTAGAATTATATACTTAACAAAAAAGTATGAAACAACTGAAATTATGTCTTATATTCTAGGTTCTTCAAAGTAGCCACCTTTTGCTTTGATGACTGCTTTGCATACTCTTGGCATTCTCTTGATGAGCTTCAAGAGGTAGTCACCGGGAATGGTTTTCACTTCACAGGTGTGCCCTGCCAGGTTAAATAAGTGGGATTTCTTGCCTTATAAATGGGGTTGGGACCATCAGTTGTGTTGCGCAGAAGTCTGGTGGATACACAGCTGATAGTCCCACTGAATAGACTGTTAGAATTTGTAAAGCAGCTAAGTTAAAAAAAAACGAGTGGCCATCATTAATTTAAGAAATGAAGGTCAGTCAGTCTGAAAAATTGGGCAAACTTTGAAAGTGTCCCCAAGTGCAGTGCAGGGCCGGTTTTAGGCAAAGTGGGGCCCTAGGCAAAAGTTTAAAATGGGGCCCCAAATACTAACATATTGCACATCACACATAAACATTTTGCTTGCAGCTACATATGCTGATTTCAGGCCACTAAACGAGTGTGATCAACAATATTGAGGTCATTCGCCACTTGTTTCCCAGCCTCTGTACACAGGCTGAGGAATAATGATGGGGACCAATGTGGAATTGCTTATTGTTCCAGAACATTTTATGGTAAAGTTAATTCAAATCTACAATTCAATGGAACAATCAAAATGTTATGGCTCTTGGATAAAAAAAAATCAGAGTGCAAAAATAGATAATTGCCAAGTCCTCTAAAGAGGTTTTCTGGTTTCAATAATCCATGTCTTCAGGCGCAGTTTTGTTTTTTTTAATTTTGCTTTCCTTGCTGTAATCGAGTCCAGTGCTGAGTTTCTGCCGCTTCTCCCAGTATCGGTTATTGCCGGCAGCACTGTGACATCACCTTGACAGTAAAAACAATTTACCAAAAACCCTAGGTTACTCACCATATATAATAACTTCTACTGTGCTGCCCATTATCTGGCAATCCTTATAGGCAGCTTTGCATTTATAATATAAATTAGTTCTCCTCCAGAAGTTGGCACTTCAATAGGTGGCAACAGAGAGAAAGCTCTCATTCTTCTAATGTGCTTACCTTTTTCCAAGGATCATGACCCATCAGTCACCCTTGAACAGCTGGTGGTCTCCAAAAGAAGAAACAACCCCCCCCCCCCTTTGCACTGGCCTATGAGCAGGGCCTGCTCCAGGTTTTATAAGGCTTCAAACATAATAAGCCCCATATATTGCTCCATACATAATGAGCCCCATATATTGCTCCATACTTAATGTTCCCCATATAATGCTCTATACAGTATATAATTGGCCCCATATACTGCTCAAGGAAGAAGGAAACATCCAGCTCAACGAGATAGTGAAAAAACGTGTCGTTCCTTTATTCACTTCAATAATACACTCACCGGCCACTTTATTAGGTACACCATGCTAGTAACGGGTTGGACCCCCTTTTGCCTTCAGAACTGCCTCAATTCTTCGTGGCATAGATTCATCAAGGTGCTGGAAGCATTCCTCAGAGATTTTGGTCCATATTGACATGATGGCATCACACAGTTGCCGCAGATTTGTCGGCTGCACATCCCAAAGATGCTCCATACAAGGCAGGATGGATCCATGCTTTCATGTTGTTTACGCCAAATTCTGACCCTACCATCCGAATGTCGCAGCAGAAATCGAGACTCATCAGACCAAGCAACGTTTTTCCAATCTTCTACTGTCCAATTTCGATGAGCTTGTACAAATTGTAGCCTCAGTTTCCTGTTCTTAGCTGAAAGGAGTGGTACCCGGTGTGGTCTTCTGCTGCTGTAGCCCATCTGCCTCAAAGTTCGACGCACTGTGCGTTCAGAGATGCTCTTAGGCCTACCTTGGTTGTAACGGGTGGCGATTTGAGTCACTGTTGCCTTTCTATCAGCTCGAACCAGTCTGCCCATTCTCCTCTGACCTCTGGCATCAACAAGGCATTTCCGCCCACAGAACTGCCGCTCACTGGATTTTTTTTCTTTTTCGGACCATTCTCTGTAAACCTTAGAGATGGTTGTGCGTGAAAATCCCAGTAGATCAGCAGTTTCTGAAATACTCAGACCAGCCCTTCTGGCACCAACAACCATGCCACGTTCAAAGGCACTCAAATCACCTTTCTTCCCCATACTGATGCTCGGTTTGAACTGCAGGAGATTGTCTTGACCATGTCTACATGCCTAAATGCACTGAGTTGCCGCCATGTGATTGGCTGATTAGAAATTAAGTGTTAACAAGAAGTTGGACAGGTGTACCTAATAAAGTGGCCGGTGAGTGTATATGTGGAGGATAAAAACATCAGCAACAACAGGAATAAAAACAGATACTGTTTTTTTCCTGTTGTTGCTGATGTTTTTATCCTCCACATATATTATTGAAGTGAATAAAGGAACGACATGTTTTTTCACTATCTCGTTGAGCCAGGAAACGCTCACATTGCAGAACAGATAAGACAGGTGCACTTATATCTGCCTCTTCTGCAAAGGGAAGCACTGCCTTGTGTTATTTTAATTGTAAGCCAGCTCCATTGTAGAACCAGAAGGGGGCCCTTGGAGGAGCGGGGGCCCCAGGCAGCTGCCTGGTCTGCCTGTGCATAACACCGGCCCTGGTGCAGTGGCAAAAACATCAAGCGCTACAAAGAAACTGGATCACATGAGGACCGCCCCAGGAAAGGAAGACCAAGAGTCACCTCTGCTTCTGAGGATAAGTTTATCTGAGTCACCAGCCTCAGAAATCGCAGGTTAACAGCAGCTCAGATTAGAGACCAGGTCAATGACACACCGCGTTCTAGCAGCAGACACATCTCTACAACAACTGTTAAGAGGAGACTTTGTGCAGCAGGCCTTCATGGTAGCATAGCTGCTAGGAAACCACTGCTAAGGACAGGCAACAAACAGAAGAGACTTGTTTGGGCTAAAGAACACAAGGAATGGACATTAGACCAGTGGAAATCTGTGCTTTGGTCTGATGAGTCCAAATTTGAGATCTTTGGTTCCAACCACCGTGTCTTTGTGCGACGCAGAAAAGGTGAACGGATGGACTCTACATGCCTGGTTCCCACCGTGAAGCATGGAGGAGGAGATGTGATGGTGTGGGGGTGCTTTGCTGGTGACACTGTTGGTGATTTATTCAAAATTGAAGGCATACTGAACCAGCATGGCTACCACAGCATCTTGCAGCGGCATGCTATTCCATCCGCTTTGCGTTTAGTTGGACCATCATTTATTTTTCAACAGGACAATGACCCCAAACACACCTCCAGGCTGTGTAAGGGCTATTTGACCAAGAAGGAGAGTGATGGGGTGCTACGCCAGATGACCTGGCCTCCACAGTCACCAGACCTGAACCCAATCAAGATGATTTGGGGTGAGCTGGACCACAGAGTGAAGGCAAAAGGGCCAACAAGTGCTAAGCATCTCTGGGAACTCCTTCAAGATTGTTGGCAGACCATTCCCAGTGACTACCTCTTAAAGCTCATCAAGAGAATGCCAAGAGTGTGCAATGCCGTCATCAAAGAAAAAGGTGGCTACTTTGAAGAACCTAGAATATAAGACATAGTTTCAGTTGTTTCACACTTTTTTGTTAAGTATATAATTCCACATGTGTTAATTCATAGTTTTGATGCCTTCAGTGTGAATGTACAATTTTCATAGTCATGAAAATACAGAAAAATCTTTAAATGAGAAGGTGTGTCCAAACTTTTGGTTTGTACTGTACGTCTCTTCAAAAGGGTATTGGGGTTCGTCTAAATTTTGGGCAGGCCTTGCATTCACTACATAAGCAAACAGTATGGGAGAACCACTTCCTAATAATGGGTACATTGTTTTCAGGATGCCCTCCTGTACATCTCTTCAAAGGGGTATTGGGGTGCATCTAAATTTTGGACAGGCCTTGCATTCACTGCATAGGCAAACAGTATAGGAGAACCATTTTCTAATAATGGGAACATTGTTTTCAGGAGGCCCTCCTGTATGTATTTTCAAAGGGGTATTGGCGTGCGACTAAATTTTGGGCAGGCCTTGCATTCACTGCATAGGCAGACAGTATGGGAGACCCACTTCCTAATAATTGGAACATTGTTTTCAGGAGGCCCTCTTGTACGTATCTTCAAAGGGGTATTGGGGTGTGTCTAAATTTTGGGCAGGCCTTGCATTCACTACATAAGCAAACAGTATGGGAGAACCACTTCCTAATAATTGGAACATTGTTTTCAGGAGGCAATGCTGTACGTCTCTTCAAAGGGGTATTATGGTGCGTCCAAATGTTTGGCAGCTCTTGCATTCACTGCATAGGCAAACAGTACGGGAGACCCACTTCTTAATAATGGGAACATTGTTTTCAGGAGGCCCTCCTGTACTTCTCTTCAAAGGGGTATTGGGGTGCGTCCAAATTTTGAGCAGCCCTGCCACTCACTGTATACGCAATAATAGTATAGGAGACCCAGTGTTTAATAATGGGAAGGAACAACAAAGCATAGCCGGCTGATGGCTCTCTAAGAATAGTGAGGTCCAACTGCTGGCCCTTTAAGAATAGTAAAGGCTGCCTGTTGGCCCTATAAAAATAGGCTTTGTGACTTTCAGAGTCACTCCATCATAAATGAAACAGGATGTGTCTGATGATGTGTCACACATCACATGGCCAGACAAGGTTGTAAAATGTTAAAATTACATTTCCCAGTGAATGTATTTGTCTTAGTTGAAAGCAATGCTAAAGTTCAGTAACGCATCAAAAACGCTACGTGTGAACATAGCCCAAGGTGAGGAGGAGCATTTTTGTTTATTTATTTTGCCTTATATACAAGTCATTACCCTGGAAAGGATATTCCTTAACATATTTTGAAATTGTTACCATCCACCTCTCGTTTCTCCCCTTTTTCCTCATAGTTTGTAAGCTTGCGAGCAGGGCCCTCACTCCTCTTGGTATCTGTTTTGATCTGTATTTATTGTTATGCTGTAATGTCTATTGTCTGTACAAATCCCCTCTATAATGTAAGGGTACCGTCACACAGTGCCATTTTCATCGCTACGACGGCACGATTCGTGACGTTCTAGCGATATCGTTACGATATCGTTGTGTCTGACACGCTACTGCGATCAGACAACACGCTGAGAATCGTACGTCGTAGCAGATCGTTTGGAACTTTCTTTCGTCGCTTGATCACCCGCTGACATCGCTGGATCGTTGTGTGTGACACCGATCCAGCGATGTGTTCGCTTGTAACCAGGGTAAACATCGGGTAACTAAGCGCAGGGCCGCGCTTAGTAACCCGATGTTTACCCTAGTTACCAGCGTAAACGTAAAAAAAACAAACAGTACATACTCACATTCCGGTGTCTGTCCCCGGCGTCTCAGCTTCTCTGCACTGTGAGCGCCTGCCGGCCGGAAAGCGAGCACAGCGGTGACGTCACCGCTCTGCTTTCCGGCTATGGTGCTTACACAGTGCAGAGAAGCAGAACGCCGGGGGACAGACACCGGAATGTAAGTATGTACTGTTTGTTTTTTTTACGTTTACGCTGGTAACCAGGGTAAACATCGGGTTACTAAGCGCGGCCCTGCGCTTAGTAACCCGATGTTTACCCTGGTTACCCGGGGACTTCGGCATCGCTCCAGCGCCGTGATTGCAAAGTGTGACCGCAGTCTACGACGCTGGAGCGATAATCATACGACGCTGCGACGTCACGGATCGTGCCGTCGTAGCGATGAAAATGGCACTGTGTGACGGTACCCTAAAGTGCTGCTGAATAGCAAATGTGGTGCCAATATTCAAAAAGGGCTCTAAAAGTGAACCTGGAAATTATAGGCCAGTAAGTCTAACCTCTACTGTTCTTAAAATATTGGAAGGGTTTCTGAAGGATGTTATTCTGGATTATCTCAATGAGAATAACTGTTTAACTCCATATCAGCATGGGTTTATGAGAAATCGCTCCTGTCAAACCAATCTAATCAGTTTTTATGAAGCGGTAAGCTATAGGCTGGACTACGGTGAGTCATTGGACGTGGTATATCTCGATTTTTCCAAAGCGTTTGATACCGTGCCGCACAAGAGGTTGGTACACAAAATGAGAATGCTTGGTCTGGGGGAAAATGTGTGTAAATGGGTTAGTAACTGGCTTAGTTATAGAAAGCAGAGGGTGGTTATAAATGGTATAGTCTCTAACTTGGTCGCTGTGACCAGTGGGGTACCGCAGGGGTCGGTATTGGGACCTGTTCTCTTCAACATATTCATTAATGATCTGGTAGAAGGTTTACACAGTAAAATATTGATATTTGCAGATGATACAAAACTATGTAAAGCAGTTAACACTAGAGAAGATAGTATTCTGCTACAGATGGATCTGGATAAGTTGGAAACTTGGGCTGAAAGGTGGCAGATGAGGTTTAACAATGATAAATGTAAGGTTATACACATGGGAAGAAGGAATCAATATCGCCATTACACACTGAACGGGAAACCACTGGGTAAATCTGACAGGGAGAAGGACTTGGGGATCCTAGTTAATGATAAACTTACCTGGAGCAGCCAGTGCCAGGCAGCAGCTGCCAAGGCAAACAGGATCATGGGGTGCATTAACCCCTTCCCGACCTTTGACGCCACGTAGGCGTCATGAAAGTCGGTGCCAATCCGACCCATGACGCCTATGTGGCGTCATGGAATGATCGCGTCCCTGCAGATCGGGTGAAAGGGTTAACTCCTATTTCACCCGATCTGCAGGGAGAGGGGGAGTTGTACTTCAGCCCGGGGGGGTGGCTTTGCCCCCACGTGGCTACGATCGCTCTGATTGGCTGTTGAAAGTGCAACAGCCAATCAGAGCAATTTGCAATATTTCACCTATGAAAATGGTGAAATATTGCAATCCAGCCATGGCCGATGCTGCAATAGCATCTGCCATGGCTGGGAATCATGTTCAACCCCCCCACCGCCCCCGATCTCCTCCCCAGTCTTCCATTCTGTCCGGTACCCCCCTCCGTCCCCCTGTCCGCTCCCCCGTGCTCCTGTCCGCTCCCCCCATCCTCCGATCCCCCCCCCCTGTGCTCCGATCCACCCCCCCACCACCCCCTCATACTTACCGAGCCTCCCGAAGTCGGTCCGTCTTCTCCCTGGGCGCCGTCATCTTCCAAAATGGCAGGCGCATGCGCAGTGCGCCCGCCGAATCTGCCGGCCGGCAGATTCATTACAAAGTACATTTTGATCGCTGTGGTAGGTTCTATCACAGCGATCAAAATAAAAAAATAATAAATAAACCCCCCCCTTTATCACCCCCATAGGTAGGGACAATAATAAAATAAAGAAAATATTTTTTTTTTCTTTTTCCACTAGGGTTAGGGTTAGAACTAGGGTTAGAACTAGGGGTAAGGTTAGGGTTAGGGTTAGGGGTAGGGTTGGGGGTAGGGTTAGGGGTAGGGTTAGGGTTAGTGCATGTGCACACAGTGCGGATTTGGCCACGGATCCGCAGCGGATTGGCCGCGGATCCATAGCGGATTGGCCGCGGATCTGCAGTGGATTGGCCGCGGATCCGCAGCGGATTGGCCGCTGCAAATTCGTAGCAGTTTTCCATCAGGTTTACAGTACCATGTACACCTATGGAAAACCAAATCCGCTGTGCCCATGGTGCGGAAAATTCCGTGCAGAAACGCTGCGTTGTATTTTCCGCAGCATGTCAATTCTTTGTGAGGATTCCGCAGCGTTTTACACCTGTTCCTCAATAGGAATCCGCAGGTGAAATCCGCACAAAAAAACACTGGAAATCTGCTGTAAATCCGCAGGTTAAACGCAGTGCCTTTTACCTGCAGATTTTTCAAATATCGTGCGGAAAAGTCTCACACGAATCCGCAACGTGGGCACATAGCCTTAGGGTTAGGGTTAGAATTAGAGTTAGGGTTGGAATTAGGGCTAGGGTTGGAAATAGGGTTAAGATTAGGCTTGTGGTTAGGGTTACGGATAGGGTTAGGGGTGTGTTGGGGTTACAGTTGTGGTTAGGGTTGGGATTAGGGTTAGGATTAGGGTTAGGGTTGGATTTAGGGTTACGGGTGTGTTGGGGTTAGTGTTGAAGTTAGAATTGAGGGGTTTCCACTGTTTAGGCACATCAGGGGACTTCAAACGCAACATGGCGCCACCATTGATTCCAGCCAATCTTGCGTTCAAAAAGTCAAATGGTGCTCCCTCCCTTCCAAGCCCCGACGTGCGCCCAAACAGTGGTGTACCCCCACATTTGGGGTACCAGCGTACTCAGGACAAACTGGGCAACAACTGTTGGGGTCCAATTTCTCCTGTTACCCTTGCAAAAATAAAAAATTACTTGCTAAAACATAATTTTTGAGGAAAGAACAATTATTTTTTATTTTTACGGCTCTGCGTTATTAATTTCTGTGAAGCACTTGGGGGTTGAAAGTGCTCAGCACACATCTAGATAAGTTCCTTGGGGAGTATAGTTTCCAAAATGGGGTCACTTGTGGGGTGTTTCTACTGTTTAGGCACATCAGGGGCTCTGCAAATGCAATGTGACGCCCGCAGACCATTCCATCAAAGTCTGCATTTCAAATGTCACTACTTCCCTTCCGAGCCCTGACGTGTGCCCAAACAGTGGTTTACCCCCACATATGGGGTATCAGCATACTCACAACAAATTGGGCAACAAATATTGGGGTCGAATTTCTCCTGTTACCCTTGTAAAAATAAAAAATTGCTTGCTAAAACATCTTTTTTGAGGAAAGAAAAATGATTTTTTATTTTCACGGCTCTGCGTTGTAAACTTCTGTGAAGCACTTGGGGGTTGAATGTGCTCATAACACATCTAGATAAATTCCTTGGGGGGTCTAGTTTCCAAAATGGGGTCACTTGTGGGGTGTTTCTACTGTTTAGGCACATCAGGGGCTCTGCAAATGCAATGTGACGCCCGCAGACCATTCCATCAAAGTCTGCATTTCAAATGTCACTACTTCCCTTCCGAGCCCTGACGTGTGCCCAAACAGTGGTTTACCCCCACATATGGGGTATCAGCGTACTAAGGAGAAACTGGACAACAACTTTTGGGGTCAAATTTCTCCTGTTACCCTTGCAAAAATAAAAAATTCTGGGCTAAAAAAATATTTTTGAGTAAAGGAAACACATTTATTATTTTCACTGCTCTGCGTTATAAACTTCTGTGAAGCATTTGGGGGTTCAAAGTGCTCAACACACATCTAGATAAGTTCCCTTGGGGGTCTAGTTTCCAAAATGGAGTCACTTGTGGGGAGTTCCTACTGTTTAGGCACATCAGGGGCTCTGCAAACGCAACCTGACGCCCGCAGAGCATTCCATCAAACTCTGCATTTCAAAACGTCACTACTTCCCTTCCAAACCCCGACGTGTGCCAAAACAGTGGTTTACCCCCACATATGGGGTATCAGCGTACTCTCCTGTTACCCTTGGGAAAATAAAAAATTGTGGGCTAAAAAAATCATTTTTGAGAAAAGAAAAATTATTTTTTATTTTCATGGCTCTGCGTTATAAACTTCTGTGAAGCACTTGGGGGTTCAAAGTGCTCACCACACATCTAGATTAGTTCCTTGGGAGGTCTAGTTTCCAAAACGGGGTCACTTGTGCAGGAGCTCCAAAGTTTAGGCACACAGGGGCTCTCCAAACGCGACATGGTGTCCGCTAATGATTGGAGCTAATTTTCCATTCAAATAGCCAAATGGCGTGCCTTCCCTTCCGAGCCCTGCGGTGCGCCCAAACAGTGGTTTACCCGCACATATGGAGTATCATCGTACTCAGGACAAACTGTACAACAACATTTGGGGTCCAATTTCTCCTATTACCCTTGGGAAAATAAAAAATTCTGTGCTAAAAATCATTTTTGAGTAAAGAAAAATTATTTTTTATTTTGACGGCTTTGCGTTATAAACTACTGTGAAGCACCTGGGGGTTATAAGTGCTCACTATGCATCTAGATAAGTTCCTTGGGGGGGTCTAGTTTCCAAAATGGGATCACTTGTAGGGGAGCTCCAATGTTTAGGCACACAGGGGCTCTCCAAACGCGACATGGTGTCCGCTAAAGATTGGAGCCAATTTTTCATTGAAAAAGTCAAATTGCGCTCCTTCCCTTCCGAGCCCTGCCGTGCGCCCAAACAGTGGTTTACCCCCACATATGAGGTATCAGCGTACTCAGGACAAATTGGACAACAACGTTCGTGGTCCAGTTTCTCCTTTTACCCTTGGGAAAATAAAAAAAATTTCGCTAAAAGATCATTTTTGTGACTAAAAAGTTAAATGTTCATTTTTTACTTCCATGTTGCTTCTGCTGCTGTGAAACACCTGAAGGGTTAATAAACTTCTTGAATGTGGTTTTGAGCACCTTGAGGGGTGCAGTTTTTAGAATGGTGTCACTTTTGGGTATTTTCAGCCATATAGAACCCTCAAACTGACTTCAAATGTGAGGTGGTCCCTAAAAAAATGGTTTTGTAAATTTTGTTGTAAAAATGAGAAATCACTGGTCAAATTTTAACCCTTATAACTTCCTAGCAAAAAAAAAATTTGTTTCCAAAATTGTGCTGATGTAAAGTAGACATGTGGGAAATGTTATTTATTAACTATTTTGTGTCACATAACTCTCTGGTTTAGCAGAATAAAAATTAAAAATGTGAAAATTGCGAAATTTTCAAAATTTTTGCCAAATTTCCGTTTTTTTCACAAATAAACTCAGAAATTATCGACCTAAATTTACCACTAACATGAAGCCCAATATGTCACGAAAAAACAATCTCAGAATCGCTAGGATCCGTTGAAGCGTTCCTGAGTTATTACCTCATAAAGGGACACTGGTCAGAATTGCAAAAAACGGCAAGGTCATTAAGGCCAAAATAAGCTGGGTCATGAAGGGGTTAAAAGAGGTGTGGATACACATGATGAGAGCATTATACTGCCTCTGTACAAATCCCTAGTTAGACCGCACATGGAGTACTGTGTCCAGTTTTGGGCACCGGTGCTCAGGAAGGATATAATGGAACTAGAGAGAGTACAAAGGAGGGCAACAAAATTAATAAAGGGGATGGGAGAACTACAATACCCAGATAGATTAGCGAAATTAGGATTATTTAGTCTACAAAAAAGACGACTGAGGGGCGATCTAATAACCATGTATAAGTATATAAGGGGACAATACAAATATCTCTCCGGGGATCTGTTTATACTAAGGAAGGTGACGGGCACAAGGGGGCATTCTTTGCATCTGGAGGAGAGAAGGTTTTTCCACCAACATAGAAGAGGATTCTTTACTGTTAGGGCAGTGAGAATCTGGAATTGCTTGCCTGAGGAGGTGGTGATGGCGAACTCAGTCGAGGGGTTCAAGAGAGGCCTGGATGTCTTCCTGGAGCAGAACAATATTGTATCATACAATTATTAGGTTCTGTAGAAGGACGTAGATCTGGGGATTTATTATGATGGAATATAGGCTGAACTGGATGGACAAATGTCTTTTTTCGGCCTTACTAACTATGTTACTATGTTACTATGTTACTATGTTGGCGCTATATAAATAAAATTATTATTATTATTATTATTCCAAGGAAAATCCATTTTAGTTTCGTTTTTATGCGTTTTATTGTGAGTCTGTAAAAGTGGAGTAAGACTCTGACAACATTGTTCACAGCAGTGACCTGGGAGTCAGAAATGCTTCCAGGTGTCTTCCCTATACTGTTGCCATGTCATTTGAGCCCTTTTCCCATTGATTTCCGCAATTTATAGTCCCTCCCTTTTCTAGTTTCCTATAGACTTACATTTGGCTCGTTGCTCGGGTTGAGCACCCAAGCATTCCATTTTGCTCGACTCGAGCAATGAGCACCCGAGCATTATTAGTGCTCACCCAACACTATGGAGTACATTTTTTCCTGGTACCCTTGTGAAGATGGTATAGATACCGCTTTCCCATCACCCTGACTCCTGTAGCTAACAATTTTCCCTCGACCTGGCAAGCTGTGGATAACACTTTCCAATCACCCTGACAAGTAATGGGTACCTCTTTCCAATCACCCTGACAGGCTATGGAACAGAATTTTCTACCATCCTGGGGATAAAACATTCCCTGTCTTCCTTGATACTTCAGGAGCAGTACTACTCATGAGGCAGCTACCACTGGTCATGTCACAGTTGGTTGTGACACTGGTCAGCTGCACATGACCACCTCCTTTATGATCCCCATGGCTCTCCCTTTCCTCCCCTAATACCTCAAGAGTAGTGTTAGTCATGGGGCAGCTACAACCGGCCATGTTGCAGTTGGTCGTGACACTTGTCAGCTGTACACGACCACCTACTTTATCATCTTCATGCCTGTCCCTATCCTCCCCTAATACCTCCAGGGCCGTGCTACTCATGTGGCAGCTACCACTTTGCATGTCACAGTACTTCGTGACACTGGTCAGCTGCACGGGACCACCTACTTCATTATCCCTGTGCCTGTTCTCATCACCCTTAGCACTGATGCTTGCTGTACAAAGAAACACATTGTCATCATGCATGACATTGACATGCAAGTTATTGACATTTTAATCACATGAGGCACCAGATCTGGAAGGGTTGTCAGGAACTTATTTGGTGACAAACTGCCCCAAATTGTCTCTAATAAAACATTTGTGCTGACATTCACGGACACTCCCACTTCCCTTAACAGCCTCCCGGCACTTCAGTCTAGAAAAACCTGGGCCATCAATAAAGGTCGGTGAACACTGCCTTTTCTGGTGACAGTCAAGGACTTCCCAGGTATAATTTCTTCAGATTTACATAGAAATATCGACGTAAGTGCTCAGCTTAGAACACAAAAATGTGATCCCAGCCTTATACTGAAAGTGATCAAAAAATGTTATGAATCCTAAAATGTTACCAATAGAAACCCTAAGTTATCCTGCACAAAACGAGCCCCCTCTCAGGTCTGTCCTCTATCACTGGAAAAATAGTGGATCCCAGGTTACTGGTAGAACAAACACTCTGGAAAAGCGACACAGCTCCCAGCCCCTCAAATAAAATCTAGAGAAATTTACACTTCCAAATGGCCCCTTCTTCTGAGCCCCACTGTGCTTAAACCGCAGTAAGCAGCCACATCTTTAACATTATTGTAGATGGGAGAACCTAATTAACAAATTACGAGGTGTGTGTCTCCAGAATCAGAAGCTGGGCACAATGTGTGGGAGACAGGGCTGACTGAGACTAAAATTCAGCCCTTGCATTTGAAGTTACACAGGCCCACTTGTCACATGGTGACTGTATAATATCTTTGTACACTTGTAGGTTACAAGAAGTGAGGGGAGTGTAACACGACTATATAACATAATTACAGCTGTATCCAGCATTACAGCTCAGTCCTATTTATTGCTTTTAGTTGCAGTACCAAGAAAAGCCACTACTTTACCTACATAACTGGATCTCGTAGATAATGAAGGGATGAGACAACCAAATGCTATGAAACCACATTCTGATGCTCCATAAACTTTGCCTACAGCCACTTTTGGTTCCGCTACGCAGTACGAGACCCGGTGACGTCACCGCTCTTCAGATATTTCGGGTCTTGAGTTGAGCTCGGCGACTGTGAAGAGCAGTACTGTTACTACCATCACCGCTCTTCAGAGTCGCTGGGTCTCGCCAGGTCTGGGCTAGTAGTGGGGGTGTCTGATAGACACTTCTCCATTACTTACACCAGGGATTGATAGCAGCTGACATCAACCCTAAAAATTATTACACATACCAGAATTAAATGCTTTGTCGGCTGGGAAAAGCAGTAGAGTTAGCGCCATTCCCAGGCGTCGGGTGCTAACTACAACTGTCATCATCCTTGCCTCATCTCCCTGCAAAGCATTTCTGCTGTATTTATATGCACTGATGTCAGGCCGCTAAACGAGTGTGATTGACAATACTGAAGTCGTTCGCTTGTTTCCCGGCCTCTTAACACCAACTGAGAAAGAATGAAGGGAACAGAACAATCACAATTAGATCAATCTGTCCCCATACAGTATCATGTTATCAGCAGCACATCTACAGTTTACACCGGCGATGTGCTGCTGAGAAGAAGGATTTCTGTTCCCACATAAAAAATCCAATCACTCGATGAATAGGCAGCATTTTGCTTGTTTTGTATAATACACCCCATAGTCCTCCATATATTATAATGTGCACCTCAGTCCTCCATATAGTATAATATACTCCTCAGTCCTCCATATAGTATAATATACTCCTCAGTTTTCCATATAGTATAATACACTCCTCAGTCCTCCATATAGTATAATACACTCCTTAGTCCTCCATAGAGTATAATACACTCCTCAGTCCTCCATATAGTATAATACACTCCTTAGTTCTCTATATAGTATAATACACTCCTCTTTCCTCCATATAGTATAATACACTCCTCAGTTCTCCATATAGTATAATACACTCCTCAGTCCTCCATATAGTATAATACACTCCTCAGTCCTCCATATAGTATAATACACTCCTTAGTCCTCCATAGAGTATAATACATTCCTCAGTCCTCCATATAGTATAATACACTCCTTAGTTCTCCATATAGTATAATACACTCCTCTGTCCTCCATATAGTATAATACACTCCTCAGTTCTCCATATAGTATAATACACTCCTCAGTCCTCCATATAGTATAATACACTCCTCAGTTCTCCATATAGTATAATACACTCCTCAGTCCTCCATATGGTATAATACACTCCTCAGTCCTCCATATAGTATAATGCACTCCTCATACTCCTCCATATATTAAAATACACTGCTCAGTCCTCCATATAGTATAATACACTCCTCTGTCCTCCATATAGTATAATACACTCCTCAGTCCTCCATATAGTAGAATACACTCCTCAGTTCTCCATATAGTATAATACACTCCTCAGTCCTCCATATGGTATAATACAATCCTCAGTCCTCCATATAGTATAATGCACTTCTCATACTCCTCCATATATTAAAATACACCGCTCAGTCCTCCATATAGTATAATACACTCCTCAGTCCTCCATATAGTATAATGTACTGCAACAGTCCTCCAAATAGTATAATACACTCCTCATAGTGCTCCATATAGTATAATGCACCGCCATTGTCATCCATGTAGTACAATTCACTTCCCATAGTATGATGCACCCCATAGTTCTTCATATAGTATAATGTATTCCCCATAGTCCTCGATACAGTATAATGCAGCCCCCTCATAGAGTATGATGCAATCACCCCTCATAGAATATAATACAGCCCCCATAGAATGTAATACAGCCCCCCCATAGAATGTAATACAGCACAGCCCCCATAGAATGTAATACAGCACAGCCCCCATACAATGTAATACAGCCCAGCCCCCATAGAATGTAATACAGCATAGCCCCCATAGAATGTAATACAGCACAGCCCCCATAGAATGTAATACAGCACAGCCCCCATAGAATGTAATGCAGCCAGCCCCCATAGAATGTAATGCAGCCAGCCCCCATAGAATGTAATGCAGCCAGCCCCCATAGAATGTAATGCAGCCAGCCCCTATAGCTAATGCAGCCAGCCCCCATAGAATGTAATACAGCCAGCCCCCATAGAATGTATTGCAGCCCCCCAATAGAATGTAATGCAGCCAGCCCCATAGAATGTAATAAAGCCCCTTAATAGAATGTAATACAGCACAGCCCCCATAGAATGTAAAGCAGCCAGCCCCCATAGAATGTAATGCAGCCAGCCCCCATAGAATGTAATGCAGCCCCCCAATAGAATGTAATGCAGCCAGCCCCCATAGAATGTAATGCTGCCAGCCCCCATAGAATGTAATAAAGCCCCCAATAGAATGTAATGCAGCCAACCCCCATAGAATGTAATAAAGCCCCCCCAATAGAATGTAATACAGCACAGCCCCCATAGAATGTAATGCAGCCAGCCCCCATAGAATGTAATGCAGCCAGCCCCCATAGAATGTAATGCAGCCAGCCCCCATAGAATGTAATGCAGCCAGCCCCTATAGCTAATGCAGCCAGCCCCCATAGAATGTAATACAGCCAGCCCCCATAGAATGTATTGCAGCCCCCCAATAGAATGTAATGCAGCCAGCCCCATAGAATGTAATAAAGCCCCTTAATAGAATGTAATACAGCACAGCCCCCATAGAATGTAAAGCAGCCAGCCCCCATAGAATGTAATGCAGCCAGCCCCCATAGAATGTAATGCAGCCCCCCAATAGAATGTAATGCAGCCAGCCCCCATAGAATGTAATGCTGCCAGCCCCCATAGAATGTAATAAAGCCCCCAATAGAATGTAATGCAGCCAACCCCCATAGAATGTAATAAAGCCCCCCCAATAGAATGTAATACAGCACAGCCCCCATAGAATGTAATGCAGCCAGCCCCCATAGAATGTAATGCAGCCAGCCCGCATAGAATGTAATGCAGCCAGCCCCCATAGAATGTAATGCAGCCAGCCCCCATAGAATGTAATGCAGCCAGCCCCCATAGAATTTAATGCAGCCAGCCCCCATAGAATGTAATACAGCACAGCCCCCATAGAATGTATTACAGCACAGCCCCCATAGAATGAAATTGCCTGCGCCGACAACCAATGTGCGAACATTTCGCACGGGCCAACTAGTCTATTCAAATGGAATCTTTAAAGTAGTGCCTCTTCCCATCTGATCACTGCCATGTGTTCAAACAGTAGTATACAACCTCACATAAGATACTGCCATATTCTGGGAAAATTGCTCAACAAATTATGAGGTCCATTTTCTCCTATTACCCCTAGTGTAAATTATAAATTTGGTACTAAATCAATATTTTCATGGAAAAACTGTAATTTTTTTTCACATATAAATGCTATAAAGCTTTGTGAATCACCTTGTAGGTTAAAGATACTCTGTACACCAATAGATGAATTCCATGAAGCGTCTAGCTTCCAAAATGATAGGGTGGGGAGGTTCTACTGTTTTGGGCACCACGGGGGCTTCTGGAGCGCCCGCCAGGCCACGTGGTAAAACCAATAAGGTGCACCTAGGAGGTGCCAACTAGTTACAGTAAAGTTTTTAGGTAATTCACCTTCCATTACCCTGTTGTCCATTTTAAACTTTCAATAAGCCTAATCAAACATTTTTAAACAGGTAGCAACAATTATTGACATCCTATATTTTAGTCCATGTAACGGGCTGGTATCAGACCTCTGGTACTACGAGTAGATCTTTGCAGTACAGGGATTGATAGTGACCTAACCGGATTCACTATACTTGCTGCCACTGGTGTAGTGCACTCTCTTATGGCTATGCTACTGGTGACTCTACGTAGCTCAGGTATACCTGATTTTCTATGAGTACTTCTGCTCACTGTGAGCATGACAGATTCGCCGATAGCAGGGGGTGGATTCTCTTGCTCCACTGCTGGTGTGACGTCTGCTGCTTGAGCCCGCTGGTGTAGAGTCACTTCTACTTCAGGTTGGTTTTGAGTCACATCTCTTTCTGGTATTTCCAACTGCGGAAAGGTCAAAATGGGCATCACTATAGCCTGATTTACTTGAGTCCATGACTGGGGAAAATCTCCAAGAATGGTATAGATTCTCTTTTCCTCCTCTTCTGTGGCTTGAGGGCTATCTTGGTCTTCCTCTTTGTCTTTCAGTTGGTCAGGGCATATCTTAAGATAATCCTTTGATACAGCTGTTGAGGTCTCTCCTCCATCTTTGCTTATGAGACACACCTAGGTGTTATCAAAGTTTGACTGTAAGGGTACCGTCACACAGTGCCATTTTCATCGCTACGATGGCACGATCCGTGACGTCGCAGCGTCGTATGATTATCGCTCCAGCGTCGTAGACTGCGGTCACACTTTGCAATCACGGCGCTGGAGCGATGCCGAAGTCCCCGGGTAACCAGGGTAAACATCGGGTTACTAAGCGCAGGGCCGCGCTTAGTAACCCGATGTTTACCCTGGTTACCAGCGTAAACGTAAAAAAAACAAACAGTACATACTTACATTCCGGTGTCTGTCCCCGGCGTTCTGCTTCTCTGCACTGTGTAAGCACCATAGCCGGAAAGCAGAGCGATGACATCACCGCTGTGCTTGCTTTCCGGCCGGCAGGCGCTCACAGTGCAGAGAAGCTGAGACGCCGGAGGACAGACACCGTAATGTAAGTATGTACTGTTTGTTTTTTTTACGTTTACGCTGGTAACCAGGGTAAACATCGGGTTACTAAGCGCGGCCCTGCGCTTAGTTACCCGATGTTTACCCTGGTTACAAGCGAACACATCGCTGGATCGGTGTCACACACAACGATCCAGCGATGTCAGCGGGTGATCAAGCGACGAAAGAAAGTTCCAAACGATCTGCTACGACGTACGATTCTCAGCGTGATGTCTGATCGCAGTAGCGTGTCAGACACAACGATATCGTAACGATATCGCTAGAACGTCACGAATCGTGCCGTTGTAGCGATGAAAATGGCACTGTGTGACGGTACCCTTAGATGGTGTATGGTTCTGCCTCCCACTGATCATCAAGTTTGTGCATTCTTCTTTTCCTATTTAGAACTTGTTCACCTGGTGACAATGAAATTGCAGGGGCATGCTGGATATAGTTTCTCTCCTGCCTCTGTCTTGCCTGGGACAGACTTCTTTCCACGTATTCTTGTACTTTGCGGTATTTCTGCTGCCTCTCTTTATCCCAATCTGCATCTGGTGATGGTGTTTCTGGTGTTAGGACTCCCATATCAAGGTAAACAGGTAATTTGCTAGGTCTTCCTCTCATTAGGTAGGCTGGAGTGCAGTTGGTGGAATTCATCGGGATATGATTGTACAGATCTACCAAGTCCGGCAACTTCTCTGGCCAAAGGTTTATCTCTTCCAAAGGCAAGGTCTTCAGTAAGTCAATTACCACCTGATTCATCTTCTCACACATGCCATTTGTCTGTGGGTGGTATGGCGTTGTCCTGATCTTCTTGCATCCGTACAGGTTAGGCTGGTTTCACATTTGCGGTTGCGTCCGCAGCCTTTGTGCCGCAATTTTCCGTTCCGTTTTTATGTGTTGCGTTTTCCTATCTTTAACATTAGGGACGCAGGTGCCTGCGATTGGATGCATTTTGCCAGGTTTGATGCGGTAAATGCTACATGTTGTAATTTCAGGGGCGTGAATTTGCCGCCTCGAAACGTATGCGGTTGTTAGCGGAAGGAATGCAGCGAAAAAGCGCATTACAGTCTATGAGAACGCATGTGTTCGCAAGCACATGCGTTTGTTTGCGTTTGTGAACGCATGCGTTTTACCACAGGAAAACATGTCTAGACACTGATTATCCACCCCCACATACAAACTGATAAAAGGAGGGAGTGGGCATTTGCAGTCCACAACTCTGCAGACTGGATGAAGCTCTGAGACTGGAAAGAACCTGTGAGGCATTTCGTAAGTATTGCAATGCGGTGTGATGCAGCAGTGACCTTGGCTGGGATCACACAACTGTGTGTGATGATAGAAACTCCTGAGAGTTTCTCTCAGCACACACAGTTGTGTGATCCCGACCAAAAGTGCATTGTCTAACCATTATTTTTATTATTCAACAGTCCTCAAAGTCAGAACACGTTGGCGTTCGATGAAGGATCGCTTCAACAAGAACCTTCGTCAAGAGAGCCGGGTTCACAGTGGTTCTGGAGCAAGGATCAGAAAATATAAGCATCACCACATGCTGGCATTTTTGAGACCGGTCCTTGCCCAGCGAACGTAAGTATTTTTGTGGTGCATTGGATTGTGTTGTATTGTATAATCTGTTTTTTTCTTTTCCCCAGGAGTTGGTGCTTTTACTATTATAAATGTTTTGTACTAATTTTTTTTGTTTGTTTTGTTCACAGCAACTGAAGCAGCACTCTTGACCCTGGTTCTAGAGCGGTCCTTCATCAAACAGTCACGGACCCGTACCAGCCATCCAGCAGCGCAACAGCAAGTGGGCCTGCAACACAGACTGGAGACCAGGAAGCTGGTCCATCAGGTGTTCCCCTGTCCCAGTCCTCTGCCTCTTTTTTTGGGGGCTCTTCCCAGCAGCGGCAGAGGTCCTCGGACAGGTCACTCATGCCCGAGTTTTTGCATTTGAGCTCGATCTTTCATGATGGACTCAAGCCGATGGGAGACAGACTGGATCGTTGCTTAAACCATATGAATACACTTATCCAGGATGTCACCAGAAGCCTTGACCAAGTGAAAGCCGACCTCCAGAGGCCAGCACATAATTTTTTCAATCAAATTGAACAGGGCATGTCGGAACACCTTAATCCTGATCTCCAGCTTAGTGTCATGCAGGCCTTCAATGCTGCTTACGTGCAGGCTATGCAGCGGACTCGGTATATTCAGCAGGCAGTGGTGGCATTTCCACCTGTGCCAACACTGTCATGCTTGACCTCAATGCCGAGCTCTGCTGCATACCACTGCACAGCCGCCACCATTCCAAACACTGCCGGACACCACTACAGCGCCACCACCATGCCGAGTGCTGTTGGACAGCCCACCGCCACCACCATGCCAACTGCTGCTCCTGCTTGGATATCCTCCACTGCCATCACCATGCAGCAGCACCCGGACCCTGGAATGGCTTTCACCACCACCAGGATGCAGCAGCAGCACACGGACCCTGGCTGGCGTGGCCTTCCCCACCACCAACATGCAGCAGCAGCAGCCAAACCCTGGCATGGCCTTCCCCACTACTACCACCACCATGCAGCAGCAGCAGTACACGGACCATGACAGGTCGGCCACCATGACCGGGCCACAAGAAATGAGCCCACCGAGGCTCCCCAGACCGCAGCGCCGATCCCAAAAAGGGAAAAAGAAAAAGATGCGGACTATTGCTATCCCTCCCCCCTAGCCTCCCAATGTGTCTGTGATGTCAGGTTTGTCTCACCCTTCCAGTGTGTCTCTGCCTTCCCATGCCTCTAGCACCATCCCTGCACTCCCTGACCCCACTAGTTTAATTGCCCCTTCTCCTGCAACCCCTGCTTCGTCTTCAGTCAGCCAGGCCTCATAGCTACACCCCCCCCCCCCAGTTCAATCACCTTACCCCAAGCTGGCGCAGTTATTTTTTTTTTTGGTTTAAATAAATGTTAATAGTTTTTTGCCCCAATACTGTTTGGTTATTTGTGTATTTCGCCACTGGCAAGCAATATACACCGTGCACCGAATAAATACACTGCGCCGTACACTTTGTTTTTTTGCCACCTCATAGCTCCAGGAGTTATTAAGTAGAACACTGCAGCTTTGTGTGTTTAGCATGGAGCTATGAGTTGTGAAAAACTAATATTACTTGTATTTTCTCCATAATCTCTTCAGTCTGCTTAATCTATGTGACGCAGACTGAAGAGACAATGGCGGTAATACAAAGCAGATCTATACTCAACAGGTCATGTGTCATAAATAGTGAGTTCATGATGCACAAAACTCTGCGTCTTGAACTCATTATTTATGACACCTGACCTGGTGAGTAGAGAACTGCCTTGTATAACCTCTATTTTCTCTTCAGTCTACGTAATCTATTTCACACAAACTGAAGAGACGATGGAGGTCATACAAGGCATATCTATACTCACCTGGACAGGTGTCAGAAATAGTGAATTTATGAGGCTGGGTTTTGTGCATCATGAAGTCATTATTTCTCACACATGAACTGGTGAGTATAGATCTGCTTTGCATTATGCCTCCATTGTCTCTTCAGTCTGCATCCAATAAATACTGCAGAAGAGATTCAGGATGTAATGACGTCAACTACCTTACCAGTAACAACATAAGTGGTTTTAGAGGAAAGACATAGGAGAGTCGGTACAGGTATCAAAACACGTTGTTTATTAACAAAAAATATTAGTAACATTTAAAACATAACTGGTACAGACCCACACCCAACAGCAAATTTTACACAATATTATCTTGCCATGGCACACGTCCGATGTCAGAAACAAAATAGGCAGCAAATTGCTTCTGCATGTGGGCAACTTCAACAGTTGACCGCAGAGGGTGATGCTGGTAATCTGGCAATGGGTTTGCAAATGGTTCATCCAGTTCAATGTTGGGTCGCTCCTTAGCCATTATGTAATTGTGGAGAACCACACAGGCTTTGACAACCTCATCGACTGTCTCCATTTTTAGACTAATGGCTGTCCCAAAAATGCGCCATTTTGAGACAAGAATCCCAAAGGTACACTCAACTGTTCTTCGGGCCCTGGTCAGACTGTAGTTATAAATTCTTTTAGTGTGGTTCAAGTCCTGACTGGAATATGGCTTCAGAAGGTTTTCACACATCTGAAAGGCCTTATCCCCAACCATAACAAATGGCATCGGTGGGCCTTGAGTGTTGGGGAGAGGTCGTGGCAGGGGAAAATAAAAATTTTTGCCATACAAATGTCGGCCCATACCCGAGTACTTGAAAGTCTGGGAATCATTGCCACAGCCAAAAGCTCCAATGTCCACGGCGATAAAGCGACAGTCCGCATCTGCTATTGCCATGAGCACTACAGAAAAATATTTCTTGTAGTTAAAGTACTCGGATCCAGATCTGGCGGGTTTGGTAATCCGTATGCGCTTTCCATCCACTGCTACCAAACAGTTGGGGAAATTACACACACTCCAGAATTTGTTGACAATTTCCATCTACATGTCCGCGGTGCTTAGGGGGATAAATTAATCCCGGAGAATGTTCCACAAAGCCAGGCAGGTGTCCGCAACTATTCCAGACAAGGTTGAAATTCCAAGCCGGTACTGAAAGTGGAGCGATGATAAGCTCTCTCCTGTAGCCAGGAATCTGAAAGAAAAAAAAAATAAAAAAATACGAACAATTCTATTTATGGTGGTGTTTAGCTAAACACATAAAGGAAAACACAAATAATACATGGCAGACCAATAATAATTATGACAGGCATTTGTTTAGAATTATTACGTACCCTAGTGTGACCAGGAGATGTTACTCTGCAGGAATCGCTCTACGGAGCTGGGGGTCCTATCACCGGATGGCTCCTTGGACACGACCAAACAAATCCTGAAAAGTCTCTTGAGACATCCTGGTATATTCCAGGAATTTGTCCGGGTTGGCATTAAGCTCGCAATATAGCTTGTGGTAGGCTCCACAACTCTCCCGGAGTTCAATAATGGGGAGTCTCCAAAAACTCCGACACCATGTCCTTCTCTGTCTTTCTCGATTTCTTTGTTGCTCCCAAGCAAACGCACAGGCAAGAAACAGCTTGCTACTTATGGTAAATCCAGGATGAAATAAAAGCTCTCCATGGGAAGATCCATCATGACACAGGATACAGTAGCAAACTGTGAAGATTTCAGCAGTACAAGGGTCTATATCAGGGGTCGGGAACCTATGGCTCGCGAGCCAGATATGGCTCTTTTGATGGCCGTATCTGGCTCGCAGACAGCCTGTGGCGTAGGAAGGGGGGGGCGGGGGGGCGGGCCGCCCCGGGCGGCACAATGCGGGGGGCGGCACAATGCGGGGGGCGGGTCGCCGGCGGCGCAGAATTTACCTGTTCGCATCTCGGCTTCAGAAAAATGGCCACCGCGATCTCCATCTGCGCATGCGCGGCATCCCGCGGCCATTTTCCTGAAGCCCCAGGCAGCAGAGCGCTCCACCTGCGCACGCGCGGCCTCAGGAAGATGGCCGCCCCCACCGATAACCAGACAGAGCAGGATCGCGGTCAGGTAAAACTTGTTTTGTTTTTTTTTTTATTGAGAGCGGCGATCGGGGGGGGGGGGGGGGGGGCCAGGGCAGAAAGCTGGACACAGGGGGGCAGAAAGCTGGACACAGGGGGGCACAAAGCTGGACACAGGGGGCACAAAGCTGGACACTGGGGGGCAGAAAGCTGGACACAGGGGGGGCAGAAAGCTGGACACAGGGGGGCAGAAAACTGGACACAGGGGGGCAGAAAGCTGGACACAGGGGGGCAGAAAGCTGGACACAGGGGGGCAGAAGGGACATTGGGGCAGAACGCTGGACACGAGGGCAGAACGCTGGACACGGGGGCAGAACGCTGGACACGGGGGCAGAACGCTGGACACTGGGGCAGAACGCTGGACACGGGGGCAGAACGCTGGACACGGGGGCAGAACGCTGGACACGGGGGCAGAACGCTGGACACTGGGGCAGAAAGCTGGACACTGGGGCAGAATGCTGGACACTGGGGCAGAACGCTGGACACTGGGGCAGAACGCTGGACACTGGGGCAGAACGCTGGACACTGAGGCAGAAAGCTGGACACTGGGGCAGAACGCTGGACACTGGGGCAGAACGCTGGACACGGGGGCAGAACGCTGGACACTGGGGCAGAACGCTGGACACGGGGGCAGAACGCTGGACACTGGGGCAGAACGCTGGACACGGGGGCAGAACGCTGGACACGGGGGCAGAACGCTGGACACGGGGGCAGAACGCTGGACACGGGGGCAGAACGCTGGACACTGGGGCAGAAAGCTGGACACTGGGGCAGAAAGCTGGACACTGGGGCAGAACGCTGGACACTGGGGCAGAACGCTGGACATTGGGGCAGAATGCTGGACACGGGGGCAGAACGCTGGACACGGGGGGCAGAACGCTGGACACGGGGGCAGAACGCTGGACACGGGGGCAGAACGCTGGACACTGGGGCAGAAAGCTGGACACAGGAGCAGAAAACTGGACACAGGGGCAGAAAGCTGGACACAGGGGCAGAAAGCTGGACACGGGCAGAAAGCTGGACACGGGGGCAGAACGCTGGACACAGGGGCAGAACGCTGGACACTGGGGCAGAACGCTGGACATTGGGGCAGAACGCTGGACACTGATGCAGAAAGCTGGACATTGGGGCAGAACGCTGGACTTTGGAGCAGAACGCTGGACACAGGAGCAGAAAACTGGACACAGGGGCAGAAAGCTGGACACAGGGGCAGAAAGCTGGACACGGGCAGAAAGCTGGACACAGGGGCAGAAAGCTGGACACAGGGGCAGAATGCTTGACACAGGGGCAGAATGGAGAAACGGGGCATGATTGGAGACACGGGGCAGGATGACAGACATGGCGTCATGACTGGAGACACTGGAGGCAGGATTGGAGACAGATGGGGCAGGATCATGGGGCAGGATGGATACGATGGAGACAGATGGGGCAGGATGGGAAGATCATATGGGGCAGGATGGATACTCATGAGGGCAGGATGGGAGAACATATGGCTGGAGCCAGGAATGAGACACACGGGGGCCAGGATGGCGAATATTATTACCACAGGGGCTAATTAAGGGATATTATTACTGCAGGGATGTATTTATTTTATTTTTTGAGTATACTGTTTTAAATGGCGGGGCGGTCCTATTACTGTGTAGATTGACACTATGTCGCCTTCTTCATGTGGTGTAATGTAGAAGTTGGGAAAATTAAGTAATGTGTTCTGCAAGTGGAACTCGTGATAACTGTGTTATTTCCTGCAGAGACGAGTCCTGGCTGGATGAAGTGATGGCGGTCTGTGCGGGATGAAAGATGAAGGACTTCACTTAGAGACGTCACTGGTGAGTCAGTGTGTTACCTATACACTGTATACTATATACTGAGGTCCTGTGTATGTCACCGGTGATCACTGTATTACCTATACACAGACGCTGCATACTAAGTACAGATCTCCTGTGTATAATGGCACTTAGGGCTTGTTTCCACATGCGAGAAACACATCCGTGTCTCGCATGTGGGAACCAAGTTCTGGCGTCGGCACTCCAGAGCGGAGTGTGCGGCCGCATAGGAACACATGGAGCTGCACAGCTCCGCTCCAATGTGCCAACGCCAGAACTTACGCTGGGTGTGCCTGCTTGTATGTACCACTTTAAGTAGTAAATGCTTTAGTTCCCTATGGGTCTGAGCCTCTCTTTTTTGTTCATTTTCTGTAAGACCAACACTTTTAAAAGGGCCACTGACAGATACAATTGCTCCAGCGGTCACTTAGTACACAAAGGAGTGTTCCTCTCTGCTGCACTAAGCCACCGCTGGACCTAAACAATAATTCGCTGTAAAATAATAAAATAGATAATTGACATAACTGACAATGCGTTGTGTGACATGTCCAACATTCCAGCTTCTTTCTTCTGCGAATGCCTCAAAGCTGGCATTCTCTCAACATCAGGTGGGAAGAATGCCAGCTTCCAGTCATGCGCAGGAAAAAGAAGAAGCCAGACTGCTGGACTGATGTCATGCATCGCAAGCTCACAATGTAAGTTATTTATTTAATTTTTTTACTGCTAATTACCATTGTTTCAGTCCAGTTGTGGCTTTATACAGCAGGGAGGAGCATTCCTTGCTGTACTAAGTGAACATTGGAGCGATTGATCTGTCAATGGCCCTTTAAACATATTGTACGGCTCTCGCGGAATTATATTTCAAAATATGTGGCGTTTACGGCTCTCTTAGCCAAAAAGGTTCCTGACCCCTGGTCTATATAAAGATATCCCATAATACACGCCCACTGTAGTCCCATTGGCGGTGTCTGTTTATCTAGATTTTTCTCCTGTTAAATTTTCCACCATGCGCACAGAAAATGCAAATGCATGCTAAATGCATGGAAAAGCATGCAAACGTTGCTTTTTTTTACCGAGTTTGCATGCGGTTTATCGTGCGTTTCAGGTTGCGGATTAAACACTGCGGATTCTACCGCAAATGTGAAACTAGCCTTACAGAACTCCTGGAATTCTTCAACCTCAAAGGCTGGACTTTGGTCGGTGAGTACCTTTTCAGGGTAACCATGTGGTCGACAAAAGTGTTGGAATACCTTGGCTGCCGTCTTTGCTGTTTGATCCTTAACAGGCACGACTACCAGGAATCTTGAGTAATGGTCCATTATGGTCAAAGCATAGACATAGCCTGACCGGCTTGGAGTTAGCTTCACATGATCCAAAGCTACCAGTTCCAGTGGCTGTTTGGTGACTATGGGCTGTAGGGGAGCCCTCTGGCTGTCACAGTCCTTTCTGCACAAGTTGCGTGGGCCACACTCTCGGCACCACTTTTCAATGGCTCTTCTCATGCCAATCCAGTAGAATCTCCCATGAAGTAGGACCTCCAACTTCTTCCATCCGAAGTGTCCTGCTCCATTGTAGTACGCTTCCAAGATCATTGGCGCATCTTGTCTCAGGACTATCACCTGCCAGACCAAATCGTGAGTGCGTGGGTCGATATACCTCCGACACAGCTTACCATCGTAGATAAACAATTTGCCCTTCTCCTTCCACAATTGTTGAATCTATTATGGAGCATCTGGACCAGGGTATGAATTGGCTTGTGTCAGCAGTGTAACAGCATGTCCCTCCCCTGGCCTGTGTCCCTGGATTGCCATGTAATCAGGCTTGATTCAACAACCAGTAGGGGAGAGCCCTCCCCCATGGAGGGGTGGATCCCAGGACACAGAACAATAGACTCATGTGTTGGCTGATTCAATTGTGTGGTGACTTGCGAAGGGCTGTGATCTTATACTGAGGCAAGATCCTGGTGCCCTTGTGTGGAGGGTTAAAAGCTGCCATGTGGAATGGTGTTATGCTCCTCATCTGTTGAATCCAGTGAACCCATCCCACGATTATTTGTTTTTTCCCTGGCGTCGGATTACCAGGTGGCTCCGCCGGATCTGCTCCCTTTGTGTGGACTCATTGTGGACTCATTACGGATGCTGCAGAATTACTTTTGTTTGTGTTGTCCCAGTTCCCTGTTTCAATAAATCTTGTTGGATTGTTTATCAGCCTGGTGTCTCTTCCTGCTCTGTCGCATACCCCGTCACAAGCAGCTGTTTTACCAGACAGACTGCTGGATCGCTATCCTGCATATCTGCCCATCCATGGTGGGGCAATGGGTTTAGTGAGGCTTCTCACCTGTCATTGCGCTTGTTCTTAATAATAATAATTTTATTTATATAGCGCCAACATATTCCGCAGTGCTTTACAATTATAGAGGGGATTTGTACAGACAATAGACATTGCAGCATAACAATAATCACAATTCAAAACAGATACCAAGAGGCGTGAGGGCCCTGCTCGCAAGCTTACAAACTATGAGGAAAAAGGGGAGACACGGGAAGTGGATGGTAACAATTGCTTTCGTTGTTCAGACCAGCCATAGTGTAAGAATCGGGTGTTCATGTAAAGCTGCATGAATTGGTTATCTGTAGTGTTGAGCGATACCTTCCAATATCCGAAAATATCGGTATCGGATTGGATCGGCCGATATAAAAAAAATATCGGATATCGCCGATACCGATACCCGATACCAATGCAAGTCAATGGGACACAAATATCGGAGTTAAAATAAACCCTTTCTTTCCTTGTAGGTTAATTCTACATGAAGGAAAACAACTAAAAATAATGAAGAATGTATTGGGGGAGGTGGAGGAGACATTAAAGTGTTCAAAGTTCAGGTCAGGGTTTGGCAGGGCCAGGATGCGCAGCTGTGTCCTGTGGGTGCCAGACAGGAGTCCTTCAATAAACTGCTCTTTTAATAATTTGTCCCCATCCTGCACGCTGTTGGGGTCGACCTGCTTAATGACCCGCAGTGCCTCCTGGAGACTAAGGGCATAGTCCCGTATTCTATCCTGCACCCTTTGTTTACACCCAAAGAACCTCATCTTGATTTCTGCAGCAGTGCGAGTGTCAAAATTGTCTTTTATTTTGGCTAATATCTGCTCCACAGTTCCTTTTTCAATATCCAGCCAGGATTTTACTTCACTTTGTGCTGCACAAATTAATTTACCAGTTAGGATGGTGACCTTTTAAGGTTCCGTCAGGGGGTATACTTCAAATAGGCTGCAGAGTCTTTCTTTAAAGTCACTCAGCGTGTGGGACTCCCCCGAGTATGGGGGCAGCCAGGCCCCTCCAGGTATATAGGGCATGGATAACGGCATTATGGGGGCTGTAGCTGTGGCTGGGTCTGGCCAGTTTACAGGGGCTGCGGCCACTGCGGGGCCTGGTGGCATCATGGGGCTTGCGGCTTCAGCTGCCGCTGTATCTCGTCCCGGGTCGGACATATCCCTTCCCCCATGCTAACCTCAAGCCGGCCTGACGTCCTGTCACCAGAATTTGCAGTGGATCCACCGGCACTCGGTACAGTGCTCCTTCCGGTTCTCCGTCCAGGGCTTCCTGCTTCTTCACTCGTGTACCTCTCAGCACGGAGCGCCGCTTCCTCTCCACGCTCTTTTTCATACTCCACCCATGAAGGTATGCCTCCTTCTTCTCCTCGCGCTCCACGCGGCGTGGCAATGGCAGCTTACACACAAATTTAACTCAGCCTATGGCACACAGTACTCGGCGATGCCGGGGCATGAGTCCTGTTCGTGACGCCAAGTTTAGAGCGCCCGCCAGGGCCTAGAGGTTACTCGGTATCGGCTCTGGTGTTCATTAAAGGGGAAGTCACGGTGACAGCGACCCGGTCCGTGGCCCTGGGAGTCCAAATTAAAGGGAAGGTCATTAAAGGGATTATTAGAATAAGAAATGTTCGTAACACCACCTGTGGTATTCGGTCAGGGGTGACCGACGCTGCTTAAAGGGGGCCTCTGGGGAGTGATGGCACTGCAGCAAAGATGGTATGGCTTCCCACAGGTGAGGCTGGGTCTCTAGGGCTCCTGGTATAGTAGGAAAAGATGGTGTGGTGCCAGCAAGAATCAGAGGACACAAGGTCTCTTTACTTGTTTTACTGGTGGTTTATGGCCACAGACCAGGGTACCAGCAACAGGTGACGGTGGAGTCCAGGCAGCCTGGAAACAAGTTGAATTCCCCCTGCGAGGTCAGATTGGGAGACTTCCACTATGCACTATATAATAGTCCCTTGCTGCCTATGGCTTCTTTCAAGTTCCTCTCTCACTCTCTGTCCTGGGACAGTACCTGCATAGTAGGCAACGTGAGCCTTTTTATAGGGGTCTCTATTCAAGGTGACTCTGGGCTCTGTATATTGCTGTACCTCAGGGTGTAGATGTGGGCAAGTTACAGTGCCCTGCGAAAGTATTTGGCCCCCTGGAACTTTTCAACCTTTTCCCACATATCATGCTTCAAACATAAAGATGCCAAATGTAAATTTTTGGTGAAGAATCAACAACAAGTGGAACACAATTGTGAAGTTGAAAGAAATTTATTGTTTATTTTAAATTTTTGTGGAAATTCAAAAACTGAAAAGAGGGGCGTGCAATATTATTCGGTCCCTTTAACTTAATACTCTGTTGCGATTACAGCTGCAAGTCGCTTGGGGTATGTTTCTATCAGTTTTGTACATCGAGAGACTGAAATTCTTGCCCATTCATCCTTGGCAAACAGCTCGATCTCAGTGAGATTTGGTGGAGATGGTTTGTGAACAGCGGTTTTCAGCTCTTTCCACAGATTCCCGATTGGATTTGAGGTCTGGACTTTGACTTGGCCATTCTAACACCTGGATACGTTTATTTGTGAACCATTCCATTGTAGATTTTGCTTTATGTTTGGGATCATTGTCTTGTTGGAAGACAAATCTCCGTCCCAGTCTCAGGTCTTTTGCAGACTCCAACAGGTTTTCTTCAAGAATTGTCCTGTATTTGGCTCCCTCCATCTTCCCATCAATTTTAACCATCTTCCCTGTCCTTGCTGAAGAAAAGCAGGCCCAAACCATGATGCTGCCACCACCATGTTTGACAGGGGGATGGTGTGTTCAGGGTGATGAGCTGTGTTGCCTTTACACCAAGCATATCGTTTGGCATTGTTGCCACAAAGTTCGATTTTGGTTTAATCTGACCAGATCACCTTCTTCCACATGTTTACATAAATTAGAGCGTCAGTAAATAACTGCACATTACGACTCAATATATCATAGCTAACTAGGAGGAACAGGAGTCAAATGAACTAAACAAAAAAGGTATCATAAAACTGTATTTATTAGAGAATATGTAAAACACTAAAAGACATCATATATATTATATCACAAAAGTGAAATGGTGACTAAATCAAAGTGCGCCAAAAGTTCCAGATACATAGGACAGTACTTTCATATCCTAATTATTGCGGTAACTGCAGTTTATATCACATGTGTGACAGCCATTGCTTAGTATGTGTGCTCACATGTGTGAAATAGTGGCAACACAACCTCCACTATACAGCACACTATACATTGCCATGCCGCATTTACCGTATCACATCCAAAGACATAATCATATTAAAGTGCAGGGATTAATTTACCCATAGATGTCAGTGGAGGTCCGTCCTAGTCCTGGATATGTGCCCCGACGCGCGTTTCGCGTTGGTATGTGACCGCTTCCTCATGTTTGTTGTGTCTCCCAGGTGGCTTGTTGCAAACTTTAAACAACGCTTTTTATGGATATCTTTGAGAAATGGCTTTCTTCTTGCCACTCTTCCATAAAGGCCAAATTTGTGCAGTGTACAACTGATTGTTGTCCTATGAACAGACTGTCCCACCTCAGTTGTAGATCTCTGCAGTTCATCCAGGGTGATCATGGGCCTCTTGGCTGCATCTCTGATCAGTCTTCTTCATGTTTGAGATGAAAGTTTAGAGGAACGCCGGGTCTTGGTAGATTTTCAGTGGTATGATACTCCTTCCATTTCAATATGATCGCTTGCACAGTGCTCCTTGTTTAAAGTTTTGGAAATCATTTTGTATCCAAATCCAGCTTTAAACTTCTCCACAACAGTATCACGGACCTGCCTGTTGTGTTCCTTGGTCTTCATGATGCTCTCTGTGCTTCAAACAGAGCCCTGAGACTATCACAGAGCAGGTGCATTTATATGGAGACTTGATTACACACAGGTGGATTATATTTATCATCATTAGGCATTTAGGACAACATTGGATCATTCAGAGATCCATAATGAACTTCTGGAGTGAGTTTGCTGCACTGAAAGTAAAGGGGTCGAATAATATTGCACGGCCCACTTTTCAGTTTTTGAATTTCCACAAAAATTTAAAATAACCAATACATTTCATTCAACTTAACAAAAAATTTACATTTGGCATCTTTATGTTTGAAGCATGATATGTGGGAAAAGGTTGAAAAGTTCCAGGGGGCCGAATACTTTCACAAGGCACTGTACTTTCAATCTCCTGCCCTCTGGTTTCTGCTGAGGGGCTTACAGTCCCACACAGCCTCGGACTTCCGGTATCCAGTTTCTGAGCTTCAGCATGGAGGGAGCCCAATCGCAGCTCCCCTCCAGCACCTCACTTCTCCTCTGCTCCTTCCTCCTTCACTGTTTCACACAATTTAACTAACTCCTCCTCCAAGCCAGAATATATAAATCTAGAGAAGCTCCCCTGAAACCGGGTCTAGAGCTCCCTCTTCTGGCCTGGAGTCAGAACGTGTTGATTGTACAGGTTACCTGTCAAAGGGATCCTCCTCGTTTCTAGGCATGACATCACCCTCAAAACCAAACAGGAAAAAACAAGGATCCCTTAAAATATAACTTTTAATATATAAAGTTTAAAAGCGTTTTTCCAAAATTGCAGACAAGTAACAAAACTCTAAATATACCATAGGGAACAGTTAATAAAGACAAATAATATGTCCTATTGGGCCCTACAAATCAACTATAATGGCCCCTGACTGACAGTGGAGGTTGGGACCCTAAGTTTCAGCGGTAGGCGCCCCCACTCCGCGGCGACTTGCCCTACTGTCCCTACAAAACCCTATAGTCAGCTAAAAAATGTGTCCCAATACACCTTTTGTCCAAGTGAAAAAAACACAAAAAAAAAAATAAAAAACCACTGAAAAAAATGAAATAATGAATAAAGCGAGTAGATTCCACAGATAATTAATGCTCTATTAGGCTCCAAAAAATGGGAGAAAAATGGGGAATAATACCCCCCCCCTTTTTTTTTACAAAGTATTCATGTCAATCTAAAGGCGAATATGGTGTGAGACTGTATACTTATCTAATTTCTTCTGCAATGTTATTAGAGGGAAGCAAAAACAATGAATCCGCATTCCATATCACACATTTTTCATTCTAAGTCACCAATGATTACCATTTGTATAAAGTATTGCAGATAATCAATACCCATTTAGATGAACATACAGAGCGGAGTTTGCTATCCACAATGGGCCACCGATCGACCCCAACATAAATCGGAAACCACTTTTAGACATAATAGTTCAAATAGCCTCCTACAAGCACCACCTCCAAAATGTCATATATTCCCCTTTAATGGGGTTTCTTTTACCACTTTATCGTGATCTGCATATTTGAGGCTAGTAATACTCATTAGTTCATGCCACATCAAAAATAATGCTCAGATAGCCATATACTCATCCGTGCTGTGATGTAGGAGGTCACTGTCACACTGGGTCGTCGGTGAGCCACATATAAGCGACATCCCAAATACTATCCAACGTGTTTCCCCCCCGTGGGAGTAGCGGGGGTTCATCAGGGAATGTTGGCCATCGCAGTGGAATAGGGCTGAAAAAACACCACTCATCCCCTTCTTATATACCTTACTAAAAATGCCGCCCGTCGCTCCTTTCAGGATCCACTTCCGGGGGTACGTCACTGCTCCCTGATGACCGGAAGCTGTGCAATAGAGCATGCGCAATCGGACACGAGTCCTGTGGAACGCATCCCGGTATTAGCTTCCGGGGGTACGTCCCCACTCACTGGTGACAGGAAGCTGCGCAGAAGAACTGTGCCATCGGACCTACGTTCTGTGGAACGCATCTGCGCTCCACCGAACAGCGCACCAGCTTACATCTCCAAGCTGGAAATGACGTTTCACAGTCTCAAATACCACGGCAGCATTTTACAGGGGCAACAAATCAATCACCACCAAAAGCAATATATACAATATACCGTACATGGCATCGGGCGCACATGCGCTCAAATCCTTATAGAGACAATTATCCCTGTAATGCCACATATTGTGAACGTGAGCAAAACGTATGTAATTAGAGCGGGTAAATATAGCCCTGAAGGGGCCAAATACACAAAAACATACATGAACAAAAAACAAAAAAGGAACAACAAATATAAACAAAACAAATAAACATTGTCAATCAATATAACAAAAAATAAAAATATATAAATATATCAGGCAGTAATGATGCCTCAAAGGGACAATAAGTAGCTCTAAATGAAGCTTGTAAAGGACATCTGTTCATTCAGACCCATCGGGCTCACTGACTTTAACAGATAAATCCACCTGGTTTCTCTCTGAACAATTCTATAATCCCAGTCACCCAATCTCACTGATGGAGGGATAACCTCAATAGCAACAAAGGATATTGAATCCAAATCCCCCTGATGTACCTCAGTCACATGTCTAGCCAGAGGAGTGTCCCTGCCATGCCTGATATCCCCCAAATCTTCCCCAATACCTACGCGCAACTCGCATTTCGTTTTCCCAACGTAGTCCTTTGGACAGGTACACAGATATACCACTCCTGTCGTCTTGCAGTTGGCAAACTGTTTCATATAAAAGGAACTGTTGGTAACCGAGCTTTTAAACGTCTTGGAGGGCCGCACATATTTACAAAAGGAACAGTGCCCACATTTAAACGTACCCTTCAATCTATTAGAAAGCCACATATTTGGTTTCTTTGGGGGACAAAAATGACTATGAACGACCAAATCCTTAATTGATTTCCATCTTCTGTACGTGATAGAGGGATATGGAGAAATGCAATCAGCAATATCCGGGTCTGACCTCAAAATCTGCCAATGTGTCTTCAAAATATCGTATACCTTCTTGGATTGGTCATCATAAGTGTCTATGTGGCGTGTAACAAGTTTTGTATCACGTTCCATTCTTGGTACTAATAAAGATGTGCAATCAGCATTATATGCAGTCTCATAGGCAGAACTGATGACGTCCTCAGGGTATCCTCTATCTCTGAAATGATACCTCAGATCTAGTGACTTGGTTCAAAATCACCCATTGAAGAGCAGTTTCTCCGTAACCTAAGGAATTGCCCTTTCGGGATACCTCTCTTCAATGGGGGCGGATGATGGCTTTCCCTTAAAAGGCTATTTGTGGCCGTGGGTTTCCGAAAGATTGTGGTATTCAATGTGCCATCCTTTTGTCTTGAGATAAGGATGTCAAGAAAAGTAATCCTGTCCATGCCAATCTCATAGGTAAAAGTCAATCTCCCAATATTTGTATTGAGGTACTGCATGAATCCAGTATAGGACTCAACATCCCCTTTCCAGAAAACCAAGATATCATCGATATATCGGCCCCAGAAAACAATTCTGGGGCCCCAAGTCACATCCTCATCCCTAAAGACAAAGTTATCCTCCCACCAGTCCAGGAGCTGATTAGCATAAGTGGGGGCACACGGGCTCCCCATCGCGGTGCCCCTGAGCTGGTGGTAGACCTTTCCGCCAAAAAGGAAATAGTGCCACTGTGGGACAAAGCCCAAGAAGTCAATCAAAAATCTATTATGAGGCCCAAAATGGAATCCTCTCCCCCCCAGATAGAATTTTACCGCTTCCAGGCCATCTCTATGTTGGATACTACTATATAGTGCCTCAACATCAATTGAGGCAATAATGGTATCTGAATCTATTGTGATACCTTCCAGTTTGACCAGGAGGTCACCATTATCCCTGATGTAGGAGGGGAGGGCTAATACAAATGGGCGTAGTAACTTGTCCAAATTGATGCTGGAATTTTGAGAGAGGGCATTAACCCCAGAGACGATAAGATGTCCCTTCAATGGGTCAATGCCCTTGTGCACCTTCGGAAGTGCATAAATGTTGCAATAGTAGGAAATTTAGGCAGAAGAAAGTCAAACTCATTTTTAGATATTAATTTCAAATGAAGAGCTTGTGTGAGAATCTCAGATAATTCCTGAGTATATTTACTTGTAGGATCGCATTTCAAAATTTCATAGGAGGAACTATCCGATAAAATTGATAGACACATGTTTACATACTTCCCACTGTCCATCACAACAACATTCCCGCCTTTGTCAGAAGGCTTAATTACAATGGAGGTATTGTTCTTTAAAGTCTCAAGTGCCTCTCTTTTAATCCCGGACAGATTAGGGCCCCTTCACACTGTGCAATCAAAGTCTGAACGAGCGTTCGATTTGTGACGTTTATCCGTCCTCGTTCCGAGGTTGCAAAGTGTGACATGGCGTTACGATCTGCGACGCAGCCCAGCATCGTACGATGTGAAAGAAAGAGCAGAACTTTCTTTCGTCGTAAATGTCTCGCTGTGGCGGTCGAAATCGTAGTATGTGACGGCGGTCATACGAGCTCGTAATGCGACTACGTGGGTTGGGCTTCCGCATACCTGTCTCCTGATTGGGCGTGACGTTTTAGCACGCCCATGCTGGTAATACGTCACGCTCGGAGTCGTAGGACTATGGCGGTGTGAAGGGTAGCGTACGATTGCGACGCGTGACGTTCACATCGCAACTACGTCAGAAAAAGCGTTAACATCGTAGAGTGTGACCGCTGGCTACGAGCTCGTACTGCGATGTCGAATATGATGCAAATGCGTCGTAATCGTAGCAGAATCGACCAGTGTGAAGGGGCCCTTAGAATGAGTTGGTTCAAGAATAGGATTTATCCTATTGATCTCATCAGTCACCAACTTTAAAAAGATCTCAACACTTCCATAGTCACTAGGTGGTGGCATTCTTTTGCTAGTAGGTTTGAGCTCTGTGAAGGGACCCTCTCCCATACCCCTAGTAATTCTAGGTCAATTAGTTCATCATACTTAATACCCAAATCTCGGCACTTCTGTAGATCGTTTTTTAGAAAAAAAACGTCTCCATTTAAGTTTTCCGATAAATAAATTGAAATCTTTAATCCAATTAAAGGGGTCAAATCTTGAAGTGGGAACAAACATAAGACCCTTCATAAGCACTTTTCTTTCTGTCCAAGTAAGATCACAGGACGAAAGATTAATTAAGTGATTCGTTCTTGGGGAATCCCCTACTTCTGTGAATTGTTGGGGACACGGTTTCTTAAGTGATAGGGTAGACCTCCCCAATCCTCCAAAAAAGAGGCAGATGAGGAGGAGGTAGAAGGAAACACCCTCTCTGACCCACGTGCCTCCCATCTTCGGCCTCGTTTGCCACGTCCCCTATTCCTGGGGAATTGTCTGGGCACTTAACCTCTTGGTGCCGAATCCGAATCAGATGATTCGATATCAGAGGATGATACCTCCACACTTGGTGTTGGAACGGTCTTGAGAGCAGGATATGCTTGTTTGTTCTTAAATTCAGAGCAGTCCTTCAAGAAACGTTTATGTTTCCTATACTTGATTTCTAGTTGAAATCTTTCTACCGCAGTATGTAAACATGTGTCTATCAATTTTATCGGATAGTTCCTCCTATGAAATTTTGAAATGCGATCCTACGAGTAAATATACTCAGGAATTATCTGAGATTCTCACACAAGCTCTTCATTTGAAATTAATATCTAAAAACGAGTTTGACTTTCTTCTGCCTAAATTTCCTACTATTGCAACTTTTTATGCACTTCCGAAGGTGCACAGGGGCATTGACCCATTGAAGGGACGTCCTATCGTCTCTGGGGTTAATGCCCTCTCTCAAAATTCCAGCATCTATTTGGACAAGTTACTGCGCCCATTTGTATTAGCCCTCCCCTCCTACATCAGGGATACTACAGACCTCCTTGTCAAACTGGGAGGTATCACAATAGATTCAGATACCATTATTGCCTCAATTGATGTTTAGGCACTATATAGTAGTATCCAACATAGAGATGGCCTGGAAGTGGTAAAATTCTATCTGGGGGGAGAGGAGACCATTTTGGGCCACATAATAGATTTTTGATTGACTTGTTGGGCTTTGTCCTACAGTGGCACTATTTCCTTTTTGGCGGAAAGGTCTACCACCAGCTCAGGGGCACGGCGATGGGGAGCCCATGTGCCCCCACTTATGCTAATCAGCTCCTGGACTGGTGTGAGGATAACTTTGTCTTTAGGATTGAGGATGTGACTTGGGGCCCCAGAATTGTTTTCTGGGGCCGATATATCGATGATATCTTGGTTTTCTGGAAAGGGGATGTTGATTATTTTACTGGATTCATGCAGTACCTCAATACAAATATTGGGGGATTAACTTTTACCTATGAGATTGGCATGGCCAGGATTACTTTTCTTGACATCCTTATCTCAAGACAAAAGGATGGCACATTGAATACCACAATCTTTTGGAATTCCACGGCCACAAATAGCCTTTTAAGGTGGGAAAGCCATCATCCGCCCCCATTGAAGAGAGGTATCCCAAAAGGGCAATTCCTTAGGTTACAGAGAAACTTTTGTTCAATGGGTGATTTTGAAGCCAAGTCACTAGATCTGAGGTATTGTTTCAGAGATAGAGGATACCCTGAGGACGTCATCAGTTCTGCCTATGAGACTGCCTATAATGCTGATCGCACATCTTTATTGGTACCAAGAATGGAACGTGATACAAAACTTGTTACACTTCTCATAGGCACTTATGATGACCATTCCAAGAAGGTATACGATATTTTGAAGAAACATTGGCAGATTTTGAGGTCAGACCCGGATATTGCTGATTGCATTTCCCCATATCCCTCTATCACGTACAGAAGAGGGAAATCAATTAAGGATTTGGTCGTTCATAGTCATTTTTGTCCCCCAAAGAAACCAAATACGTGACTTTCTAATAGATCGAAGGGTACGTTTAAATGTGGGCACTGTTCCTTTTGTAAATACTGTATGTGCGGCCCTCCAAGACATTTAAAAGCTCGGTTACCAACAGGTCCTTTTATATGAGACAGTTTGCCAACTGCAAGATGACAGGAGTGGTATATCTGTGTACCTGTAGCTGTCCAAAGGACTACGTTGGGAAAACGAAACACGAGTTAGGCTACGTTCACATTTGCGTTGTGCGCCGCAGCATCGGCGATGCAACGCACAACGCAAATGTGAACGCATGCACAATGCAGCGTTTTGTGACAAATGCGTCCACTTTTGCATGATTTTGGGCGCAGAAAAAACTGCAACTTGCTGCGTCCTCTGCGCCCTGACGCATGCACCACAGCGACGCATGCGTCACAAAACGCAAGTGCAACGCATGTACATGCGCCCCCATGCTGCGGCGCCGAACGCAAATGTGAACGTAGCCTTACACGTACGTATTGGGGAAGATTTGGGGGATATCAGGCATAGCAGGGACACTCCTCTGGCTAGACACGTGACTGAGGTACATCGGGGGGGATTTGGATTCAATATCCCTTGTTGCTATTGAGGTTATCCCTCCATCAGTGAGATTGGGTGACTGGGATTATAGAATTGTTCAGAGAGAAACCAGGTGGATTTATCTGTTAAAGTCAGTGAGCCCGATGGGTCTGAATGAACAGATGTCCTTTACAAGCTTCATTTAGAGCTACTTATTGTCCCTTTGAGGCATCATTACTGCCTGATATATTTATATATTTTTATTTTTTGTTATATTGACTGACAATGTTTATTTGTTTTGTTTATATTTGTTGTTCCTTTTTTGTTTTTTGTTCATGTATGTTTTTGTGTATTTGGCCCCCTCAGGGTTGTATTTACCCGCTCTAATTACATACGTTTTGCTCACATTCACAATATGTGGCATTACAGGGATAATACCCATATAGTAATAGTTCCTTTTGTCTACATATCATTGTCTCTATAAGGATTTGAGCGCATGTGCGCCCGATGCCATGTATATTGTATATATTGCTTTTGGTGGTGATTGATTTGTTGCCCCTGTAAAATGCTGCCGTGGTATTTGAGACTGTGAAACGTAATTTCCGGCTTGGAGATGTATGTTGGTGCACCATTTGGTGGAGCGCAGATGCGTTCCACAGAACGTAGGTCCGATTGCGCAGTTCTTCTGCGCAGCTTCCTGTCACCAGTGAGTGGGGACGTACCCCGGGAAGCTAATACCGGGATGCGTTCCACAGGACTCGTGTCCGATTGCGCATGCTCTATTGCGCAGCTTCCGGTCATCAGGGAGCAGTGGCGTACCCCTAGAAGTGGATCCTGAAAGGAGCGACGGGCGGCATTTTTAGTAAGGTATATAAGAAGGGGAAGAGTGGTGTTTTTTCAGCCCTATTCCACTGCGATGGCCAACATTCCCTGATGAACCCCCGCTACTCCCACGGGGATACTATTTGGGATGTCGCTTATATGTGGCTCACTGATGACTGTTGTGAATTCTGTTCTCGAACTCCCTCCTGTGGTCATGAATGGTACTTCGGCGAGTTCTGTCCATGGACTCCCTCTGGTGGCTGTGAGTGGAGCTGCTGGTTCTGAGGTTCCTTCTCCAGCTGACCTCATTTAGTTCTAGGCTGGCTGCTCTATTTAACTCCACTCAGATCGTTACTTGATTCCAGCTGTCAATGTTCTAGTACTGATTCAGTTCTCTCTTGGATCTTGCAGATGACCTGTCTACTGCAGCAAAAGCTAAGTCCCTGCTAGTTAAATTGTTTATCTCTGTTTTCTGTCCAGCTTGCTATCATGATTTTGCCAAGCTAGCTGGAAGCTCTGGGATGCAGAGTGGCACCTCCGCACCGTGAGTCGGTGCGGGGGTCTTTTTTGCACACTCTGCGTGGTTTTTATAGTTTTTTGTGCTGACCGCAAAGTTGCCTTTTCTATCCTCAGTCTGTTTAGTTAAGTCTGGCCTCCTTTGCTGAAACCTATTTCATTCCTGTGTTTGTGACTTCCATCTTAACTCACAGTTAATATTTGTGGGGGGCTGCCTGTTTTCTTTGGGGAATTTCTCTGAGGCAAGGTAGGCTTTATTTTCTATCTTTAGGGGTAGTTAGCTCTTAGGCTGTGAAGAGGCGTCTAGGCAGAGTCAGGTACGCTCCACGGCTATTTCTAGTTGTTGTGATAGGATTAGGGGTTGCGGTCAGCAGAGCTCCCACTTCTCAGAGCTGGTCCTGTATTACTAGTTTGCTCATCAGGTCATTCCTAGTGCTCCTAACCACCAGGTCACCATAACAGTACAGCTGGCCAGTAAAGTGTTAATGCATCTCAATAGAGGGATAAGAGAAGTTCTGAGACCATTTTTTTTTTCCTCTGCAGCATGTTTTGTTTTTCCTTTCCCCTAAATCTCTGGGTGGTTCAGGACACAGGTGTAGATATGGACATTCAAGGTCTGTCCTCTTGTGTGGATCAACTCACTGCAAGGGTACAAGGCATTCAAGATTATGTAGTTCAGAATCCGATGTTAGAACCCAGAATTCCAATTCCTGATTTGTTTTCTGGAGATAGATCTAAGTTCCTGAATTTCAAAAATAATTGTAGACTGTTTCTTGCTTTGAAACCCCGCTCCTCTGGTGACCCCATTCAGCAAGTAAAAATCATTATTTCTTTGCTGCGTGGCGACCCTCAAGACTGGGCATTTTCCCTTGCGCCAGGAGATCGTGCATTGCGTAATGTAGATGCATTTTTTCAGGTGCTTGGATTGCTTTATGATGAACCAGATTCAGTGGATCAGGCAGAGAAAATCTTGCTGGCTTTGTGTCAGGGTCAGGATGAAGCGGAGGTATATTGTCAGAAGTTTAGAAAGTGGTCTGTGCTTACTCAGTGGAATGAGTGTGCCCTGGCGGCAATTTTCAGAAAGGGTCTTTCTGAAGCCCTTAAGGATGTTATGGTGGGATTCCCCACGCCTGCTGGTCTGAATGAGTCTATGTCCTTGGCCATTCATATCGATCGACGCTTACGTGAGCGCAAAACTGTGCACCATTTGGCGGTATCTTCTGAGCAGAGGCCTGAGCCTATGCAATGTGATAGGACCTTGACCAGAGCTGAACGGCAAGAATACAGACGTCAGAATGGGCTGTGTTTTTACTGTGGTGACTCCACTCATGCTATCTCTGATTGTCCAAAGCGCACTAAGCGGTTCGCTAGGTCTGCCACCATTGGTACTGTACAGCCAAAATTTATTTTGTCCGTTACTCTGATTTGCTCTCTGTCGTCCTATTCTGTTATGGCATTTGTGGATTCAGGCGCTGCCCTGAATTTGATGGACTTGGAGTTTGCCAGGCGCTGTGGTTTTTTCTTGGAGCCTTTACAGTATCCTATTCCATTGAGAGGAATTGATGCTACGCCTTTGGCCAAGAATAAGCCTCAGTACTGGACTCAATTGACCATGTGCATGGCTCCTGCACATCAGGAGGATATTCGCTTTTTGGTGTTGCATAATTTGCATGATGTGGTCGTTTTGGGTTTGCCATGGCTACAGGTCCATAATCCAGTATTGGATTGGAAATCAATGTCTGTATCTAGTTGGGGTTGTCAAGGGGTACATGGTGATGTCCCATTGTTGTCAATTTCGTCTTCCCATCCTTCTGAAGTCCCTGAGTTCTTGTCGGATTACCGGGATGTATTTGATGAGCCCAAATCCAGTGCCCTACCTCCTCATAGGGATTGCGACTGTGCAATTAATTTGATTCCTGGTAGTAAGTTTCCGAAGGGCCGACTGTTCAATTTGTCTGTGCCAGAACACGCCGCTATGCGGAGTTACATAAAGGAGTCCTTGGAGAAAGGGCATATTCGCCCGTCATCGTCACCGTTGGGAGCAGGGTTCTTTTTTGTGGCCAAGAAGGATGGTTCTCTGAGACCTTGTATAGATTACCGCCTTCTCAATAAAATCACCGTCAAATTTCAGTACCCTTTGCCTCTGCTGTCTGATTTGTTTGCTCGGATTAAGGGGGCTAGTTGGTTCACTAAGATAGATCTTCGAGGGGCGTATAACCTTGTGCGTATTAAACAGGGCGATGAATGGAAAACAGCATTTAATATGCCCGAGGGCCATTTTGAGTACCTGGTGATGCCATTCGGGCTTTCTAATGCTCCATTTGTGTTTCAGTCCTTTATGCATGACATCTTCCGAAAGTACCTGGATAGATTCATGATTGTATATTTGGATGATATTTTGGTCTTTTCGGACGATTGGGAGTCTCATGTGAAGCAGGTCAGAATGGTGTTCCAGATCCTTCGTGCTAATTCCTTGTTTGTGAAGGGATCTAAATGTCTCTTTGGAGATCAGAAGGTTTCATTTTTGGGCTTCATTTTTTCCCCTTCTACTATCGAGATGGACCCTGTTAAATTTCAGGCCATTTATGATTGGACTCAGCCTACTTCTGTGAAGAGCCTTCAGAAATTTCTGGGCTTTGCTAATTTTTACCGTCGCTTCATCGCTAAGTTTTCTAGTGTTGTTAAACCATTGACTGATTTGACCAAGAAAGGTGCTGATGTGGTCAATTGGTCCTCTGCGGCCGTTGAGGCTTTTCACGAGTTGAAGCGTCGTTTTTCTTCTGCCCCTGTGTTGTGTCAGCCAGATGTTTCGCTCCCGTTTCAGGTCGAGGTGGATGCTTCTGAGATTGGAGCAGGGGCTGTTTTATCTCAAAGAAGTTCTGATGGCTCGGTGATGAAACCATTTGCTTTCTTTTCTAGAAAGTTTTCACCTGCTGAGCGCAATTATGATGTGGGCAATCGAGAGTAGTTGGCTATGAAGTGGGCGTTCGAGGAGTGGCGACATTGGCTTGAAGGAGCCAAGCATCGCGTGGTGGTCTTGACGGATCACAAGAATCTGACTTATCTCGAGTCTGCCAAGCGGTTGAATCCTAGGCAGGCTCGATGGTCGCTGTTTTTCTCCCGCTTCGATTTTGTGGTTTCGTACCTTCCGGGTTCTAAGAATGTGAAGGCTGATGCCCTTTCAAGGAGTTTTGTGCCTGATTCTCCGGGAGTTCCTGAGACGGCTGGTATTCTCAAAGAGGGGGTGCTGCAGGAGTTTCAGGCTGATAGACCTGACTGTTGTCCAGCGGAGAAACTGTTTGTCCCTGATAGATGGACTAGCAGAGTTATCTCTGAGGTTCATTGTTCGGTGTTGGCTGGTCATCCTGGAATCTTTGGTACCAGAGATTTGGTGGCTAGATCCTTTTGGTGGCCTTCCTTGTCACGGGATGTGCGTTCTTTTGTGCAGTCCTGTGGGATTTATGCTCGGGCTAAGCCCTGCTGTTCTCGTGCCAGTGGGTTGCTTTTGCCCTTGCCGGTCCCGAAAAGGCCCTGGACGCATATTTCCAGGGATTTTATTTCGGATCTCCCTGTCTCTCAAAGGATGTCGGTCATCTGGGTAGTTTGTGATCGCTTCTCTAAGATGGTCCATTTGGTACCTTTGCCTAAATTGCCTTCCTCCTCTGATTTGGTTCCATTATTTTTCCAGCATGTGGTTCGTTTGCATGGTATTCCGGAGAACATCATGTCGGACAGAGGTTCCCCGTTTGTTTCAAGGTTTTGGCGGTCCTTTTGTGCTAAGATGGGCATTGATTTGTCTTTTTCTTCAGCTTTCCATCCTCAGACAAATGGCCAAACCGAACGAACCAATCAGACTTTGGAAGCATATCTGAGATGCTTTGTTTCTGCTGATCAGGATGATTGGGTGTCCTTCTTGCCTTTGGCTGAGTTCGCCCTTAATAATCGGGCCAGCTCGGCCACTTTGATTTCGCCCTTTTTCTGTAATTCTGGTTTCCATCCTCGTTTTTCTTCAGGGCAGGTTGAGCCTTCGGACTGTCCTGGTGTGGATTCTGTGGTGGACAGGTTGCAGCAAATTTGGACTCACGTGGTGGACAATTTGACATTGTCCCAGGAGAAGGCTCAACGTTTCGCTAACCGCCGTCGCTGTGTTGGTCCCCGACTTCGTGTTGGGGATTTGGTTTGGTTGTTGTCTCGTTATGTTCCTATGAAGGTTTTGTCTCCTAAGTTTAAGCCTCGGTTCATTGGTCCTTATAAGATTTCTGAAATTCTTAATCCTGTGTCATTTCGTTTGGACCTTCCAGCTTCTTTCGCCATCCATAATGTGTTCCATAGGTCGTTATTGTGGAGATATGTGGCTCCTATGGTTCCCTCCATTGACCCTCCTGCCCCGGTGTTGGTTGAGGGAGAGTTGGAGTATGTGGTGGAGAAGATTTTGGATTCTCGTATTTCGAGACGGAAGCTTCAGTACCTGGTCAAGTGGAAAGGTTATGGTCAGGAGGATAATTCCTGGGTTGTTGCCTCTGATGTTCATGCTGCCGATCTGGTTCGTGCCTTTCATTTGGCTCGTCCTGATTGGCCTGGGGGCTCTGGTGAGGGTTCGGTGACCCCTCCTCAAGGGGGGGGTACTGTTGTGAATTCTGTTCTCGAACTCCCTCCTGTGGTCATGAATGGTACTTCGGCGAGTTCTGTCCATGGACTCCCTCTGGTGGCTGTGAGTGGAGCTGCTGGTTCTGAGGTTCCTTCTCCAGCTGACCTCATTTAGTTCTAGGCTGGCTGCTCTATTTAACTCCACTCAGATCGTTACTTGATGCCAGCTGTCAATGTTCTAGTACTGGTTCAGTTCTCTCTTGGATCTTGCAGATGACCTGTCTACTCCAGCAAAAGCTAAGTCCCTGCTAGTTAAATTGTTTATCTCTGTTTTCTGTCCAGCTTGCTATCATGATTTTGCCAAGCTAGCTGGAAGCTCTGGGATGCAGAGTGGCACCTCCGCACCGTGAGTCGGTGCGGGGGTCTCTTTTGCACACTCTGCGTGGTTTTTATAGTTTTTTGTGCTGACCGCAAAGTTGCCTTTTCTATCCTCAGTCTGTTTAGTTAAGTCTGGTGTCACGGTTCCCAATGGCAAGAGAACGTCAGAAAAACATAAATAAGGACTAGCTCTTGGGTGATGGAATCTCGAGCTGACCGTGAGCTAAACCTACCACACAACTAATAGTGGCCGGGTGGCGTACCTACGTTGCCCCTAGACGCCCAGCGCCAGCCGGAGGACTAACTAACCCTAATAGAGGAAAAACAGACCTGGCTTACCTCTAGAGAAATTCCCCCAAAAAGGAGACAGAAGCCCCCCACATATATTGACGGTGAATTCAGAGGAAAAGACATACGTAGTATGAAGGTAGGTTCAGCAAAGCGAGGTCCGCTTACTAGATAGTAGGAAAATACAAAAGGGGACTTCACGGTCAGCTGAAAACCCTCTTTAAAATACCATCCTGAAATTACTTTAAGACTCATGTGTCAACTCATGACACCGGAGTGACAATTTCAGTCCACAAGAGCTTCCAGCTACAGAAAAATAACACAACTGTGAACTGGAACAAAAATACAAAACAAACTTAGGACTAAGAGTCCAACTTAGCTGATCAGAAGACTAGGAGCTGGAACATGCAACAGAAAGGCTCTGGTTACATTGATGGCCGGCACTAGAATGACTGAGCAGCAAGGCTAAATAGGATACTCCCATATCCTGATGGAAACAGGTGAACAGAGAAAGTGAAGCACACAAGTCCAGTACCACCAGTGACCACCGGGGGAGCCCAAAAACCAAATTCACAACAGTCTGGCCTCCTTTGCTGAAACCTATTTCATTCCTGTGTTTGTGACTTCCATCTTAACTCACAGTTAATATTTGTGGGGGGCTGCCTGTTTTCTTTGGGGAATTTCTCTGAGGCAAGGTAGGCTTTATTTTCTATCTTTAGGGGTAGTTAGCTCTTAGGCTGTGAAGAGGCGTCTAGGCAGAGTCAGGTACGCTCCACGGCTATTTCTAGTTGTTGTGATAGGATTAGGGGTTGCGGTCAGCAGAGCTCCCACTTCCCAGAGCTGGTCCTGTATTACTAGTTTGCTCATCAGGTCATTCCTAGTGCTCCTAACCACCAGGTCACCATAACAGATGACCCAGTGTGACAGTGACCTCCTACATCACAGCACGGATGAGTATATGGCTATCTGAGCATAATTTTTTGATGTGGCATGAACTAATGAGTATCACTAGCCTCAAATATGCAGATCACGATAAAGTGGTAAAAGAAACCCCATTAAAGGGGAATATATGACATTTTGGAGGTGGTGCTTGTAGGAGGCTATTTGAACTATTATGTCTAAAAGTGGTTTCTGATTTTTGTTGGGTTCGATCGGTGGCCCATTGTGGATAGCAAACTCCACTCTGTATGTTCATCTAAATGGGTATTGATTATCTGCAATACTTTATACAAATGGTAATCATTGGTGACTTAGAATGAAAAATGTGTGATATGGAATGCAGATTCATTGTTTTTGCTTCCCTCTAATAACATTGCAGAACAAATTAGATAAGTACACAGTCTCACACCATATTCGCCTTTAGATTGACATGAATACTTTGTAAAAAAAAGGGGGGGTATTATTCCCCATTTTTCTCCCATTTTTTGGAGCCTAATAGAGCAATAATTACACTGGTCAACAGCATTTTTGGTGCCAAAGATATTTCATCGAATTTAGGGTATTTTTGGGGTGCTGATTCTGAATATGTCATCAGTTTTGCCACATTGGCTCAAGTTTTTGAGATTTTTGGTATCTTATTTATAGCACTTGTTGGTAAATGCGACGCATCATCTCATTAATTTCTTTGGATTAATACTTGAACTGAGCAGTTCTCAATATAGTTTTGTGTTAATTAGTGTTCTAAAAGTTTGTTCATAGCTTGATTTTTGCACTAACTTTATGTTGTTGTCTGTTTTCCAGTGAAAAGCATGAACTCATCAAGAAGAAGTTGTCTTAACGATCCAGACTCATTCTGTTACATTTGTGGTGAATACACACTGCCAAAACATAGAAGAAACATAACAGACTTCGTAAAAAAAGTGTATTTTGCCTATTTTGGGGTTATGCTTGGGGACCAAGACAAGTTTTGGGCACCACACATAGTGTGCAAAGCATGTATCGAATTATTACGAAAATGGAGCAAAGGACAAAGAAAAAGCTTCAAATTTGGTGTTCCAATGGTGTGGAGAGAGCCAAAAAATCATCATGATGACTGTTATTTATGGGAAACACAGGTACAGGCACATCTTCACAATGAGGGACAGGCCTTCTTGCAGATTCCATGTTACTCCCATTTTCGTTTCTTATGCTTATTGAATCCTTGCACCTGCACTGCACAGAAATAACAGTCATCATGATGATTTTTTGGCTCTCTCCACACCATTGGAACACCAAATTTGAAGCTTTTTCTTTGTCCTTTGCTCCATTTTCGTAATAATTCGATACATGCTTTGCACACTATGTGTGGTGCCCAAAACTTGTCTTGGGCCCCAAGCATAACCCCAAAATAGGCAAAATACACTTTTTTTTACGAAGTCTGTTATGTTTCTTCTATGTTTTGGCAGTGTGTATTCACCACAAATGTAACAGAATGAGTCTGAATCGTTAAGACAACTTCTTCTTGATGAGTTCATGCTTTTCACTGGAAAACAGACAACAACATAAAGTTAGTGCAAAAATCAAGCTATGAACAAACTTTTAGAACACTAATTAACACAAAACTATATTGAGAACTGCTCAGTTCAAGTACTAATCCAAAGAAATTAATGAGATGATGCGTCGCATTTACCAACAAGTGCTATAAATAAGATACCAAAAATGTCAAAAACTTGAGCCAATCTGGCAAAACTGATAGCATATTCAGAATCAGCACCCCAAAAATACCCCAAATTCATTAAAATATTTTGGACACCAGAAAAAAAATTTTTTTTTGTTGACCTGTGTTATCTGTGGAATCTACTCGCTTCATTCATTATTTCATTTTTTTCATTTTTTGAAAAAAAAATTTGTGTTTTTTTCACTTGGGCAAAGGGTGTATTGGGACACATTTGTTAGGTGACTATAGAGTTTTGTAGGGACAGTAAGGCAAGTCGCCTCGGAGTGGGGGCGCCTACCACTGAAACTTAGGGTGCCAACCTCCACTGTCAGGCAGGGGCCATTATAGTTGATTTGTAGGGCCAAATAGGACATATTATTTGTCTTTATTAACTTTTCCCTATGGTATATTTAGAGTTTTGTTACTTGTCTGCAATTTTGGAAAAACGCTTTTAAACTTTATATATTAAAAGTTATACTTTAAGAGTTCCTTGTTTTTTCTTGTTTGGTTTTGCTGGTAATTGAGGATCCTGACGCATTTGTTTTTGGTGGATTTTGTTATGACATCACCCTCCCCTGGAGGAAGGCAATACCACTGTGGTACCCAAACGCCTAAGGTGCCACACTTCGCTAATGGAAGCTCACAATCTGTTCAAATGGAATCTGCATTCCCAAAGCCAAGTAGCATTCCTTCCCATCTGATCCCTGCTATGTGCCGAAACAGTAGTGTACAACTACATATGAGGTACTGCCAAATTCAGTAAAAATTGCATAGCAAATAATGTGATCCATTTCCTCCTATTACCCCTCGTGTAAATTACAAATTTGGTGCCAAAACAGTATTTTGGTGGAAAAAATGTAATTTTTTGTTTTCACATCTAAATGTTATAAAGTTTTGTGAATCACCTGTAGGTTAACCCCTTTCCAACTATGGGCATAATAGTATGCCAATGTCAGGCTCCCCCTGTTTGATGTGGGCTCCGATGCTGAGCCCGCACCATTCTGGGCACATAACAGCTGATATATACAGCTGACATGTGCCCACAACAGCTGCGGATGGAATTGCGATCCACCCATGGCTGTTAACTAGTAAAAAGCCGCTGTCAATCTCTGACAGTGGCTTTTAACTCGCGCTTCCGGCAGCCGTGCTGGAAATCCCGCCCATCGGTGACCCGTCACGTGATCGCGAGTCCCCGATGGGTTGACATGAAGACTAGAGGTCTCCAGCAGACCTCTCTGATTGTCATAGCTGGATTGCCGGTGGTCGACACTCATAGCAAGTGGGCATTTCTGCTACATACAGGCGATCTGATCATCGCCTGTATGTAGCAGAGCCGATCAGACAACTGCAGCTTCTAGTCTCCCATGGAGACAATTGAAGCCTGCAAAAAGTTAAAAAAAAAGTTTTAAAAAATATTTTACAAAAAATATATAAAAGTTCAAATCACCCCCCCTTTCGCCCTAATCAAAATAAAACAATAAAAAAATCAAACATGCACATATTTGGAATCGCACCATTCAGAATCACACGATCAATCAATATGAAAAAAGAATTAACCCGATTATTAAACGGCGTAATGAGAAAAAAGTCAAAACGCCAGAATTAGGTTTTTTAGATCGCCGCAATATTGCATTAAAATGCAATAGCGGATGATCAAAAGATCATATCTGCACCAAAAGGTGATAATTAAAAAACGTCAGTTTGCATGCAAAAAATAAGCCCCCACCCAACCCGAGACGCTACAGGTATTGGAAAATGGCGCAATTTTATTTTTTAACAAACTTTGGAATTTTTTTCACTGCTTTAATAAAAAACTAGCTGTACTACCCGGCTTCGCCCGGGTTAATGACTGCTGTTAGCAAAATAGAATGTGTTAACAAAAATTTATTCTGCACACAAAAACCACAAAACAAATAGATAGAAATGTAATTATTAAAAGGCAAAAACTAAGCAAATAGAAGCATTTCACAACATATATTAGCTTTGTTATACTGAGAATGTCTTTGTTGCCTATATTAACCAATCAGAGCTCAGGTTAATTAACTGTAGCAAAATAGAAGCTGAGCTGTGATTGGTTGCTATTGGCAGCCTGATAAATCCCCAGCCAACAGGAAGCCCTCCCCCCTGGCAGTATATATTAGCTCACACATACACATAATAGACAGGTCATGTGACTGACAGCTGCCGTATTTCCTATATGGTACATTTGTTGCTCTTGTAGTTTGCTTATTAATCAGATTTTTATTTTTGAAGGACAATACCAGACTTGTGTGTGTTTTAGGGCGAGTTTTATGTGTCAAGTTGTGTGTGTTGAGTTGCGTGTGGCGACATGCATGTAGCGACTTTTGTGAGATGAGTTTTGTGTGGCGACATGCGTGTAGCAACATTTTGTGTGTTGAGTTGCATGTGACAGGTTAGTGTAGCAAGTTGTGTGCAGCAAGATTTGTGCATGGCGAGTTTTGCGCGTGGCGAGTTTTATGTGTGGTGCATTTTGAGTATGTGCAAGTTTTGTGTGAGGCAACTTTTGCATGTGGTGCAACTTTTGTACATGTGGCAATTTTTCTGTGTGTGCAAGTTTTGCATGAGGTGAGTTTTCCATGAGGTGAGTTTTGCACGTGTGGCGAGTTTTGCGTGAGCCTAGTTTTGCATATGGCGAGTTTTGCATGTAGCGAGTTTTGAGTGGTGACTTTTGTGTTTCGACTTTTATGTGGCGAGGTTGGTGTGTGTGTGTGGTGAAATGTGTGCTGAGGGTGGTATATGTGTTCAAGCACGTGGTAGTGTGTGGCGCATTTTGTGTTTGTGTTCATATCCCCGTGTGTGGTGAGTATCCCATGTCGGGGCCCCACCTTAGCAACTGTACGGTATATACTCTTTGTCGCCATCGCTCTCATTCTTTAAGTCCTCATTGTTCACATCTGGCAGCTGTCAATTTTCCTCCAACACTTTTCCCTTCACTTTTTCCCCATTATGTAGATAGGAGCAAAATTGTTTGGTGAATTGGAACGCGCGGGGTTAAAATTTCACCTCACAACATAGCCTATGACGCTCTCGGGGTCCAGACGTGTGACTGTGCAAAATTTTGTGGCTGTAGCTGCGACGGTACAGATGCCAATCCCGGACATACACACATACATACATACACACATTCAGCTTTATATATTAGATATACCTGTATGTAATCTCCTGTATATAGTATATACCTGTGTGTCATCTCACCTATATATAGTATATATCTGTATGTCATCTCCTGTATATAGTATATACCTGTATGTCATCTCCTCCTATACATAGCATATACCTGTGTCATCTCCTCCTGTATATACTATATACCTGTAGGTAATCTGCTCCTGTATATAGTATATACCTGTGTGTCATCTCCTCCTGTATATAGTATATACCTGTATGTCATCTCCTCCTGTATGTAGTATGTACCTGTATGTCATCTCCTCCTCTATATAGTATATACCTGTGTGTCATCTCTCCTGTATATAGTATATATCTGTGTGTCATCTCCTCCTGTATATAGTATATACCTGTGTGTCATCTCCCCTGTAAATAGTATATACCTGTGTGTCATCTCCTGTATATAGTATATAGCTGTATGCCATCTCCTCCTGTATTAGCCCTCGTTCACACGTTATTTGGTCAGTATTTTTACCTCAGTATTTGTAAGCTAAAATGGCAGCCTGATAAATCCCCAGCCAACAGTAAGCCCACCCCCTGGCAGTATATATTAGCTCACACATACACATAATAGACTGGTCATGTGACTGACAGCTGCCGGATTCCTATATGGTACATTTGTTGCTCTTGTAGTTTGTCTGCTTATTAATCAGATTTTTATTTTTGAAGGATACCAGACTTGTGTGTGTTTTAGGGCGAGTTTCGTGTGTCAAGTTGTGTGTGTTGAGTTGCGTGTGGCGACATGCATGTAGGGACTTTTGTGAGATGAGTTTTGTGTGGCGACATGCGTGTAGCAACTTTTTGTGTGTCGAGTTGCATGTGACAGGTTAGTGTAGCAAGTTGTGTGCAGCAAGTTTTGCGCATGGCGAGTTTTGCGCGTGGCGAGTTTTATGTGTGGTGCCTTTTGAGTATGTGCAAGTTTTGTGTGAGGCAACTTTTGCATGTGTTGCAACTTTTGTGCATGTGGCAATTTTTCTGCGTGTGGCAATTTTTCTGCGTGTGCAAGTTTTGCGTGTGGCGAGTTTTGCACGTGTGGCGAGTTTTGCATGTGGAGAGTTTTGCGCGTGGCGAGTTTTGAGCGGCGACTTTTGTGTTTCTACTTTTATGTGGCGAGGTTGGTGTATGTGTGGTGAAATGTGCACTGAGGGTGGTATATGTGTTCGAGCACGTGGTAGTGTGTGGCGCATTTTGTGTGTGTGTTCATATCCCCGTGGTGGTGTGATTATCCCATGTTGGGGCCCCACCTTAGCAACTGTACAGTATATACTCTTTGGTGCCATCGCTGTCATTCTTTAAGTCCCCCTTGTTCACATCTGGCAGCTGTTAATTTGCCTCCAACACTTTTCCTTTCATTTTTTCCCCATTATGTAGATAGGGGCAAAATTGTTTGGTGACTTGGAAAGCGCGGGGTTAAAATTTCACCTCACAATATAGCTTTGACGCTCTCAGGGTCCAGACGTGTGACTGTGCAAAATTTTGTGCCTGTAGCTGCGACGCCTCCAACACTTTTCCTTTCACTTTTTCCCCATTATGTAGATAGGGGCAAAATTGTTTGGTGAATTGGAAAGCGCGGGGTTAAAATTTCACCTCACAACATAGCCTATGACGCTCTCGGGGTCCAGACGTGTGACTGTGCAAAATTTTGTGGCTGTAGCTGCTACGGTTCAGATGCCAATCCCGGACATACATACATACATACATACATACACACACACACACATTCAGCTTTATATATTAGATAACCAATACGTGTTTGGTGTCTATGAACTCGTAATGACCTGGAGAATCATAATGGTAAGATAGTTTTAGCATCTAGTGAACATGGTTTAAAAAAAAAAAATAACTGTGGGATTGCACTTTTTTTTTTGCAATTTCACCGCATTTGGATTTTTTTCCCATTTTCCAGTATATGATATGTTAAAACCAATGGTACAACTTGTCCTGCAAGAAACAAGCCATCACATGGACATTTTGACCAAAAAGTAAAGAAGTTATGGCTCTGGGAAGAAGTTGAGCAAAAAAAGGAAAATGCAAAAACAACAATACCTCTGGACGTTAAGGGGTTAAAAATGCTTATTACACCAATGGATGAATTTCTTGCGGGGTCTAGTTTTAAAAAAATGGGGTCACTTGTGGGGAGTTTCTACTGTTTTGACATCTCAGGGGCTCTGCAAGTGCGACATGGCATTCACAATCTATTCCATAGAAATTTACACTCCAAAAATTAAATAACACTCTTTGCCTTTCTAAGCCGTAAATGCTTAACAATTTATGGGGCCCATTTTCTCCTATTACCCATCGTGAAAATTATAAATTCAGGGCTAAAATAACATTTTAGAGGAATTTTTTTTTTTCATTTTCACATCCCCATTTTAAAAAGTTCTGTGAAGCAGCTACGGGTTCAACAAGCTCAAAACACCCGTAGATGAATTCCTTGATAGTTCTAGTTTCCAAAATGTGGTCACTTGTGGGAGTTTTTGCTGTTTTGGTACCTCAGTGGCTCTGCAAATGATACATTGTGTCTGTAATCTCTTCTTTTTGCAGGTCTATGATCTTGTCCCTGACATTATTATAAAGCTCTTTGATCTTGCCCATGTTGTAGAGGTTAGGCTGCCGTCACACTAGCGAGTTTTACGGACGTAAGAGCGCATAAAATACGTCCGTAAAACACGCCTAACAAACGGCCCAATTATTCCCAATGGGTCAGGTCCTATCAGCTGTATATAACGCATCCGTATTATACGCCTTTCTACGGCCGTACAAAATCGCAGCATGCTGCGTTTGTCAGCGTATTGCGCAAAAAATACGCCAATGAAAGTCTATGGGGGCGAGAAAAATACGGATTCCACACGGACCAGCAGTGTGACTTGCGAGATATATGCAGCGGTGTTCGTGAAAAGCCGGTAATTCAATTGCCGGCTTTTCATTTCTCCTTCCCAAACCCGACATGATATGAGACATGGTTTACATACAGTAAACCATCTCATATCCCCCTTTTTTTGCATATTCCACACTACTAATGTTAGTAGTGTGTATGTGCAAAATTTGGTTGCTGTAGCTGCTAAAATAAAGGGTTAAATGGCGGAAAAAATTGGCGTGGGCTCCCGCGCAATTTTCTCCGCCAGAGTGGTAAAGCCAGTGACTGAGGGCAGATATTAATAGCCTGGAGAGGGTCCATGGTTATTGGCCCCCCCTTGGCTACAAACATCTGCCCCCAGCCACCCCAGAAAAGGCACATCTGGAAGATGCGCCTATTCTGGCACTTGGCCACTCTCTTCCCACTCCCGTGTAGCGGTGGGATATGGGGTAATGAAGGGTTAATGCCACCTTGCTATTGTAAGGTGACATTAAGCCAGATTAATAATGGAGAGGCGTCAATTATGACACCTATCCATTATTAATCCAATTGTCTGGAAGGGTTAAAAAACACACACACATTATTAAAAAGTATTTTAATGAAATAAACAAACAGGTTGTTTTAGTATTTTATTGCTCTCTCAATCCATCTGGAAGACCCTCGCTTGGCAAAATAATAAACCAACAATATACATACCCTCCGAGGATCTGTCAGGTCCCACGAAGTAAATCCATCTGAAGGGGTTAAATCATTTTACAGCCAGGAGCTGCGCTAAAGCACTGCTCGTTGCTGTAAAAACCCCGGGTGCTGAAAGGAAAGCTGGGTGATCTGTACTTACATTGAGTCGCGGTGAGGCGCCCTCTGGTGGATGAACTCATATGAACTCGAGCGTGGGAACTTTTCCAAGGCTGCAGTTCATGAGTTCATCCACCAGAGGGCGCATCACCGCAACTCAATGTAAGTACAGATCACCCAGCTTTCCTTTCAGCACCCGGGGTTTTTACAGCAACGAGCAGTGCTTTAGCGCAGCTCCTGGCTGTAAAATGATTTAACCCCTTCAGATGGATTTACTTCATGGGACCTGACAGATCCTCGGAGGGTATGTATATTGTTGGTTTATTATTTTGCCAAGCGAGGGTCTTCCAGATGGATTGAGAGAGCAATAAAATACTAAAACAACCTGTTTGTTTATTTCATTAAAATACTTTTTAATAATGTGTGTGTGTGTTTTTTAACCCTTTCAGACAATTGGATTAATAATGGATAGGTGTCATAATTGACGCCTCTCCATTATTAATCTGGCTTAATGTCACCTTACAATAGCAAGGTGGCATTAACCCTTCATTACCCCATATCCCACCGCTACACGGGAGTGGGAAGAGAGTGGCCAAGTGCCAGAATAGGTGCATCTTCCAGATGTGCCTTTTCTGGGGTGGCTGGGGGCAGATGTTTGTAGCCGGGGGGGGGCAATAACCATGGACCCTCTCCTGGCTATTAATATCTGCCCTCAGTCACTGGCTTTACCACTCTGGCGGAGAAAATTGCGCGGGAGCCCACGCCAATTTTTTCCACCATTTAACCCTTTATTTTAGCAGCTACAGCAACCAAATTTTGCACATACACACTACTAACATTAGTAGTGTGGAATATGCAAAAAAAAGGGGGATATGAGATGGTTTACTGTATGTAAACCATGTCTCATATCATGTCGGGTTTGTGAAGGAGAAATGAGAAGCCGGCAATTGAATTACCGGCTTTTCACATATATCGCGCTGAATTAAATATAAATACAGAATATATATATATGTGTCTCAATGACATATATATATATATATATATATATACTGTATATATGTTTTACCGAACATTTGAGCACATAAATCCATTAGATGTCGGTTTTGCAAGCCTGCGAGAAAATATCGCAGTACGGATGCCATACGGATTACATACGGAGGATGCCATGCGCAAAATACGCTGACACACCCTGCCTACGGATGACATACGGACCACTATTTTGGGAACATTTCTCCGTATTACGGCCGTATTACGGCCGTAAAAAACGGACCGTATTGTCTTACGCTGAGTGTGACGCCGGCCTTAGAGTCTGACTGATTACTTGAATCTGTGGACAGGAGTCTTTTATAAAGGTGACTATGTGAGACAGCTGTCTTTAACCCCTTCATGACCCAGCCTATTTTGGCCTTAATGACCTTGCCGTTTTTTGCAATTCTGACCAGTGTCCCTTTATGAGGTAATAACTCAGGAACGCTTCAACGGATTCTAGCGATTCTGAGATTGTTTTTTCGTGACATATTGGGCTTCATGTTAGTGGTAAATTTAGGTCGATAATTTCTGAGTTTATTTGTGAATAAAATGGAAATTTGGCGAAAATTTTGAAAATTTCGCAATTTTCACATTTTGAATTTTTATTATGTTAAACCAGAGAGTTATGTGACACAAAATAGTTAATAAATAACGTTTCCCACATGTCTACTTTACATCAGCACAATTTTGGAAACAATTTGTTTTTTTGCTAGGAAGTTATAAGGGTTAAAATTTGACCAGTGATTTCTCATTTTTACAACAAAATTTACAAAACCATTTTTTTTAGGGACCACCTCACATTTGAAGTCATTTTGAGGGTTCTATATGGCTGAAAATACCCAAAAGTGACACCATTCTAAAAACTGCACCCCTCAAGGTGCTCAAAACCACATTCAAGAAGTTTATTAACCCTTCAGGTGTTTCACAGCAGCAGAAGCAACATGGAAGTAAAAAATGAACATTTAACTTTTTAGTCACAAAAATGATCTTTTAGCAACAATTTTTTTATTTTCCCAAGGGTAAAAGGAGAAACTGGACCAGGGACGTTGTTGTCCAATTTGTCCTGAGTACGCTGATACCTCATATGTGGGGGTAAACCACTGTTTGGGCGCACGGCAGGGCTCGGAAGGGAAGGAGCGCCATTTGACTTTTTGAATGAAAAATTGGCTCCAATCTTTAGCGGACACCATGTCGCGTTTGGAGAGCCCCCGTGTGCCTAAACATTGGAGCTCCCCCACAAGTGACCACATTTTGGAAACTAGACCCCCCAAGGAACTTATCTAGAAGCATAGTGAGCACTTTAAACCCCCAGGTGCTTCACAAATTGATCCGTAAAAATGAAAAAGTACTTTTTTTTCACAAAAAAATTATTTTAGCCTCAATTTTTTCATTTTCACATGGGCAACAGGATAAAATGGATCCTAAATTTTGTTGGGCAATTTCTCCTGAGTACACCAATACCTCACATGTGGGGGTAAACCACTGTTTGGGCACATGGTAAGGCTCGGAAGGGAAGGAGCGCCATTTGACTTTTTGAATGAAAAATTATCTCCATCGTTAGCGGACACCATGTCGCGTTTGGAAAGCCCCTGTGTGCCTAAACATTGGAGCTCCTCCACAAGTGACCCCATTTTGGAAACTAGACCCCCCAAGGAACTCATCTAGAGTCATAGTGAGCACTTTAAACCCCCAGGTGCTTCACAAATTGATCCGCAAAAATGAAAAAGTACTTTTTTTTCACACAAAATTTCTTTTAGCCTCAATTCTTTCATTTTCACATGGGCAACAGGATAAAATGGATCCTAAAATTTGTTAGGCAATTTCTCCTGAGTATGCCGATACCTCATATGTGGGGGTAAACTACTGTTTGGGTGCACGGCAAGGCTCGGAACGGGAGGCGTGCCATTTGACTTTTTGAATGGAAAATTAGCTCCAATCGTTAGCGGACACCATGTCGCGTTTGGAGAGCCCCTGTGTGCCTAAACATTGGAGCTCCCCTACAAGTGACCCCATTTTGGAAACTAGACCCCCCAAGGAACTTATCTAGATGCATAGTGAGCACTTATAACCCCCAGGTGCTTCACAGAAGTTTATAACGCAGAGCCGTGAAAATAAAAAAATAATTTTTCTTTCCTCAAAAATGAATTTTAGCCCAGAATTTTTTATTTTCCCAAGGGTAATAGGAGAAATTGGACCCCAAATGTGGTTGTCCAGTTTGTCCTGAGTACGATGATACCCCATATGTGGGGGTAAACCACTGTTTGGGCGCACGGCAGGGCTCGGAAGGGAAGGCACGCCATTTGGCTTTTTGAATGGAAAATTAGCTCCAATCATTAGCGGACACCATGTCGCGTTTGGAGAGCCCCTGTGTGCCTAAACATTGGAGCTCCTGCACAAGTGACCCCATTTTGGAAACTAGACCTCCCATGGAACTAATCTAGATGTGTGGTGAGCACCTTGAAGCCCCAAGTGCTTCACAGAAGTTTATAACGCAGAGCCATGAAAATAAAAAATAATTTTTCTTTTCTCAAAAATGATTTTTTAGCCCACAATTTTTTATTTTCCCAAGAGTAACAGGAGAAATTGGACCCCAAAAGTTGTTGTCCAGTTTCTCCTGAGTACGCTGATACCCCATATGTGGGGGTAAACCACTGTTTTGGCACACGTCGGGGTTCGGAAGGGAAGTAGTGACGTTTTGAAATGCAGACTTTGATGGAATGCTCTGCGGGCGTCAGGTTGCGTTTGCAGAGCCCCTGATGTGCCTAAACAGTAGGAACTCCCCACAATTGACTCCATTTTGGAAACTAGACCCCCAAGGGAACTTATCTAGATGTGTAGTGAGCACTTTGAACCCCCAAGTGCTTCACAGAAGTTTATAACGCAGAGCCGTGAAAATAAAAAATGTGTTTCCTTTCATCAAAAATATTTTTTTAGCCCAGAATTTTTTTATTTTTGCAAGAGTAACAGGAGAAATTGGACCCCAAAAGTTGTTGTCCAGTTTCTCCTGAGTACGCTGATACCCCATATGTGGGGGTAAACCACTGTTTTGGCACACGTCGGGGTTCGGAAGGGAAGTAGTGATGTTTTGAAATGCAGACTTTGATGGAATGCTCTGCGGGCATCAGGTTGCGTTTGCAGAGCCCCTGATGTGCCTAAACAGTAGGAACTCCCCACAAGTGACTCCATTTTGGAAACTAGACCCCCAAGGGAACTTATCTAGATGTGTGGTGAGCACTTTGAACCCCAAAGTGCTTCACAGAAGTTTATAACGCAGAGCCGTGAAAATAATAAATGTGTTTCCTTTCCTCAAAAATATTTTTTTAGCCCAGAATTTTTTATTTTTGCAAGAGTAACAGGAGAAATTGGACCCCAAAAGTTGTTGTCCAGTTTCTCCTGAGTACGCTGATACCCCATATGTGGGGGTAAACCACTGTTTTGGCACACGTCGGGGTTCGGAAGGGAAGTAGTGATGTTTTGAAATGCAGACTTTGATGGAATGCTCTGCGGGCATCATGTTACGTTTGCAGAGCCCCTGATATGCCTAAACAGTAGAAACCCCCCACAATTGACCCCATTTTGGAAACTAGACCCCCCATGGAACTTATCTAGATGTGTGGTGAGCACGTTCAACCCCCAAATGCTTCACAGAAGTTTACAACGCAGAGCCGTGAAAATAAAAAAATCATTTTTCTTTCCTCAAAAAAGATGTTTTAGCAAGCAATTTTTTATTTTCACAAGGGTAACAGGAGAATTTGGACCCCAATATTTGTTGCCCAGTTTGTTGTGAGTACGCTGATACCCCATATGTGGGGGTAAACCACTGTTTGGGCACACGTCAGGGCTCGGAAGGGAAGTAGTGACATTTGAAATGCAGACTTTGATGGAATGGTCTGCGTGCGTCACATTGCATTTGCAGAGCCCCTGATGTGCCTAAACAGTAGAAACACCCCACAAGTGACCCCATTTTGGAAACTAGACCCCCGAAGGAACTTATCTAGATGTGTGGTGAGCACTTTCAAACCCCAAGTGCTTCACAGAAGTTTATAACGCAGAGCCGTGAAAATAAAAAATAATTGTTCTTTCCTCAAAAATTATGTTTTAGCAAGTAATTTTTTATTTTTGCAAGGGTAACAGAAGAAATTTGACCCCAAAAGTTGTTGCCCAGTTTGTCCTGAGTACGCTGGTACCCCAAATGTGGGGGTAAACCACTGTTTGGGCGCACGTTGGGGCTTGGAAGGGCAGGAGCACCATTTGACTTTTTGAACGCAAGATTGGCTGGAATCAATGGTGGCGCCATGTTGCGTTTGGAGACCCCTGATGTGCCCAAACAGTGGAATCCCCTCAATTCTAACTTCAACACTAACCCCAACACACCCCTAATCCTAATCCCAACTGTAGCCATAACCCTAATCACAACCCTAACCCCAACACACCCCTAACCACAACCCTAACCGCAACACACCCGTAACCCTAATTCCAACCCTAACCCTAATCCTAACCCTAATCCCAACCGTAACACTAATCCCAACCCTAACCACAACTGTAACCCCAACACACCCCTAACCCTATCCGTAACCCTAACCACAAGCCTAATCTTAATCCTATTTCAAACCCTAGCCCTAATTCCAACCCTAACTCTAATTCCAACCCTAACCCTAAGGCTATGTGCCCACGTTGCGGATTCGTATGAGATTTTTCCGCACGATTTTTGAAAAATCTGCAGGTAAAAGGCACTGCGTTTTACCTGCGGATTTACAGCAGATTTCCAGTGTTTTTTTGTGCGGATTTCACCTGCGGATTCCTATTGAGGAACAGGTGTAAAACGCTGCGGAATCCGCACAAAGAATTGACATGCTGCGGAAAATACAACGCAGCGTTTATGCACGGAATTTTCCGCACCATGGGCACAGCGGATTTGGTTTTCCTTAGGTGTACATGGTACTGTAAACCTGATGGAAAACTGCTTCGAATTCGCAGCGGCCAATCCGCTGCGGATCCGCGGCCAATCCGCTGCGGATCCGCAGCCCATCCGCTGCGGATCCGCGGCCGATCCACTGCGGATCCGCGGCCGATCCGCTGCGGATCCGCGGCCGATCCGCTCTGTGTGCACATGCCATAACCCTACCCCTAACCCTAACCCTACCCGTAACCCTAACCCTACCCCTAACCCTACCCCTAGTTCTAACCCTAGTTCTAACCCTAACCCTAGTGGAAAAAGAAAAAAAAATATTTTCTTTATTTTATTATTGTCCCTACCTATGGGGGTGATAAAGGGGGGGGGTTTATTTATTATTTTTTTATTTTGATCGCTGTGATAGAACCTACCACAGCGATCAAAATGTACTTGTAATGAATCTGCCGGCTGGCAGATTCGGCGGGCGCACTGTGCATGCGCCCGCCATTTTCCAAGATGGCGACGCCCATGGAGAAGACGGCCGGACACCGGGAGGGACATGGAAGCTAGGTAAGTATGGGGGGTGGGATCGGAACATGGGGGGGGGATCGGAGGACCGGGGGAGCGGACAAGAGGACCGGGGGAGCGGACAGGAGGGAGGAGGGGAGTGGACAGGAGATCGGCGCAGAAAGGACGACTGGGGGGGCGATCGGTGGGGTGGGGGGGGCAGATCGGGGTCTCCAGCCATGGCAGATGCTATTGCAGCATCGGCCATGGCTGGATTGTAATATTTCACCATTTTCATAGGTGAAATATTACAAATCGCTCTGATTGGCTGTTTCACTTTCAACAGCCAATCAGAGCGATCGTAGCCACGGGGGGGTGAAGCCACCCCCCCTGGGCTGAAGTACAACTCCCCCTCTCCCTGCAGATCGGGTAAAATAGGAGTTAACCCTTTCACCCGATCTGCAGGGATGCGATCTTTCCATGACGCCACATAGGCGTCATAGGTCGGATTGGCACGGGTTTTCATGACGCCTACGTGGCGTCAAAGGTCGGGAAGGGGTTAATGCAGGTAACGAGTTGATTAGGAGCGTCTAACTGGTCTGTAGGAGCCAGAACTCTTAATGATTGGTAGAGGATCAAATACTTATTTCTGACTGCAAAATGCAAGTAAATTTATATAATTTATACATTGTGATTTTCTGGATTTTATTTTTTATATTCTATCTCTCAATGTTAAAATGAACCTACCTTTATTATTATAGACTGTTCATGTCTTTGTCAGTGGGCAAACTTACAAAATCAGCAAGGGATCAAATACTTATTTCCCCCACTTTATAACTGTGTCCGAAATGCTCTCCAAAATGAATAAAACCTCAAAATGCACTGTTTCAAATTATTAGGCACAGTAGAATTTATAAACATTTGATATGTTTTAAAGAACTGAAAATGCTCATTTGTTGAATTTGCAGTATTAGGAGGTCACATTCACTGAACAAAAAAGCTATTTAACTCCAAAACATCCTAAAAGGCCAAGTTACATGTTAACATAGGAACCCTTCTTTGATATCACCTTCACAATTCTTGCATCCATTGAACTTGTGAGTTTTTGGAGAGTTTCTGCTTGTATTTCTTTGCATGAAGTCAGAATAGCCTCCCAGAGCTGCTGTTTTGATGTGAACTGCCTCCTACCCTCATAGATCTTTTGCTTGATGATACTCCAAAGATCCTCTATAGGGTTGAGGTCAGGAGAAGATGGTGGCCACTCCATGACTTTATCTCCTTTTATGCCCATAGCAGCCAATGACTTTGCAGCATGATATGGTGCATTGTCATGCATGAAGATAGTTACATAGTTACATAGTTATTAAGGTTGAAGGAAGACTGTAAGTCCATCTAGTTCAACCCATAGCCTAACCTAACATGCCCTAACATGTTGATCCAGGGGAAGGCAAAAAAACCCCATGTGGCAAAGAGTAACTCCACCATGGGGAAAAAAATTCCTTCCCGACTCCACATACGGCAATCAGACTAGTTCCCTGGATCAACGCCTTATCAAGGAATCTAGTGTATATACCCTGTAACATTATACTTTTCCAGAAAGGTATCCAGTCCCCTCTTAAATTTAATTAATGAATCACTCATTACAACATCATACGGCAGAGAGTTCCATAGTCTCACTGCTCTTACAGTAAAGAATCCGCGTCTGTTATTATGCTTAAACCTTCTTTCCTCCAGACGTAGAGGATGCCCCCTTGTCCCTGTCTCAGGTCTATGATTAAAAAGATCATCAGAAAGGTCTTTGTACTGTCCCCTCATATATTTATACATTAAAATAAGATCACCCCTTAGTCTTCGTTTTTCCAAACTAAATAGCCCCAAGTGTAATAACCTATCTTGGTATTGCAGACCCCCCAGTCCTCTAATAACCTTGGTCGCTCTTCTCTGCACCCGCTCCAGTTCAGCTATGTCTTTCTTATACACCGGAGACCAGAACTGTGCACAGTATTCTAAGTGTGGTCGAACTAGTGACTTGTATAGAGGTAAAATTATGTTCTCCTCATGAGCATCTATGCCTCTTTTAATACATCCCATTATTTTATTTGCCTTTGTAGCAGCTGCCTGACACTGGCCACTGAATATGAGTTTGTCATCCACCCATACACCCAGGTCTTTTTCATTGACGGTTTTGCCCAGAGTTTTAGAATTAAGCACATAGTTATACATCTTATTACTTCTACCCAAGTGCATGACCTTACATTTATCCCCATTAAAGCTCATTTGCCATTTATCAGCCCAAGCTTCTAGTTTACATAAATCATCCTGTAATATAAAATTGTCCTCCCCTGTATTGATTACCCTGCAGAGTTTAGTGTCATCTGCAAATATTGAAATTCTACTCTGAATGCCCCCTACAAGGTCATTAATAAATATGTTAAAAAGAAGAGGGCCCAATACTGACCCCTGTGGTACCCCACTGCTAACCGTGACCCAGTCCGAGTGTGCTCCATTAATAACCACCCTTTGTTTCCTATCCCTGAGCCAGCTCTCAACCCACTTACACATATTTTCCCCTATCCCCATTACTCTCATTTTATGTAACAACCTTTTGTGTGGCACCGTATCAAAAGCTTTGGAAAAGTCCATATATACTACGTCCACTGGGTTCCCTTGGTCCAGTCCGGAACTTACCTCTTCATAGAAGCTGATCAAATTAGTCTGACATGAACGGTCCCTAGTAAACCCGTGCTGATACTGGGTCATGAGGTTATTCCTCTTCAGATGCTCCAGCATAGCATCCCTTAGAATGCCCTCCAGGATTTTACCCACAGTAGAGGTTAAGCTTACTGGCCTATAATTACCGAGTTCAGTTTTTGCCCCTTTTTTGAATATTGGCACCACATTTGCTATACGCCAGTCCTGTGGTACAGACCCTGTTATTATGGAGTCTTTAAAGATTAAAAATAATGGTCTATCAATGACTGTACTTAGTTCCTGCAGTACTCGGGGGTGTATCCCATCCGGGCCCGGAGATTTGTCAATTTTAGTTATTTTTAGACGCCGCTGTACTTCCTGCTGGGTTAAGCAGGTGACATTTAATGGGGAATTTTTATCACTAGTCATTTTGTCTGCCATGGGATTTTCTTTTGTAAATACTGATGAAAAAAAGTCATTTAGCATATTGGCTTTTTCCTCATCCTCATCCACCATTTCACCCAGACTATTTTTAAGGGGGCCAACACTGTCATTTTTTAGTTTCTTACTATTTATATAGTTAAAGAATATTTTGGGATTATTTTTACTCTCTCTGGCAATGAGTCTCTCTGTCTCAATCTTTGCTGCCTTGATTTGCTTTTTACAGAATTTATTTAATTTTCTGTATTTATTTAATGCCTCCTCACTACCTACTTCCTTTAATTCTCTAAATGCTTTCTTTTTGTCCCTTATTGCGCCCCTTACAGCTCTATTTAGCCATATTGGTTTCCTCCTATTTCTAGTATGTTTATTCCCATACGGTATATACTGTGCACAGGTCCTATCCAGGATGCTAATAAATGTCTCCCATTTTCTTTGTGTATTTTTATGTCTCAGGATATCGTCCCAGTTAATTGCACCAAGATCCTCTCTCATCCGTTGGAAATTTGCCCTCCTGAAGTTTAGTGTCCTTGTCACCCCCCTACTACCCATCTCATTAAAGGTTACATGAAAACTTATTATTTTGTGATCACTATTCCCCAAGTGACCCCCAACAGTTATATTTGATATGCGGTCTGGCCTGTTGGTTAATATTAGGTCTAGCAGTGCCCCCCTCCTTGTTGGGTCCTGAACCAGTTGTGAAAGGTAATTGTCTCTCATAGTTGTCAAAAACCGATTACCTTTGCTGGAACTGCAGGTTTCTGTTCCCCAATCTATTTCAGGGTAGTTGAAGTCCCCCATAATAATGACTTCTCCTTGAGTCGCAGCTTCATCTATTTGCTTTACGAGGATATTCTCCATTGCTTCCATTAGTTTTGGAGATTTATAACAAACCCCTATCAGTAATTTATTATTTTTTCCCCCTCCCCTTATCTCCACCCACAGGGACTCTACATTTTCATTAAATTCACCTATATTATCACGCAGGATGGGTTTTAAGGAAGATTTTACATATAGACACACCCCTCCCCCTCGCTTATCTGTACGGTCATTTCTGAACAGGCTATAGCCCTGCAAGTTAACAGCCCAGTCATGGCTCTCATCCAGCCACGTCTCAGATATCCCCACGATGTCATAATTATGCTCCAACAACATTAGTTCTAATTCATCCATTTTGTTGGCGAGGCTTCTGGCATTAGTATACATGCACTTGATGTTACTCTCTGTATCTCTATTCTTTCTTAAATTACTAACTGTTCTAACCCCACCCCCCATGCCACCGCCACCCCCAACTTCCTTATTTGTGCCCAGGTCTCTATCTGCACTATCTTCCCCTCCTATAAAATGAATACCCTCCCCCCCAATCCCTAGTTTAAACACTCTTCCAACCTTCTAACCATTTTCTCCCCCAGCACAGCTGCACCTTCCCCATTGAGGTGCAGCCCGTCCCTAGCGTAGAGCCTGTAGCCAACTGAGAAGTCGGCCCAGTTCTGCAGGAACCCAAACCCCTCCTTCCTACACCAATTCTTGAGCCACTTATTAACCTCCCTAATCTCCCGTTGCCTCTCTGGCGTGGCACGTGGTACAGGCAGTATTTCGGAAAATACCACGTTGGAGGTCCTTGCTTTCAGCTTGCAGCCTAATTCCCTGAAATCATCTTTAAGGACCTTCCACCTACCTCTAACTTTGTCATTTGTGCCAATGTGCACCATGACCGCTGGGTCCTCACCAGCCCCTCCCAGTAATCTGTCCACCCGATCAGCGATGTGTCGGACTCGAGCGCCAGGTAGGCAGCACACCGTCCGACGATCCCTGTCTTTGTGACAGATTGCCCTATCTATTCCCCTAATAATTGAGTCCCCACTACCAGCACCTGTCTGGCCTGCCCTGCTCTCCTTTTTCCCTCCTTACTGGAGCAGTCACTCCTCCGGCTTTCAGAGGACATGCCTGGCTGCAGCAGTGCTACCCCTGTACTGGCACCCCCCTCATCTGCCAACTTAGCAAACTTATTGGGGTGTGCCAGATCAGGACTAGCCTCCCTAGCACTCTTCCCTCTACCCCGCCTTCTATCTGTCACCCAGCTAACTGCCACACTGATGATTTTGCTCCTGAAGGCACGTTTCTGCTTTTTATACCATGGAAGAAAGTTGTCAATCAGAAACTCAATATACTTTGCAGATTTCATTTTCACACCTTCAGGAAACTTAAAGGGCCCTACCAGCTGTTTCCCCATGATTCCAGCCCAAAACATGACTCCTCCACCTCCTTGCTGATGTCGCAGCCTTGTTGGGACATGGTGGCCATTCACCAACCATCCACAACTTCATCCATCTGGACCATCCAGGGTTGCTCGACACTCATCAGTAAACAAGACTGTTTGAACATTAGTCTTCATGTGTGTCTGGGCCCACTGCAACCGTTTCTGCTTGTGAACACTGTTTAGGGGTGGCCGAATAGTAGGTTTATGAACCAAAGCAAGCCTTTGAAGGATCCTACACCTTGAGGTTTGAGGGACTCCAGAGGCACCAGCAACTTCAAATATCTGTTTGCTGGTTTGTAATAGCTTTTTAGCAGCTGCTCTCTCAATCCGATGAACTTGCCTGGCACAAACCTTCCTCATTATGCCTTTATCAGCACAAACACATCTGTGCTCACATTCAGCCACAAATCTCTTAACAGTACGATGATCACGCTTAAGTTTTTGGGAAATATCATTGTTTTCATCCCTTGACCAAGGCATTGCACTATTTGATGCTTTTAGGCAGCAGAGAGATCATTTTCCTTTCCCATGTTACTTGAAAACTGTGGCCTGCTTAATAATGTGGAACATCATTTTTAAGTAGTTTTCCTTTAATTACAATCACCTGGAAAACTAATTATCACATGTGTTTAAGATTGATTTCAGTGATCCATTGAGCCCTGAGACACAATACCATCCATGAGTTTATTTGAAAAAACAAAACAATTAAATCTTTATGACACTTAAATCCAATTTGCATAACAATTTGGAACATGGTGTGTGTGACTCAGATAGAACAATTTATTTGAAAAAACTGACCGTCACATCCATACATAGACTAAGTGTGAACAGGTGCTGAACCTAGAGTAACCAACTCATATACAGTCAAGTAAAAAAGGCAGCACACTGCAGCGCTAAGACATGCAAACATGAAACATGAAAACTGAACTGCAATACTGCACTAGAAATATGAAAAATGAGAGCGTTTAGCGCATAAAAATGGCCAATTTTATGTGTACCTGATAGCCCCTTTACGGCATCTCTCGTATATCAGGTCCTACGCTTGCCTACCTCGCTGAGAATAAACGTCTCCATGTGAATGGGTACCTGTGAAAACCTCTTCCTAGACTCATATTCTCTCTCTCTGTGGAGGGGTACTGGACCTACTGCGATTAAAACACCTGGGCTAGGAGGCGGAGTGCTCAGTCAGAAGGCTAAATAATATAATCGCAGTAGGTCCAGTACCCCTCCACAGAGAGAGAGAATATGAGTCTAGGAAGAGGTTTTCACAGGTACCCATTCACATGGAGACGTTTATTCTCAGCGAGGTAGGCAAGCGTAGGACCTGATATACGAGAGATGCCGTAAAGGGGCTATCAGGTACACATAAAATTGGCCATTTTTATGCGCTAAACGCTCTCATTTTTCATATTTCTAGTGCAGTATTGCAGTTCAGTTTTCATGTTTCATGTTTGCATGTCTTAGCGCTGCAGTGTGCTGCCTTTTTTACTTGACTGTATATGAGTTGGTTACTCTAGGTTCAGCACCTGTTCACACTTAGTCTATGTATGGATGTGACGGTCAGTTTTTTCAAATATATTATTTAGCCTTCTGACTGAGCACTCCGCCTCCTAGCCCAGGTGTTTTAATCGCAGTAGGTCCAGTACCCCTCCACAGAGAGAGAGAATATGAGTCTAGGAAGAGGTTTTCACAGGTACCCATTCACATGGAGACGTTTATTCTCAGCGAGGTAGGCAAGCGTAGGACCTGATATACGAGAGATGCCGTAAAGGGGCTATCAGGTACACATAAAATTGGCCATTTTTATGCGCTAAACGCTCTCATTTTTCATATTTCTAGTGCAGTATTGCAGTTCAGTTTTCATGTTTCATGTTTGCATGTCTTAGCGCTGCAGTGTGCTGCCTTTTTTACTTGTCAGATAGAACAATTGGCGGAAGATACCCTGTAATGAGGCAGATGGAGACACTGTGGACACTGTCTGGCCAATGATCCAGCAGTTTCTGTCTTTTTAGTCGTGCATAAAAATGCGGTCTGCCACAGTCTTGTGCACTTCTGATTAAAAAGACATCCCTTAACAGAGGTCAGACAGAGTCCAGAGTAACTCTGCTCCCTCATTATAGTGAATGGATCCTTCAGGTGTTTCATCACACCACTAGGAGATTTACATGGAAACCCCCAAGTAAGTGCTCAACGTAGAGCGCAGGATAAATGTGATCCCAAACATTTTGTAAAATCTTCCCAATAAAAGCTTCAACTCAACCCACAAAAAAAGTCCCCACTCAGGTCCTTCATCTGTCAATAGAAATTTAGTGGGATTCCATGTTACTGTTAGCACAAAGGCTCTGGAAAAACAAAATAGCTCCTCACCCTCCCCTAAAAGAAATTCAGCAAATTCTGCACTGCCAAATTCAAATGCCCTTCTCCCTTCTGAACCCCACAGTGTGCCTAAACCACATTTAGAGTCTGCATGTTTGGCATTTCAGTAGCGATGAGAACCTGCCTAATTTACATGTGCGTGTCTCAAGAAGCATGAGCTGGGCGCAATGTACTGGTCACTGGTCACTACAATATACTGGTCGTTACAACAGCAGTTTGCAATTTTCACTCAGCAACATCCACTGTTGCGTGTTTCTGGAAAACAACCATTGAGTCAAAATCACCACTACACCTGTAGATAAATTCCCAAAGAGGTATAATTTCCAAAATGGGGTCACTTGAGATGAGATTCTGCTCTTCTAGCAGTTAGGGGCTCTGTATATGAAGTCTGTAAACTATTTTAGGAAAATCTGAGCTCCAAGAGGCAAACAGAACTCCGAGCCTCCTGTATCTTGCCGTATGACTAAGCAGTCCATTTTCTCCTGTTACCTTGTGAAAATAAAAAAATCTGGGACTAAAATACAATTTTTGTGGGAAAAATTTGATTTTTTTTATTTGTATGTCTCAACGTTATAAATTTCTGTGATGCACCTTTGAGTTCAAGGTGTTCAACACACATCTAGAAAAGTTCCCTGAAGGGTCTAAAATATTGTCACTTTTGGTGGGTTTCCACTGTTTAGGCAATCAGGGGCTCCCCAAACGCGACATGGCTTCCTCTAATTATTTCAGCAAATTTTGTATTCAAAAGTCAAATGGCGCTCTTTCCCTTCCAAGCCCTGCCATGTGACCAAATAGTGTTTTTTCCCCCCACACATGGGCTATCAACATGCTCAGGAGAAATTGCACAAAAACTTTTGTGGTCCATTTTTTCATGTTAACCTTCCACTTCAAATGTGATGTGGTCCCTAAAAAAATGGTTTTGTAATTTTTTTTTTAATTACAAATTGCTGGTCATCTTTTAACCCTTATAACTTACTAACAACAAAAAAAATAGGTTTCTAAAATTATTCTGATATAAAGTAATCATGTGGGAAATGATATACAGTGGGGCAAAAAAGTATTTAGTCAGTCAGCAATAGTGCAAGTTCCACCACTTAAAAAGATGAGAGGCGTCTGTAATTTACATCATAGTTAGTAAACCTCAACTATGGGAGACAAACTGAGAAAAAAAAATCCAGAAAATCACATTGTCTGTTTATTTATCATTTTATTTGCATATTCTGGTGGAAAATAAGTATTTGGTCAGAAACAAACAATCAAGATTTCTGGCTCTCACAGACCTGTAACTTCTTCTTTAAGAGTCTCCTCTTTCCTCCACTCATTACCTGTAGTAATGTCTCCTGTTTAAACTTGTTATCAGTATAAAAAGACACCTGTGCACACCCTCAAACAGTCTGACTCCAAACTCCACTATGGTGAAGACCAAAGAGCTGTCAAAGGACACCAGAAACAAAATTGTAGCCCTGCACCAGGCTGGGAAGACTGAATCTGCAATAGCCAACCAGCTTGGAGTGAAGAAATCAACAGTGGGAGCAATAATTAGAAAATGGAAGACATTCAAGACCACTGATAATCTCCCTCGATCTGGGGCTCAACGCAAAATCCCACCCCGTGGGGTCAGAATGATCACAAGAACGGTGAGAAAAAATCCCAGAACCACGCGGGGGGACCTAGTGAATGAACTGCAGAGAGCTGGGACCAATGTAACAAGGCCTACCATAAGTAACACACTACGCCACCATGGACTCAGATCCTGCAGTGCCAGACGTGTCCCACTGCTTAAGCCAGTACATGTCCGGGCCCGTCTGAAGTTTGCTAGAGAGCATACACCATACCTACTGTAAAGCATGGTGGTGGAAACATCATGCTTTGGGGCTGTTTCTCTGCAAAGGGGCCAGGACGACTGATCCGGGTACATGAAAGAATGAATGGGGCCATGTATCGTGAGATTTTGAGTGCAAACCTCCTTCCATCAGCAAGGGCATTGAAGATGAAACGTGGCTGGGTCTTTCAACATGACAATGATCCAAAGTACACCGCCAGGGCAACGAAGGAGTGGCTTCGTAAGAAGCATTTCAAGGTCCTGGAGTGGCCTAGCCAGTCTCCAGATCTCAACCCTATAGAAAACCTTGGGAGGGAGTTGAAAGTCCGTGTTGCCAAGCGAAAAGCCAAAAACATCACTGCTCTAGAGGAGATCTGCATGGAGGAATGGGCCAACATACCAACAACAGTGTGTGGCAACCTTGTGAAGACTTACAGAAAACGTTTGACCTCTGTCATTGCCAACAAAGGATATATTACAAAGTATTGAGATGAAATTTTGTTTCTGACCAAATACTTATTTTCCACCAGAATATGCAAATAAAATGATAAAAAAACAGACAATGTGATTTTCTGGATTTTTTTTTCTCAGTTTGTCTCCCATAGTTGAGGTCTACCTATGATGTAAATTACAGACGCCTCTCATCTTTTTAAGTGGTGGAACTTGCACTATTGCTGACTGACTAAATACTTTTTTGCCCCACTGTATATTATATATTTATATTATATATTTATTATTTATATATATATAAGGCAGCGTGATTAGTCGCTAATCCTGCCCTCTGCACAGTAGCTCCGCCCCCCACCACATCACCACACATAATCCCGCCCCCCACCCCATTACCACACACAATCCCGCCCCCACCACATTACCACACACAATCCATCCCCCCACCACATTACCACACACAATCCCGCCCCCACCACATTACCACACATAATCCTGCCCCCCAGCACATTACTACACATAATCTCGTCCCCCACAACATTACCACAGATAATCCCGCTCCCACCACATTACCACACATAATCCCGCCCCCCACCACATTACCACACATAATCCCGCCCCCCACCACATCACCACACATAATCCCACCCCTCACCACATTACTACACATAATCCCGCCCCCAACCACATTACCACAGATGATCCCGCCCCCCCACCACATTACCACACATAATCCCACCCCCACCACATTACCACACATAATCCTGCCCCCATCATATTACCACACATAATCGCTCCCCCCACCACATCACCACACATAATCCCGCCCCCCCACCACATTACCACACAATCTCGTGCCCCCACCATATCTCCACACATAATCCACCCCCCACCCCATTACAGCACATAATCTCGCCCCCCCACCACATCACCACACATAGTCCCCCCACGACATCACCACACATAATCCCGCCCCCCACCACATCACCACACATAATCCCGCCCCCACCATATTACCACAGATAATCCCGCCCCCCCACCACATTACCACACATAATCCTGTCCCCACTACATTACCACACATAATCCCGCCCCCCACCACATCACCACACATAATCCCGCCCCCCCTACGACATCACCATATATAATCCCGCCCCCCACGACATTACCACACATAATCCCACCCCCCACATTACCACACATAATCCCGCCCCCACCACATCACCACAGATAATCCCACCCCCCACATTACCACACATAATCCCGCCCCCACCACATCACCACATATAATCCCGCCCCCACCACATTACCACACATAATCCCGCCCCACCACCACATTACCATACATAATCCCGCCCCCCACATTACCATACAAGGCTCCGTCCTCACACATTACCACACGAGGCTCCGTCCCCACACATTAACACACGAGGCTCCGTCAACACACATTACCACACTAGGCTCCGTCCCCACACATTACTACATGAGGCTCCATCCTCACACATTACCACACGAGGCTGCATCCCCACACATTACCACATATGGCTCTGTTCCCACACATTACCATACGAGGCTCCGTCCTCACACATTACCACACGAGGCTCCGTCCCCACACATTACCACACGAGGCTCTGTCCCCACACATTACCATATGAGGCTCCGTCCTCACACATTAACACACGAGGCTCCATCCCTCCACATTACCACATGAGGCTTCATCCCCACACATTACCACATGAGGCTCCGTCCTCACACATTGCCACACGAGGCTCCTTTCCCCCACATTACCACATGAGGCTCCGTCCCCCCACATTACCACACGTGATTATTATTGTTAATAACTTCATTTTAAGTTAATTTACCACCTGCGTAAGCGCTATTGAATGTTGTCATTATTTACTTTAGTTTAATCACCAGCAGCGTTAATTAGATAGCGATGAGCGTGCCGAGCGTTAGCTGGCTGGAAACAGCTAATATATTATATATTTTGTGTGACATAACTCTCTTATTTAAGTGCAAAAAAAATAAAAGTTTGAAAATTGCGAAATTTTCTCCAAATTTCCATTTTTTTCACAAATAAACACAAATCATATCGGAAAAATTTAACCAGTATCATGAAATACAATATGTCACGAAAAAACATTCTCTGAATCAGTGAGATCCGCTGAAGCGTTCCAAAGTTATTACCACATAAAATTACACTGGTTAGGATTGTAAAATTTGGCCTGGTCATGATGGTGCAAATAGGCTTGGGGGCTGAAGTGGTTAAAATGGTATCACATTTGGGGAGTTTCCAATATATACGTCCCTCAAAGTCCATTTGAATCTGGACTTTAAAGATTTTGCAAGTTTCTTGAAAAAGTGAAAAATTGCTGCTAAACTTTTAATCTTTCTATAAAAATAAAATGACGTTTGAAAAAGAAAGAATAGAGGTGCAAAGAGATACATAAAGTGCATGTATACTAATGCCAGAAGCCTCACCAACAAGTGGAGGAAATAGAATTAATTTTGTTGGAGCATAATTATGAGATGGTGGGAATATCTGCGACATGGCTGGATGAGAGCCATGACTGGGCTGTTAACTTACAGGGCTATAGTCTGTTCAGAAATGACCGTACAGATAAGCGAGGGGGGAGGTGTGTCTCTATATGTGAAATCATCCTTAAAACCCTTCCTGGGCGATAATATAGGTGAATCTAATGAAAAATTAGAGTCCCTGTGGGTGGCGATAAGGGGAGGGGGGAAAAATAATAAATTACTGTTAGGGGTTTGTTATAAGTCCCCAAAAATAATGGAAGCAACAGAGAATATCCTTGTAAGGCAAATAGATGAAGCTGCAACTCAAGGAGAAGTCATTATTATGGGGGACTTCAACTATCCTGAAATACATTGGGGAACAGAAACCTGCAGTTCCAGCAAAGGTAATCGTTTTTTGACAACTATGAGAGACAATTACCTTTCACACCTGGTTCAGGACTCAACAAGAAGGGGGGCACTGCTAGACCTAATATTAACCAACAGGCCAGACCGCATATCAAATGTAAGGGTTGGGGGTCACTTGGGTAATAGTGATCACAAAATCATACGTTTTGACGTATCCTTTAATAAGAGGTGTAGTAGAGGGGTTACAAGGACACTAAACATCAGGAAGGCAAATTTCCAACTGATGAGAGATGATCTTGGTGTAATTAACTGGGACGATATCCTGAGAAAATACACAAAGAAAATGGGAGACATTTATTAACATCCTGAATAGGACCTGTGCACAATATATACCGTATGGGAATAAACATGCTAGAAATAGAGGGAAACCACTATGACTAAATAGACCTGTAAGGGGTGCAATACGTGACAAAATGAAAGCTTTTAGAGAATTAAAGCAAGTAGGTAGTGATGAGGCATTAAATAAATACAGAAAATGAAATAAATTCTGTAAAAATCAAATCAAGGCTGCAAAGAGTGAGACAAAGAGACTCTGTTAGGGCTGGTGGAACACACCGAATAAATATAAAGATAGTAAAAGGTGCGGTTGCAGCCCGGGGTCCACCATGCAGAGATGGAACCTGCTGCTAGGTAATGGCGGCACTATATGGCGGACGGTACTACACCAGAATAAACACGGGTTCCGTGTACGAACTGATGCGAACTCTGTTGCTTCACAGAGTCACAGGGAAGCAAAGGAAATGCTGTGCCCTGTTAGCCGTCACAGGGTTCAGCAGATGGACGCTAGTGGGATCCCTGAAACTCACCCCTACTATGCTGGTGATTGATCTCGCTCTGACCCTCGGTGGCTTTTGAGCCTGCGCCTGAGGATGCCCTGAGTCAGATGCTGAAATCAAGCAGGAGTTCCCACCCTACACTGACCGGTTGTCAGGACTGATTAAAGATTAATGCACAGAGTGCGTACAGCGCCGCTCTGGTGGACGCCTCTAGGGCTAAGAAAGCACACTGATTGCGCACGGCGCCGCACTGGCAGTCGCTGCTGGTTTGACGCAGTAGGATCGTGCTCTTGTGTCTAGGATAGCACTGTCAGGTGCTAGGTATCTCCAACATTCGCAAGCATTAAACAACACTAGGAATGGGAATGATTAAGGAGCAATCACCAGAACAGGCATACATCCACACACACAATAACAGGTTTATACTAGAGCATGGCCATACTGCCATGCGAACCTTTTATAGCGGAAGCTCTCTGGGACCTTCCTAGTGGTCGAATAGGAGCTGCTACAGGACCTGAGCATGTGACCCGAGACCTCCAATGGGAGTCATCCCTTGGGCATGCTCAGAAGAAGAAAAGCAGGACTTAGTCCCAGGAGTGCCCGCTCGCCGCTGATCAGTACTGATTATGATGGCTGAGCCTGGAATGATAGCAGTAACCAGCCACACAGTATCAGCTTGAGCCAGACATTAGGACCAACGTCTCTGCTGAGCAGGCTCCACTGCGGCTGGAGGAGAATGGGAGACCACAGCGGAGATGGTTTGAGATTCCCCCTGTGCAGCGGTGGGAACTTGACACCTAACAGACTCATTGTCAGACAGAGTAAAAATAATCCCTAACTATTCTTTAACTACATAAATAGTAAGAAACTAAAAATTTATAGTGTTGGCCCCCTTAAAAATAGTCTGGGTGGATGAGGAAAAAGCCAATATGCTATGACTTTTTTTCAACAGTATTTACACAAGAAAATCCCATGGCAGACAATATGATCAGTGATAAAAATAATTCCCCATTTAGGGTATGTGCACACGTCAGGATTTCTTGCAGAAATTTCCTGAAGAAAACCGGAAATTTTCTGCAAGAAATCCGCATTTTTTTTTTGCGTTTTTTTCCAATTTTTTTCGCGTTTTTTTTAGCATTTTGCAAGCGTAATTAGCTTGCAGAATGCTAAAGTTTTCCAAGCGATCTGTAGCATCGCTTGGAAAACTGACTGACAGGTTGGTCACACTTGTCAAACATAGTGTTTGACAAGTGTGACCAACTTTTTACTATAGATGCTGCTTATGCAGCATCAATAGTAAAAGATAGAATGTTTAAAAATAATAAAAAAAATAAAAAAATGGTTATACTCACCCTCTGCAGACAGCCGATATCCTCAGCGGCGTCCGTTCCTATAGATGGTGTGGTTCAGGACCTTCGATGACGTCGCGGTCACGTGAACGGTCACATGACCGGTCTCGCAACCAATCACAAGACAGCGACGTCATCGCAGGTCCTTCACCACACCATCTATAGGAACCGAAGCGGCAACATGCAGCGGTGAGAGGCGGGAACACTCCGGGGGCCATCGAAGGTGAGTATATGACTATTTTTTATTTTAATTCTTTTTTTTTTTTACCAATTATATGGTGCCCAGTCCGTGGAGGAGAGTGTCCTCTCCTCCACCCTGGGTACCAACCGCACATAATCTGCTTACTTCCCGCATGGTGTGCACAGCCCCGTGCGGGAAGTAAGCAGATCAATGCACTCCTAGGTGTGCGGAATCCCCGCAATTCCGCATTTTTAATGAACATGTTGCTTTTTTTTCCCGCGATGCGATTTTTTTCGCGGAAAAAAATGCAACATTTGCACAAAAAATGCGGAATACACTGTAAATAATAGGAGGCATATGTAAGCATTTTTTTCGCGTTTTTATCACGTTTTTATAGCGAAAAAACGCGAAAAAAACACGACAAATACTGAACGTGTGCACATAACCTAAGTGTCACCTGCTTAACCCAGCAGGAAGTACAGCGGCGTCTAAAAATCACTAAAATTGACAAATCTCTGGGCCCACATGGGATACACCTCCAAATACTGCAGGAATTAAGTACAGTCATTGGTAGACCATTATTTTTAATCTTTAACCCCTTCATGACCCAGCCTATTTTGACTTTAATGACCGGGCCGTTTTTTGCAATTCTGACCAGTGTCCCTTAATGAGGTAATAACTCAGGAACGCTTCAACGGATCCTAGCAGTTCTGAGATTGTTTTTTCATGACATATTGGGCTTCATGTTAGTGGTAAACTTAGGTCGATAATTTCTGAGTTTATTTGTAAAAAAATGGAAATTTGGCGAAAATTTTGAAAATTTCACAATTTTCACATTTTTATTTTTTATTCTGTTAAACCAGAGAGTTATGTGACACAAAATAGTTAATAAATAACATTTCCCACATGTCTACTTTACATCAGCACAATTTGGAAACAAATTTTTTTTTTGCTAGGAAGTTATAAGGGTTAAAATTTGACCAGTGGTTTCTCATTTTTACAACAAAATTTACAAAAACCATTTTTTTTAGGGACCACCTTACATTTGAAGTCAGTTCTATATGGCTGAAAATACCCAAAAGTGACACCATTCCAAAAACTGCACCCCTCAAGGTGCTCAAAACCACATTCAAGAAGTTTATTAACCCTTCAGGTGTTTAACAGCAGCAGAAGCAACATGGAAGGAAAAAATGAACATTTAACTTTTTAATCACAAAAATGATCTTTTAGCAACAATTTTTTTATTTTCCCAAGGGTAAAAGGAGAAACTGGACCACGATCTTTGTTGTCCAATGTGTCCTGAGTACGCTGATACCTCATATGTGGGGGTAAACCACTGTTTGGGCTCACGGCAGGGCTCGGAAGGGAAGGAGCGCCATTTGACTTTTTGAATGAAAAATTGGCTCCAATCTTTAGCGGACACCATGTCGCGTTTGGAGAGCCCCCGTGTGCCTAAACATTGGAGCTCCCGCACAAGTGACCCCATTTTGGAAACTAGACCCCCCAAGGAACTTATCTAGAAGCCTAGTGAGCACTTTAAACCCCCAGGTGCTTCACAAATTGATCCGTAAAAATGAAAAAGTACTTTTTTTTCACAAAAAAATTCTTTTAGCCTCAATTTTTTAATTTTCACATGGACAACAGGATAAAATGGATCCTAAAATGTATTGGGGAATTTCTCCTGAGTACACCATTACCTAACATGTGGGGGTAAACCACTGTTTGGGCACATGGTAAGGCTCGGAAGGGAAGGAGCGCCATTTGACTTTTTGAATGGAAAATTAGTTTTCCTCAAAAATGATGTTTTAGCAAGCAATTTTTTATTTTCACAAGGGTAACAGGAGAAATTGGACCCCAATAGTAATTTCCCAGTTTGTTCTGAGTACACTGATACCCCATATGTGGGGGTAAACCACTGTTTGGGCACAAGTCGGGGCTCGGAAGGGAAGTAGTGACGTTTTGAAATGCAGACTTTGATGGAGTGGTCTGCGGGCGTCACATTCCATTTGCAGAGCCCCTGATGTGCCTAAACAGTAGAAACCCCCCACAAGTGACCCCATTTTGGAAACTAGACCCCCCAAGGAACTTATTTAGATGTGTAGTGAGCACTTAGAACCCCAAAGTGCTTCATAGAAGTTTACAACGCAGAGCCGTGAAAATAAAAAATAATTTTTCATTCCTCAAAAATTATGTTTTAGCAAGCAATTTTTTATTTTCGCAAGGGTAACAGGAGAAATTGGACCCCAATAATTGTTGCCCAGTTTGTCCTGAGTATGCTGGTGCCCCATATGTGGGGGTAAACCACTGTTTGGGCACACGGCAGGGCTCGGAAGGGAGCACCATTTGACTTTTTGAACGCAAGATTGGCTGGAATCAATGGAGGCTGTTGTGAATTCTGCTCTTGGGCTCCCTCCGGTGGTTGTAAGTGGTAGTGCTGCTGTCTCTGAATCGCAGCATTTATCAGGTGTGTTCACTTTCTGCAAATCTGACTGGGCTATTTAGTCTTGCTTCACCCTTTAGTCAGTGCCAGTTGTCCATTGTTCCTGGAGGATTCACATCTCTGCCTGGTCTCTCCTGCTTTGCAGTTCTTTTCAACAAAGATAAGTTCTGGCCTTGATTTTTTGGCTGTCCACATGCTGGGGCCTTATTGTTCAGTTCTTTTCCATGTTTTTTTGTCTTGTCCAGCTTGGTCTGTATAAGGATTTGTTTAGCCAAGCTGGTATCTCTGGAGATGCAGATATACCCTCCATGTCTTTAGTTAGCTGCGGAGTTTTTGTATTTTCTGTGGTGGATATTTTCTAGTGTTTTAATACTGACCGCATAGTACTCTGTCCTATCCTTTCTATTTAGCTAGAAGTGGCCTCCTTTGCTAAATTCTGATTTCAGTCTGTGTATGTTTTTTCCCTCTCCTCTCACAGTCAATATTTGTGGGGAGCTGTCTGTCCTTTGGGAATTTTCTCTGAGGCAAGATAGTTTTCCCTTTTCTATCTCTAGGGGTAATTAGTCCTCCGGCTGTGTCGAGATGTCCAGGGAGTGCTAGGTACATTCCACGGCTACTTCTAGTTGCGGTGTTAAGTTCAGGGTCTGCGGTCAGTACAGGTACCACCTTCTCCAGAGTACGTCTCATGCTGCTCTTAGGCCACCAGATCATAACAGTACAACTGGCCCCAATGAGTTAACCGCATCTCAGAAGAAGGGAAGGAAAGTGCTGAGTCATTTTTTTTTCTGTAGTCTGTTGTGTTTTTTTTTTTCTTCCCTCTTTACCTCTGGGTGGCTCAGGAGTTCGGCGCTGGTATGGATGTTCAGGGATTGGCTTCTCGTGTGGATCAACTTGCTGCTATACAGGGTATTTCCGATTATATCGTTCAGACTCTGGTTTTAGAGCCTAGAATTCCAACTCCTGATTTGTTTTTTGGGGATAGGTCCAAATTTCTGAGCTTTAAAAATAACTGTAAACTGTTTTTTGCTCTTAAACCCTGTTCCTCAGGTGATCCCATCCAGCAGGTTAAAATTGTTATATCTCTGCTGCATGGTGACCCTCAGGATTGGGCATTTGCCCTGGAACCTGGGAATCTGGCGTTGCTTAATGTAGACACCTTTTTTCAGGTGCTTGGGTTATTGTATGACAAACCTAATTCAGTGGATCATGCTGAAAAGACCTTGTTGGCCCTGTCTCAGGGTCAAGAAGCGGCAGAATCATATTGCCAGAAGTTTAGAAAATGGTCTGTACTGACTAAATGGAATGAGGATGCCTTGGCGGCAATCTTCAGAAAGGGTCTTTCTGAATCCGTTAAAGATGTTATGCTGGGGTTCCCCACGCCTGCTGGTCTGAGTGATTCTATGTCTCTGGCCATTCAGATTCATCGGCGCTTGCGCGAGCGCAGACTTGTGCACACTATGGCATTGTCTTCCGAGCGGAGTCCTGAGTCTATGCAGTGTGATAGGATTGTGTCTAGAGCTGAACGACAAGGATTCAGACGTCAGAATAGGTTGTGTTTTTACTGCGGCGATTCTGCTCATGTTATTTCTGATTGCCCTAAGTGTACCAAGAGAATCGCTAGTTCTGTTACCATCAGTACTGTACAACCTAAATTTCTGTTATCTGTGACCCTGATCTGCTCATTATCGTCATTTTCTGTCATGGCATTTGTGGATTCAGGCGCCGCTCTAAACTTAATGATCTTAGAATTTGCCAGACGTTGTGGTTTCCCCTTGCAGCCTTTGCATGTCCTATTCCTTTGAGGGGCATTGATGCTACACCGTTGGCTAAAAATAAACCTCAGTTTTGGACACAGCTGACCGTGTGCATGGCGCCAGCACATCAGGAAGATTGTCGTTTTCTGGTGTTGCATAATTTGCATGATGCTATTGTGCTGGGTTTCCCATGGTTACAGGTGCATAATCCGGTATTAGATTGGAAATCTATGTCTGTGACTAGTTGGGGTTGTCAGGGGGTTCATGGTGACGTTCCTTTGATGTCAATTGCCTCCTCCCCCTCTTCTGAAATTCCTGAGTTTTTGTCAGATTTCCAGGATGCGTTCAATGAGCCCAAGTCCAGTTCCCTTCCACCGCATAGGGACTGTGATTGTGCTATTGATTTGATTCCAGGCTGTAAGTTCCCTAAATGCCGACTTTTCAACCTGTCTGTGCCAGAACATACCGCCATGCGGAGCTATGTTAAGGAGTCCTTGGAGAAGGGGCATATTCGGCCGTCTTCTTCACCATTGGGAGCAGGTTTTTTTTTGTTGCCAAAAAAGATGGCTCCTTGAGACCCTGTATTGATTATCGCCTCTTGAATAAGATCACGGTCAAATTCCAATACCCTTTGCCTTTGCTTTTTGATCTGTTTGCTAGGATTAAGGGGGCTAGTTGGTTTACTAAGTTTGACCTTCGAGGGGCATATAATCTTGTTCGTATTAAGCAGGGTGACGAATGGAAAACTGCGTTTAATACGCCCGAAGGCCATTTTGAATACCTTGTAATGCCATTCGGACTCTCTAATGCTCCATCTGTGTTTCAGTCCTTCATGCATGATATATTTCGGAATTATCTTGATAAATTCATGATTGTATATTTGGATGATATTTTTATTTTTTTCAGATGATTGGGAGTCTCATGTGAAACAAGTCAGGATGGTATTTCAGATCCTTCGTGATAATGCCTTGTTTGTGAAGGGGTCTAAGTGCCTCTTTGGAGTACAGAAGATTTCTTTTTTGGGCTTCATTTTTTCTCCCTCATCTATAGAAATGGATCCGGTTAAGGTTCAGGCCATTCATGATTGGATCCAGCCCACACCCGTGAAGAGCCTTCAGAAATTTTTGGGCTTTGCTAATTTTTATCGCCGTTTCATTGCCAACTTCTCCAGTGTGGTTAAACCCCTGACCGATTTGACGAAGAAAAGCGCTGATGTGACGAATTGGTCGTCTGCGGCTGTTTCTGCCTTTCAGGAGCTTAAACGCCAATTTACTTCTGCCCCTGTGTTGCGTCAGCTGGATGTCTCTCTTCCTTTTCAGGTTGAGGTTGACGCTTCTGAGATTGGGGCAGGGGCCGTTTTGTCTCAGAGGAATTCTGATGGTTCCTTGATGAAACCGTGTGCCTTCTTTTCTCGAAAGTTTTCGCCTACGAAACGCAATTATGATGTCGGCAATCGTGAGTTGTTGGCTATGAAGTGGGCATTTGAGGAGTGGCAACATTGGCTTGAGGGGGCCAAGCACCGTATTGTGGTCTTGACCGATCATAAGAATCTGATTTATCTCGAGTCTGCCAAACGGCTGAATCCTAGACAGGCCCGATGGTCCCTGTTTTTCTCCCGTTTTGATTTTGTGGTCTCGTATCTTCCGGGTTCTAAGAATGTTAAGGCTGATGCCCTCTCTAGGAGCTTTTTGCCTGATTCTCCTGGGGTCCTTGAGCCGGTCGGTATTCTGAAGGAAGGGGTGATTCTTTCTGCCATCTCCCCTGATTTACGACGGGTTCTTCAGGAATTTCAGGCTGATAAACCTGACCGCTGTCCAGTGGGGAAATTGTTTGTTCCTGACAGATGGACTAGTAAAGTGATTTCGGAGGTTCATTGTTCTGTTAGCTGGTCATCCGGGGATTTTTGGTACCAGAGATTTGGTTGGTAGGTCCTTTTGGTGGCCTTCTTTGTCACGGGATGTGCGTTCTTTTGTGCAGTCCTGTGGGACTTGTGCGTGGGCCAAGCCTTGCTGTTCCCGCGCTAGTGGGTTGCTTTTGCCTTTGCCGGTCCCTGAGAGGCCTTGGACGCATATTTCTATGGATTTTATTTAGGATCTTCCGGTTTCCCAGAGGATGTCAGTTATCTGGGTGGTTTGTGACTGGTTTTCTAAGATGGTTCATTTGGTACCTTTGCCTAAGTTGCCTTCCTCTTCTGATTTGGTTCCGTTGTTTTTTCAGCATGTGGTTCGTTTGCATGGCATTCCGGAGAATATTGTGTCCGATAGAGGTTCCCAGTTTGTTTCTAGGTTTTGGCGGGCCTTTTGTGCTAGGATGGGCATTGATTTGTCTTTTTCTTCTGCATTTCAGACTCAGACAAATGGCCAAACCGAGCGAACTAATCAGACTTTGGAAACTTATTTGAGATGCTTTGTGTCTGCTGATCAGGATGATTGGGTGGCTTTCTTGCCATTGGCCGAGTTTGCCCTTAATAATCGGGCTAGTTCTGCTACCTTGGTTTCACCCTTCTTTTGTAACTCTGGTTTTCATCCTCGTTTTTCTTCGGGGCAGGTTGAGCCTTCTGATTGTAATGGGGTGGACTCTGTGGTTAACAGGTTGCAGCAAATTTGGGCTCATGTTGTTGACAATTTGGTGTTGTCTCAGGAGGGGGCTCAGCGTTTTGCTAACCGTCGTCGGTGTGTTGGTTCCCGGCTTCGGGTTGGGGATTTGGTCTGGTTGTCTTCCCGTCATGTCCCTATGAAGGTTTCTTCCCCTAAGTTTAAGCCTCGGTTTATTGGCCCTTATAGGATTTCTGAGATTATCAATCCAGTGTCTTTTCGTTTGGCCCTTCCAGCCTCTTTTTCCATCCATAATGTTTTTCATAGATCTTTGTTGCGGAAATATGTGGTGCCTGTTGTTCCCTCTGTTGATCCTCCTGCCCCGGTGTTGATTGATGGGGAGTTGGAGTATGTGGTTGAGAAGATTTTGGATTCTCGTTTTTCGAGGCGGAAGCTTCAGTATCTTGTCAAATGGAAGGGTTATGACCAGGAGGATAATTCTTGGGTTGCTGCCTCTGATGTTCATGCTGATGATTTGGTTTGTGCCTTTCATTTGGCTCCTCCGGATCAGCCTGGGGGCTCTGGTGAGGGTTCGGTAACCCCTCCTCAAGGGGAGGGTTCTGTTGTGAATTCTGCTCTTGGGCTCCCTCCGGTGGTTGTAAGTGGTAGTGCTGCTGTCTCTGAATCGCAGCATTTATCAGGTGTGTTCACTTTCTGCAAATCTGACTGGGCTATTTAGTCTTGCTTCACCCTTTAGTCAGTGCCAGTTGTCCATTGTTCCTGGAGGATTCACATCTCTGCCTGGTCTCTCCTGCTTTGCAGTTCTTTTCAACAAAGATAAGTTCTGGCCTTGATTTTTTGGCTGTCCACATGCTGGGGCCTTATTGTTCAGTTCTTTTCCATGTTTTTTTGTCTTGTCCATCTTGGTCTGTATAAGGATTTGTTTAGCCAAGCTGGTATCTCTGGAGATGCAGATATACCCTCCATGTCTTTAGTTAGCTGTGGAGTTTTTGTATTTTCTGTGGTGGATATTTTCTAGTGTTTTAATACTGACCGCATAGTACTCTGTCCTATCCTTTCTATTTAGCTAGAAGTGGCCTCCTTTGCTAAATTCTGATTTCAGTCTGTGTATGTTTTTTCCCTCTCCTCTCACAGTCAATATTTGTGGGGGCTGTCTGTCCTTTGGGAATTTTCTCTGAGGCAAGATAGTTTTCCCTATTCTATCTCTAGGGGTAATTAGTCCTCCGGCTGTGTGGAGATTTCCAGGGAATGCTAGGTACATTCCACGGCTACTTCTAGTTGTGGTGTTAAGTTCAGGGTCTGCGGTCAGTACAGGTACCACCTTCTCCAGAGTACGTCTCATGCTGCTCTTAGGCCACCAGATCATAACAGGAGGTGCCATGTTGCGTTTGGAGACCCCGATGTGCCTAAACAGTGGAAACCCCTCAATTCTAACTCCAACACTAACCCCAACACACCCCAAACCCTAATCCCAACTCTAGATATAACCCTAACCCCAACACCCCCCTAACCACAACCCTAACCCAACACACCCCTAACCCTAATCCCAACCCTAACCACAACTCTAACCCCAACACAACCCTAACCCTAACCACAAGCCTAATCAACCCTATTTCCAACCCTAGCCCTAATTCCAACCCTAACTCTAATTCCAACCCTATCCCTAAGGCTATGTGCCCACATTGCGGATTCGTGTGAGATTTTTCCGCACCATTTTTGAAAAATCCGCAGGTAAAAGGCACTGCGTTTTACCTGCGCATTTACCGCGGATTTCCAGTGTTTTTTGTGCGGATTTTACCTGCGGATTCCTATTGAGGAGCAGGTGTAAAACGGAATCCGCACAAAGAATTGACATGCTGCGGAAAATACAACACAGCATTTCCGCGCTGTATTTTCCGCACCATGGGCACAGCGGATTTGGTTTTCAGTAGGTTTACATGGTACTGTAAACCTGATGGAAAACTGCTACGAATCCGCAGCTGCCAATCCGCTGCGGATCCACAACCAAATCCGCACCATGTGTGCACATAGTCTAATCTAACCCTAACTCTAGTTCTAACCCTAACCCTAGCCCTAACCCCAACCCTAACCCTAGCCCTAACCCTAACCTTAGCCCTAACCCTAGTGGGGGAAGAAAAAATATATATATATTTTCTTTATTTTTATTATTGTCCCTACCTATGGGGGTGATAAAGGGGGGGGGTTCATTTACTATTTTTTTTATTTTGATCACAGTGATCAAAATGTACCATGGAACGAATCTGCCTGCCGGCAGATTCGGAGGGCGCACTGCGCATGAGCCCACCATTTTGGAAGATGGCGGCACCCATGAAGAAGACGAACAGACACCGCGAGGCTCAGTAAGTATGAGGGGGGGAGATCGGAGCACGGGGGGATCGGAGCACGGGGGGGTGGATCGAAGCATGGGAGGAGCGGACAGGAGGACGGGGGAGTGGACAGGAGGATGGAGGGGAGCGGACCACAGTACGGGGCAGAAAGGAGGACTGGGGAGGCGATCGGTGGCTGTGGAAATTACCCCCCCTGGGCTGAAGTACCACTCCCCCTGTCCCTGCAGATCGGGTGAAATTGGAGTTAACCCTTTCACCCGATCTGCAGGGACGCGATCATTCCATGACGCCACATAGGAGTCACAGGTCGGATTGGCACCGACTTTCATGACGCCTACGTGGCGTCAAAGATTGGGAAGGGGTTAAAGACTCCATAATAACAGGGTCTGTACCACAGGACTGGCGTATAGCAAATGTGGTGCGAATATTCAAAAATGGGACAAAAACTGAACTAGGAAATTATAGGCCAGTAAACTTAACCTCTACTGTGAGCAAAATCCTGGAAAGTATTCTAAGAGATACTATACAGGAGTACCTGAAGAGGAGTAACCTCATGACTCAATATCAACATGGGTTTACTAGAGACAGTTCCTGTCAGACTAATCTGATCAGTATCTATGAAGAAGTAAGCTCCGGACTGGACCAAGGGAACTCAGTGGACGGAGTGTATATGGACTTTTCAGAAGCTTTTGATACTGTGTCACACAAAAGGTTGATGCATAAAATGAGGACAATGGGAATAGGGGAAAATATGTGTAAGTGGGTTAAGAGCTGGCACATAGATAAGAAACAAAGGGTGGTTATCAATGGAGCACACTCGGACTGGGTCAGAGTTAGTAGTGGAGTACCACAGGGGTCAGTATTGGGCCCGCTTCTTTTTAATATATGCATTAATGACCTTGTAGGGGGCATTCAGAGTAGAATTTCAATATTTGCAGATGACACTAAACTCTGCAGGGTATTCAATACAGAGGAGGACAATTTTATATTACAGGAGGATTTATGTAAACTAGAAGCTTGGGCTGATAAATGGCAAATGAGCTTTAATGGGGATAAATGGGGATAAATGTAAGGTCATGCACTTGGGTAGAGCAAATAAGATGCATAATTATGTGCTTAATTGTAAAACACTGGGCAAAACCATCAATGAAAAAGACCTGGGTGTATGGGTGGATGACAAACTCACATTTAGTGGCCAGTGTCAGGCAGCTGCTGCAAAGGCAAATAAAATAATGGGATGCATTAAAAGAGGCATAGATGCTCATGAGAAGAACATATATTTATACCTTTATACAAGTCACTAGTGCGACCACACTTAGAATACTGTGCACAGTTCTGGTCTCCGGTGTATAAGAAAGACATAGCTGAACTGGAGCGGGTGCAGAGAAGAGCGACCAAGGTTATTAGAGGACTGGGGGGTCTGCAATACCAAGATAGGTTATTACACTTGGGGCTATTTAGTTTGGAAAAACAAAGGCTAAGGGGTGATCTTATTTTAAAGTATTAATATATGAGGGGACAGTACAGAGCTTTCTAATGACCTTTTTACTCGTAGACCTGAGACGGTGACAAGGGGGCATCCTCTGCGTCTGGAGGAAAGAAGGTTTAAGCATAATCACAGACACGGATTCTTTACTGTAAGAGCAGTGAGACTATGGAACTATTTGCCATATGATGTTATAATAAGTGATTCATTACTAAAATTTAAGAGGGGACTGGATGCCTTTCTGGAAAAGTATAATGTTACAGGCTATATACGCTAGATTCCTTGATATTGCATTGAGCCAGGGAAGTAGTCTGATTGCCGTATGTGGAGTCGGGAAGTAATTTTTTTCCCAAATGTGAAGCTTACTGTTAGCCACATGGTTTATTTTTGCCTTCCTCTGGATCAACATGTTAGGGCATGTTAGGTTAGGCTATGGGTTGAACTTAAAGTCTTCCTTCAACCTTAATAACTATGTTACTATGTATGTTACTGTAGCGCCCCCACTGCCGCAGGGCCGAGGGGTACCCGGTACCGGGCCTCTGAGTCTCTGCTCTGGGGTTGTCACGGTGGCTAGGCCCGGTCCGTGACCCTGCTGAGGGGCGTACAATAATAGATGTGGATGGTGGTGGGGAGTGCGGTGCAGTAAATAACGAAGACACCAGGTTGCAGTCTCTTTACCTCTTTACTGAAGGCTTCTGAGTCCTCAATCCGGAATACGGTTAACAGGGCTGCGCAAGTCCAGCCGGTCCGATGGCACCTCCAGAGTTCCCTTTGCAGGTGGAAATCTGTGCCTACCTTCCTGCGCTTGTGTTGTGGTCCTTCCCTGCTGTGCTTACGGGATAGTACCCCACAACTGTTGTGTCTGTTTCTCGTGTTCCCTCACAACTCGATTCTGATGTTCTCCCTCTACGTCCCCCTGATCTTACGGTTAGGACGCACCCGTATGACGGGAGGCTCGGAGCTCTTCCGGGACTCTTGCGTCGCCCCACTCCTGTTGTTACCCCCCTGTGTCTTCCTGGGTCTGGGTGAGACAGCCCGCCTATAACTGACTGTCCTGCTGTGGGTTTGAAGTTTGGCTTGGAGCTCTATACTTCCTCGGCATTCCGGCCACCGGTTATGCGCCTCAGTAGGATGTTGCCTCGTCTTACAGCACGACTCCTACTGGTATTCTCCTTGTTGCGTTGATCTCGTTTCTCACTCAGCACAATAAATCTCGCTTCTTATCCTTTCTTGGGGTACCGCCGCTATATCGTGCAGGCGCGGTCCCGTAACGTTCTCTCTGTTCGCTAGGCCTCTGTCAGGATCCCACCCCTGACAGGGACCCCTCTGAATCTTCCCCTACAACACCCTCTGCCACAAGGTGTTGCCTGGTTCCAACCCAGTCAGCTTTCTGTCTAACTTCCTGCCTTACCCCCAGTTTTACCAGACTGTGAGGAGTGGCCTAATAAATAGAACCCTTAGCTCCCCCTGGAGGCCAGACTGTGAAATGTATTGGTGTCTGTGATACCTGGTCAGATGAACTTCTTCAGTGCCATCAGACGTACCATAGCCCCCCTTAGCAGCAGAGCCACAGTACTGCAACGACCAGGACTCTGGGGCGCTGCACTCCCCCCCGTTTAAATCCAGTACTCCTGGACTGGGAAGAAAACAACAATACAAGTTAGCAAAAAGACATACAATTTTGAAAATGCAAGTACAAGTAAACTTTTAACAGAGCTTCCCTTTATGGGAGGTGAGGACACTTGAACGTTACAAACATAGTTAAATACTTTAAATAACTTTTCTTACCCAACCGGGTATTCTACTAAGTGCAAAATCTTTGAACAATAATTTAACATTGCCTTTAAGGACGTACTCGCTAAATCCACTAAAGACCTTCTTATATCACATATAAGGCTGATTAACTTTTATGCATTCTCCTTCTTTACATCTGCAGGACCGCCTGTCCTAACTGCTCCAGACCTACTGCCTCTCCTTTCTATACAGGACCGCCCCTTTCCGCCTGGGCCTACTGTCCTTCCACTACTATACACAGTATAGAACATATCATTTTTCTTTCAGTTCAAGATCACTGAGCCATCTCTATATGGCTCCTAAGAGGACTCACTAACTAACCCCGTACGGGTTCACTTCCTGTCCTCATTCTTCTATTAACATTATTAAACATTTCTTACAATCAACCAGTTAGCTACATATAACTTTTACATATCAGCATTATCAGTACTTTCTTTCAAAACATCATCATTCTTTAAGTGCTTTTGATGAACATCCCCTTTAAGAGAGGACCAAGTCTCTATGAGGTAGTGCAACTTCTCAAGCTGCAAGTCTGTTTGCAGTAAGGACTCCGATGCTGGCTCTGCGACCAGTGTCTTCGCAAAGAGTCCTTTCGCTTATAAAACCAGTAGAGAGCACCTTTAAGAAGGTGCAAACTATTTACAAGATCAGTTTTTGAATCATTCACCATCCATGATTCGGCAGTCCTTTGATAACTGTGCAAAAAGTAGAAAACAAACAAAAAGCAATAGGGATCCCGGGTCAACAAAGGGATCCCTTTAAGAGTTAACCCTGGACGGGTTTTAGCAGCAAAGCAGTGAAAACAATTAACTATGTACATTCAATAAAGCATTTTTGCTTACTCAGTCTTCTTGTAATGTAGGGGGTGGTCTGTGATCCGCGGTCGATGCGGTGTCAGTACCAGTGGTTGATCTCTCAGGTGCCGTCAGATCACTCGGTGTCTGGATCTGAAGGCTAACCTGTTATGACCCCAATGGCAGAGGGTCTAAGAAATAATTACTAAGTCTGCAAACACAAAAAACCAGCTCATAGGGCAGTGGTAACTGAGCTGACCATATATCTAATCCTAGCACCACAAATAGCAGCAGCCGGGGAACGTGCCTACGTTGGTTCTAGACGTCTCGCGCCAGCCGGAGAACTAACTAACCCTAGAAGGGAAAAGAAAGACCTTTCTTGCCTCCAGAGGAAAGACCCCAAAAGTTGGATACAAGCCCCCAACAAATAATAACGGTGAGGTAAGAGGAAAAGACAAATGTAAGAATGAGCTAGGTATTTAGCAAAGAGAGGTCCACTAGCTAATAGCAGAATATAGTAAGATGACTTATATGGTCAGCAAAAACCCTATCAAAATATCCACGCTGGATATTCAAGAACCCCCGAACCGTCTAACGGCCCGGGGGGAGAACACCAGCCCCCTAGAGCTTCCAGCAAAGTCAGGAATCACATTTAGTACAAGCAGGACAAAAATAAGAGCAAAGCAAATAACCAAAAAGGATCTGATTACAACGATGCCAGGCACTGGACTAAGGATCCAGGAAGTTTATATAGCAACACCCCTGGACTAACGACCCAGGTGGGTGCCAAACTGAGGAAAGACAATCCCAGAGTCATATCACTAGTAACCACAAGAGGGAGCCAAAAAGTCTAATTCACAACAGTACCCCCCCCTTAAGGAGGGGTCACCGAACCCTCACCAAGACCACCAGGGCGATCAGGATGAGCAGCGTGAAAGGCACGAACTAAATCGGCCGCATGCACATCAGAAGCAACCACCCAGGAATTATCCTCCTGACCATAGCCCTTCCACTTGACCAGATACTGAAGCCTCCGTCTGGAGAGACGAGAATCCAAGATCTTCTCCACCACGTACTCCAACTCGCCCTCGACCAACACCGGAGCAGGAGGCTCAACAGAAGGAACCACAGGTACAACGTACCGCCGCAACAAAGACCTATGGAACACGTTGTGAATGGCACATGACACCGGAAGATCCAAGCGAAAGGACACAGGATTAAGGATTTCCAATATCTTGTAAGGACCGATGAAGCGAGGCTTAAATTTAGGAGAGGAGACCTTCATAGGAACAAATCGAGAAGACAGCCATACCAAATCCCCAACACGAAGTCGGGGACCCACACCGCGGCGGCGGTTGGCAAAATGCTGAGCCTTCTCCTGTGACAACTTTAAGTTGTCCACCACATGATTCCAGATCAGCTGCAACCTATCCACCACAGAATCTACCCCAGGACAGTCAGAAGGCTCCACATGTCCCGAGGAAAAACGAGGATGGAAACCAGAGTTGCAGAAAAATGGCGAAACCAAAGTAGCGGAACTAGCCCGATTATTAAGGGCAAACTCAGCCAACGGCAAGAAGGTCACCCAATCATCCTGATCTGCCGAAACAAAACACCTCAAATAAGCCTCCAGAGTCTGATTAGTTCGCTCCGTTTGTCCATTAGTCTGAGGATGAAAGGCAGACGAAAACGACAAATCAATGCCCATCCTAGCACAAAAGGATCGCCAGAACCTGGAAACAAACTGGGATCCTCTGTCAGACACAATATTCTCAGGAATGCCGTGTAAACGAACCACATTCTGAAAGAAAACAGGAACCAGATCGGAAGAGGAAGGCAGCTTAGGCAAAGGCACCAAATGGACCATTTTAGAAAAGCGATCACATACCACCCAAATGACAGACATGCCCTGAGACACCGGGAGATCCGAAATGAAATCCATGGAAATGTGTGTCCAAGGCCTCTTCGGGACAGGCAAGGGCAAGAGCAACCCGCTGGCACGAGAACAGCAAGGCTTAGCTCGAGCACAAGTCCCACAGGACTGCACAAATGACCGCACATCCCGTGACAAGGAAGGCCACCAAAAGGACCTAGCCACCAGATCTCTGGTACCAAAAATTCCCGGATGCCCTGCCAACACCGAGGAATGAACCTCGGAAATGACTCTGCTGGTCCACTTATCAGGAACAAACAGTCTGTCAGGTGGACAAGAGTCAGGTCTACCAGCCTGAAATCTCTGCAACACACGTCGCAAATCAGGAGAAATGGCCGACAAGATAACTCCCTCTTTAAGAATACCAACTGGTTCTGCGACTCCAGGAGAGTCAGGCACAAAGCTCCTTGAAAGAGCATCAGCCTTCACATTCTTTGAACCTGGTAAATACGAGACCACAAAGTCAAAACGGGAGAAAAACAATGACCAGCGGGCCTGTCTAGGATTCAGGCGTTTAGCAGACTCGAGATACATCAAATTTTTGTGATCAGTCAAGACCACCACACGATGCTTAGCACCCTCGAGCCAATGACGCCACTCCTCAAATGCCCACTTCATGGCCAGCAGCTCCCGATTGCCAACATCATAATTCCGCTCAGCAGGCGAAAACTTCCTAGAGAAGAAAGCACATGGTCTCATTACCGAGCAACCAGGGCCTCTCTGCGACAAAACGGCCCCTGCCCCAATCTCTGAAGCATCCACTTCGACCTGAAAGGGAAGTGAGACATCAGGCTGGCACAAAACAGGCGCCGAAGTAAACCGGCGCTTCAACTCTTGGAACGCCTCCACGGCTGCAGGAGCCCAGTTAGCAACATCAGAACCTTTCTTGGTCATATCCGTCAAAGGTTTAACAACGCTAGAAAAATTAGCGATAAAACGACGGTAGAAGTTAGCAAAACCCAAGAACTTCTGAAGACTCTTAACTGACGTGAGTTGAGTCCAATCATGAATAGCTCGGACCTTGACTGGGTCCATCTCCACAGCAGAAGGGGAAAAAATAAACCCCAAAAAGGGAACCTTCTGTACTCCAAAGAGACACTTTGAGCCCTTAACAAACAAAGCATTCTCACGCAAAACCTGAAACACCATCCTGACCTGCTCCACATGTGAGTCCCAATCTTCAGAGAAAACCAGAATATCATCCAGATAAACAATCATAAATTTATCCAGATACTTCCGGAAAATATCATGCATAAAGGACTGAAACACTGAGGGAGCATTAGAGAGCCCAAAAGGCATCACCAAGTACTCAAAATGACCTTCGGGCGTATTAAATGCTGTCTTCCATTCATCTCCTTGCTTAATGCGCACAAGGTTGTACGCACCACGAAGATCTATCTTGGTGAACCACTTGGCACCTTTAATCCGGGCAAACAAGTCCGACAACAGAGGCAAAGGATACTGAAATTTAACAGTGATTTTATTCAGAAGCCGATAGTCAATACAAGGTCTCAAAGATCCGTCCTTCTTGGCCACAAAAAAGAATCCCGCACCAAGAGGGGAAGAGGATGGACGGATATGCCCCTTCTCCAGAGACTCCTTGATATACGAACGCATTGCGGCATGCTCAGGTACAGACAGATTAAATAGTCTTCCCTTAGGAAATTTACTACCTGGAATCAAATCTATGGCGCAGTCACAGTCCCTATGAGGAGGCAGAGCACTGGACCTGGACTCGCTGAATACATCCTGATAATCAGACAAATACTCAGGAACTTCCGAAGGAGTAGAGGAAGCAATAGACACCGGCGGGGAATCAGCATGAATTCCCTGACAGCTCCAACTTGACACAGACATTGCCTTCCAATCCAAGACTGGATTGTGGGTCTGTAACCATGGCAGACCCAAAACGACCAAATCATGCATTTTATGCAGAACAAGAAAACGAATCACCTCCCGATGTTCAGGAGTCATGCACATGGTTACCTGCGTCCAAAACTGCGGTTTATTTTCCGCCAATGGCGTAGCATCAATACCTCTAAGAGGAATAGGATTTACCAACGGTTCAAGAACAAAACCACAGCGCTTGGCAAATGACAGATCCATAAGACTCATGGCAGCACCTGAATCCACAAACGCCATAACAGGGTAAGAAGACAATGAGCAAATTAAAGTCACAGACAAAATAAATTTAGGTTGCAAATTACCAATGGCGACAGGACTAACAACCCTTGTTAGGCGTTTAGAGCATGCTGATATAACATGTGTAGAATCACCACAGTAAAAACACAACCCATTCTGACGTCTATGATTTTTCCGCTCATTTCTAGTCTGAATTCTATCACATTGCATTAAATCAGGTGTTTGTTCAGACAACACCACCAGAGGATTAGCGGTTTTGCGCTCCCGCAAACGCCGGTCAATTTGAATAGCCAGCGCCATGGAATCATTCAGACTTGTAGGAATGGGGAAACCCACCATCACATTCTTAATGGCTTCAGAAAGGCCATTTCTGAAATTTGCGGCCAGAGCACACTCATTCCACTGAGTAAGCACGGACCATTTCCGAAATTTTTGGCAATACACTTCAGCTTCATCCTGGCCCTGAGAAATAGCCAGCAAGGCTTTTTCTGCCTGAACTTCAAGATTGGGTTCCTCGTAAAGCAATCCAAGCGCCAGAAAAAACGCATCAATATTTGCCAATGCCGGATCTCCTGGCGCTAGCGAGAAAGCCCAATCCTGAGGGTCGCCCCGTAAAAAAGAGATAACAATTTTAACTTGCTGAGCTGAATCTCCAGATGAACGGGGTCTCAGAGATAGAAACAATTTACAATTATTCCTGAAATTCCTAAACTTAAATCGGTCTCCAGAAAACAGTTCAGGAATAGGTATTTTAGGTTCAGACATTGGACTACTGGTAACAAAATCTTGTATGCCCTGCACACGAGCAGCAAGCTGGTCTACACTTGTAATCAAGGTCTGGACATTCATGTCTGCAGCAAGCACAAGCCACTCAGAGGTAAAGGGGAGGAAGAGAGGAAAAAAAAAAAAAAATCAGAATTTCCTTTCTTATTATCCCACTTCTGCAATGCATAAAACATTCAATGTTGGCCTGGCATACTGTTATGACCCCAATGGCAGAGGGTCTCAGAAATAATTACTAAGTCTGCAAACACAAAAAAACAGCTCATAGGGCAGTGGTAACTGAGCTGACCATATATCTAATCCTAGCACCACAAATAGCAGCAGCCGGGGAACGTGCCTACGTTGGTTCTAGACGTCTCGCGCCAGCCGGAGAACTAACTAACCCTAGAAGGGAAAAGAAAGACCTTTCTTGCCTCCAGAGGAAAGACCCCAAAAGTTGGATACAAGCCCCCAACAAATAATAACGGTGAGGTAAGAAGAAAAGACAAACGTAAGAATGAGCTAGGTATTTAGCAAAGAGAGGCCCACTAGCTAATAGCAGAATATAGTAAGATGACTTATATGGTCAGCAAAAACCCTATCAAAATATCCACGCTGGATATTCAAGAACCCCCGAACCGTCTAACGGCCCGGGGGGAGAACACCAGCCCCCTAGAGCTTCCAGCAAAGTCAGGAATCACATTTAGTACAAGCAGGACAAAAATAAGAGCAAAGCAAATAACCAAAAAACAAAGAAGCAGGACTTAGCTTAATTTTGCACGAACAAGGAGCAGCAGACAGGAGCAAACAGAAAGGATCTGATTACAACGATGCCAGGCACTGGACTAAGGATCCAGGAAGTTTATATAGCAACACCCCTGGACTAACGACCCAGGTGGGTGCCAAACTGAGGAAAGACAATCCCAGAGTCATATCACTAGTAACCACAAGAGGGAGCCAAAAAGTCTAATTCACAACACTAACCCTGTTTGCAAGTTCGGTAGCCGCCACAAGGCGGACGGTGGTGAGAGTAACAAGATCTGTCAAGCCCGGATTAGTCATGGTCGGGGCAACAGGTGACACCTCTTCTGGCTCACAGCGTCGGACATTCCAAGCGCACCACCCTTGCGCACTCCGGTGGCGGGTGTAGGTCACCTGATCCCCCTTCTGCAATGGGTCACCATATTGGTTACAGCAGGGAGTTTTCACGTCGTAACTAGTAACGAAGATGTCAGTCGGTAGTCCCGGTTCCTGTGTGGAGCCCCAACCCCGCTTTGGGTGAAAGGCCAGCACAGATCCCCGCTTTACTGCGTCTTTCCTGCCGTGCGCAGGCTTTGGGCGTCGTACCACTATTGGATCAGTCTGTTCGGTCTCTTCTCAGTTTTTCCAATGTAGGATCAGACATTGTTTATACTGTTCCCAAGTGAGCACAGCAAGAGTGAGGCCCTCTTCCCGGGCTCCATCCGGCCCGGTCCAGGTGGTGTCCCACCGGAGGACCACCCCATCTGGGCCCACATCCATGGGTTCTCCCATCTTGGTCGGTAGTGGAGGCACCAGCTTCCCCATCGCGTCGGGGGTGAGGATCACCCGTTCCACCGAGAGTAAAGTTATTGCTGGGGCGAGGAGCGGTCACAGGAGCGGGATCGGTCAGGGGAGCCGGATCGCTCGGGGGAGTAGGGGTGCCATCCATACCTGCGCCTGATGTGATTCCACCGATGTCGATCTGTTCCGTTGACGAGGACACTGGAATCGGCTGCAGCCCAGACTGCGGCTCTTTCGGAGTGGCCTCTTGATGTGGCTCCGCCCTCCATGGTTCCGTGGCTGGGATAGGTAGGCTCAGCTCCTCCACTGGCGGCTCCAAGGAGTTCAGGTCCTTCACCGGCGGTGGACGCGAGTCCGCCTCTGATAGGTGTGGGTAAGCCGGGATCACTTCGCCGTTGCTCGGGCACTTGCTGCTCCTCGTCGCTGTCTGGCATTCGGCGGCAACGCATGCACCTGGCTCCGCCATTTCTCCAAGGTCGAGCTCCCTCTTCACCTTGTTCCCGCCGTTGCAAATCAGGGGGCGGTTCTCCTCTGCTGCTGGGCAAGTCGGCATCTCGCAGAAGTCGGAGTGGGCGGTCGCTACTTCTGGCGCCGCTTTGGTAGTCTCCTCCCATGGCACGCCCTCCTTCTACCTCTGCGCTCCCTGTGGCGCTGCAATGGCGGCGGGTTTTGGCTGGAACTTTTGGCGGCCAGTAGCACTACACAGTCTTTGCAATAAGTCACAGTCCAAGTATAATAAATCACAGTTCCAAGGCACACATGACCTGATTCTTCAGGCTTAAGTAGATCCTGTTCGTGACGCCAAGTTGTAGCGCCCCCACTGCCGCAGGGCCGAGGGGTACCCGGTACCGGGCCTCTGAGTCTCTGCTCTGGGGTTGTCACGGTGGCTAGGCCCGGTCCGTGACCCTGCTGAGGGGCGTACAATAATAGATGTGGATGGTGGTGGGGGGTGCGGTGCAGTAAATAACGAAGACACCAGGTTGCAGTCTCTTTACCTCTTTACTGAAGGCTTCTGAGTCCTCAATCCGCAATACGGTTAACAGGGCTGCGCAAGTCCGGCCGGTCCGATGGCACCTCCAGAGTTCCCTTTGCAGGTGGAAATCTGTGCCTACCTTCCTGCGCTTGTGTTGTGGTCCTCCCCTGCTGTGCTTACGGGATAGTACCCCACAACTGTTGTGTCTGTTTCTCGTGTTCCCTCACAACTCGATTCTGATGTTCTCCCTCTACGTCCCCCTGATCTTACGGTTAGGACGCACCCGTATGACGGGAGGCTCGGAGCTCTTCCGGGACTCTTGCGTCGCCCCACTCCTGTTGTTACCCCCCTGTGTCTTCCTGGGTCTGGGTGAGACAGCCCACCTGTAACTGACTGTCCTGCCGTGGGTTTGAAGTTTGGCTTGGAGCTCTATACTTCCTCGGCGTTCCGGCCACCGGTTATGCGCCTCAGTAGGATGTTGCCTCGTCTTACAGCACGACTCCTACTGGTATTCTCCTTGTTGCGTTGATCTCGTTTCTCACTCAGCACAATAAATCTCGCTTCTTATCCTTTCTTGGGGTACCGCCGCTATATCGTGCAGGCACGGTCCCGTAACGTTCTCTCTGTTCGCTAGGCCTCTGTCAGGATCCCACCCCTGACAGGGACCCCTCTGAATCTTCCCCTACAACACCCTCTGCCACAAGGTGTTGCCTGGTTCCAACCCAGTCAGCTTTCTGTCTAACTTCCTGCCTTACCCCCAGTTTTACCAGACTGTGAGGAGTGGCCTAATAAATAGAACCCTTAGCTCCCCCTGGAGGCCAGACTGTGAAATGTATTGGTGTCTGTGATACCTGGTCAGATGAACTCCTTCAGTGCCATCAGACGTACCATAGCCCCCCTTAGCGGCGGAGCCACAGTACTGCAACGACCAGGACTCTGGGGCGCTGCATTACTATGTAAAGTAGACATGTGGGAAATATTATTTGTTACTTATTATGTACGGTATGAGTAACTGATATAATGATATAAAAATTGAAAGGAGCCCATGCCCAGTGCGGAATTCAGGAGAGAAGATAGGTAACGACTTGATGGTCTATGAAGTGTCATGCCCATACAGGGACAACATTTTAACTCTTTTATGACCAAATTTTTTTTGGTTTTGTGCATTGTTTTTTTACTCCTCATCTTCTCAGAGCCATAACTTTTTTTTTTCCTTGACATAGCCATATAATGCTTGTTTTTTCTCGGGGCAAGTTGAAATTTTGAACGATACCATTTATTTTTACTATACAATGTACTGGATTTATTTTTATGGTGTTCTCTTTGAGGTAAAAATGACATGGCAACATGAATTCTATGGTCAGTATGGCTATGTTGACATTTGTGTCACCGATTTTCAAGACCCGTAACTTGTATATTTTTCCACTCCTTGTCCTGTGTGGGAATGTTTTTTATGTAGAAGATTGGCTTTATTATCTATACTATTATGGGATACATATGACATTTTGCTTTCTATTGCATTTTAGGGCCTTTAGCATAGGTATTAATTTAATATCTTAATTTAATATTTTTTTATTTCTTTATTTTTTTTTAGAAAATCTTAATTTTTGTACTTTTTTATTAGGGTCCTGAGGTGACTTGAATTTTTGATAGTCTTTTAATTGAAATAAAGACTGACACCTTTATTTTAATAAAAAATAAAAAAGCTAATTTGTACTCACCTTTACCTAATCCACTGAAGCTTATAATAGTAAACAACCAGATCCCTCACCT